>NC_050578.1:127345338-127669669 GCF_011100635.1 Trichosurus vulpecula | reverse complement strand
GGAAAAAATAGAGGTATAGGTTATTTTTACAAGACAAAAATAAATACACAGTCTCTTTAAACAGTAAAAATTTTAATGACTATATAAATGTATACAAATAAATCATATCCAGTAGTATGCTCATAAATATTTAATAACCAACTCTCCAAAAACCAAACCAAAACAAAAAAATATATCCGGGAAGTCCATGACAGATGCCTCCAAAGTCCCTTCTACCTCAGAAATGTCATGATATTTTTTACTGGTGCTATATATATGGTTGTATAACCTGAAATACACTGAATCTTTTTATTTACAAACATTTCATCAGTTGCTATGTAACTTTGAAGTTTATAAAAATATTTTGCCTTCTTTGTGAACAGCCAAAAAAACAATTCTTTGAGTCTATTATTTATTACACTGCAGAGCTCTGAGTAATAGAGTGAAATATAATAAAAGAAAAACTTATTGTCAACAAGATTGTTTTGTTTAATTATGGAAACAATTTTCTAGGGGAATGGTTGGACATGTAAGTTAGAGTTCAGAAAATCTTTTGTAAAATTTATTATTTTTTCATGTGCTCTGTGTGGTGTAGGAGTTATACACAAGGCAAACATTGTGTCTCATATGTCCCATCAAAGCAGAAGCATTGCACAAATGGGAATGGAATGTATATGTCAGCAGTAGACATCAGAGTCATATTGCAGAAATCAAACCATTTAGAATAAATATGTTCATCTGCAAATTGACAAAAATTGCCTATTTGAATATAGCTAAAAAACTAAATTCCTTTTCTTTTTATATTGGAAATGGGTTCTGTTTAAAGTATTTGTCAATTCTTATAAATACCAAATCTGGATAAATGATTAATCATACGAGTATATCTTTCATTCATCATTGCTTGTTCTTTATTGTAATGATGACATAATAGGGCATATGAGGAAATAATAAGTTTAGTGGTTAGTTTCTCTCTAATCCTCTCTCTGGCCTGGTCTCCTTTCTGTACTATAGGAACAAATGAAAAATTCAAAAACATCTTCACTGGGGATAATATTGTAGACTGTTTGTATAATATGAATGGTTACCTACTTGTGGGCACTTTATTTCCTCAATATAGTAAACATAAAAATATACTAGTACAATTTTCAATGTTGAAAGCAAGAAAGATTATATACACAAGACAGAAAAAAGCACTGCATTTTTTTGCGATGAAGTCGCAGTGACTACATACAGACAAATCATATCCAGTGATCTGCTAGTAAGTTGGTAAATGATTAACAATCAGACTCTCAAAAATTAAAGCAACAAACTTTTGAATTTAATCTATATTTTTAAACATATTCTCCTCATTTATTTTCTTTTTAAAATTTTATTTATTTCATTCTAAACTTAAGAAATAAAACAAGCATTTCCATAACATAGTAGAATGGGAAAAAAAGATGATTACATGTGAAAACAAAAATCTATTATTACTTGATATTCCTTTTAAATATATAATGAAGCTATCATGTAACTTTCATTTTTTTGTCTAGACAGCCAATAAGACAATAAATCAAGCAATGATTTTTAGTATTTGCTGATTTCCAAGGCATAAGAGACCACAATAAAAATTGAACAATAACTCTCACAAGCCAGGTTGAGCTGATGCATCTTTCTATAATGGAGGGAAGAAATGTGGAAAGAGGGGGGAGAGAGAGAGAGAGAGAGAGAGAGAGACAGAGAGAGAGACAGAGAGACAGAGAGAGAGAGACAGAGAGACAGAGAGATGGGGAGACCACATATGTATAGATATTGATATATACCTTAGATTGATAGATGGATAGATAACTATCTATTTATCCATATAGGTAGGAAGCAGAGCAAGAGAGACAGAGAGAGGAAACAGGCACAGAGAGACTGAGAGATCCACACACGGAGAAATTGAGAAACAGACAATGACAGAGATGGAGATGAGCAGAGAAATAGAGATTGAGACAGAGAGACAAAGACTGAGAGAGAGAGAGCACATTATTTACTGCCACCAACACCAACTAATAACTAATTCCTTTAACAGGAAAGTAAATTCAAGAGCCTTGGGTTTGGCAGCAAAACCCAGATCAAATTGGTTCTTATTATAGTCCAGTCTTCACAGCCATCATCCTACAAAACAACACTTGGAGAGATGTGGCATAGCAACATTTCTGAAGCTGCTTTAGTGCCTAGCTCTTCAGCAGCCATAGTTATTGGAGACTGGGAAAATATGATTCTTTCATTAAAAAACATCACACTGTTACATGGTTAATGTCAGAAATGGTTATGATTATCAGTAGAAATAACAGAAAACCATCTACTTTGCCACAGAGTACTCAGGACCAAGTGACCTTTCTATCTGACTTGTAGTTGAAACCTATATGTGATGTCTTCCCTCATTAGAATTTAAGTTCTTAGAAAGCAGAAACTGTCTTGATGTTTTTTATTTGTGCCCTAGCTCTCAGCAACGTACTTTGCACAGAACAAGTACTTAAATCCATTTTCATTAATTAATTAATTTACTTATAGGTAGCTAACTAGGATTTATGGTTATGAGGATAGAAATAGTTTAAGGGCAAAGAGGTAAGGGGAACAAGGATAGATGGAGGAGAGGATATTGTTGGGATGGCTGTCTACAGGGTTAATATTAGTTAAGACAGAGTAAGAGAAATCCAAAACTAACTTGAATTGGGAAGATGGAAAGCAGTTTAGGAATGGATGGCACATCCAGGTGGTATGGTATAGTGAACAGACTGCTTTAGATGGAATCAGGAACACATAAATACAATTACCATCTCAAGTGTGTACTAGCTGTGGGACCATGATTGTGTCAAGCTCTCTGGATCTCAGTTTCCTCATCTGTAAAATGATGGGGTTAAACTTAACAGCTCTTGTTGGCCCTTCCAGCTCTAAATCTATAATCTATGATCCTATGTGAAAGTCAAAAAAGAAAGTGGCATAAAGAAAATTAAATAACAAAAGAAAAGAAATAATTTTAATGTATACTAGATGAAAATTTAATGAGAAAAAATTAATAAAGGAAATAAAATAATAATGTAATAAAATAATTACAATATAAATGTTATACAAAATCTTTAGCAATAGTGCCTAATGTTTCAGATTATTTCTTAATCCCTGGATACTCGGGAGTTTATTCATCTTTTCATGGAATTAAATGAAATCACTATGATTTTACATTTTCCATATATGTTTGACACAATGCTGAGCAGTTTTACTGCTGGCAGCTAGACTCAATGTCTAAAACCATGTAGTTACTAGGGTATACACAGAGCATTTCTTTTTCAGGCAATGCAGGTCTCCTCTTTGCCTATCATGTTATGTTGTTTCCAGTATATTGCCCTATGGTTCTCAAAACACATTCAGAGACTCTGAGCAAGCAGTAAGAAGATTGAGTATCACAACATGGCATAAATCTACACTTGCACTTGGTTCTTTGCCCTAAAAGAGGGAATGCTGTATAATGTAATGCTATTTAAAATACCCAGTTTCCATTTGATTCTGGGTGACACTCTAATGACACTGACAGATCTGAATGCAACCCAGCTTGTGAACATCAATTATGAAAATGGCAAAGTCCTTTCCAGTTTTACCCACAAAATAAATGACTCCATGAATGCCAGTAACAAGAGCTCCCACTACCAGTAATTTTGTATGATTAAGGTTTAAACAACAGATAGCTGATGAGGGTGTCACTTTGTAGTCTTGCAGTAATGGTATAAACTCAATAAAGCTAAAGATGCTCTCAATTCAAAAGTGTCTCACCCTGACATTTGGAGCTGATGGCCTCATCCTAACAGCTCTTACCACTCTAATTCACCTCCATATATCATATCACATAATTGAGCCATATTATGGGTTATTGCTACTGCTAGTACATTTCTTTTTTTAACATAATATTTGAGCTCTCGACATTTACACAACAGGTTTCCTATCTATTAGATGCCATATTTGCATTAAGTTTTATTATCCACTCCATCAGTTATTTCACCTTGACATACAACTTCCATTGTGTATGTTGTCAGATCATTTGCCTCTTCAGAATGCCTTGGAGTATGATGTCAGTCTCTAGCTCAGATGTGATGGGTAAAACACTGTTAGTTCAGTCCTAGGAATAAATAATATTTCAAATACAAGTTAAATTTATCAAGTACTATAGATACTCTTTTAAAGGCAGAGAATTCCTGGTCTTTTTAAGTCAGGAGCATGAATGACTGCTAGCTGACATATTAGTTGAAAGGGACTAGGTTAATTCAGGCATAAGTACACAACTATTTAACTTTTGTAGTATAGATACTAAGATTTGAAATTTTTATTCCTGACTTTAATAAAAATAGAGAAGTTTAAGGATGGCACATGGAATACTGGAAAGAGTCTTTGGCTTGGCAGTAAAGAAAGAAAGAAAAGAGCTTCCAGGAAGAATGTACAAGATGGACTAAAGTGAAGATTATGATTCTTGGTTGGCTGTAACTTGATATGTTTAGCTGAAGACTTTTAGGGACATAGCATCATAGATTTAGAGACAGAAGGGAACTTAGAGTTCATAAGACATGGACTTGTCATCATGTATGACATGATGGTAACCTGAAACAGAGGAAACCAGAAAAAGCCATTAGACACATTCTATTAGTCCTCAAGGCAGGTAGGTGGTACCAGGCATGAAGTCAAGAAGACTCATCTTCCTAAGTCTGGATCTTGTCTCAGACACTTACTAGCTGTGTGACCCTGGACAAGTCACTTAACCTTGTTTGTTTCAGTTCACAATCTGTAAAATGAAGTGGAGAAGGAATTTGCAAACTACTCTAGTATCTTTGCAAATAAAACCCCAAATGGGCTCAAAAAGAGTCAGACATTACTGAAAACAACTGAAAAACAACAAAATAGTTCTCAGAGGATAGAACTAGAAGTATTGGGTGGAAGTTGCAGAGAGGTCAATTTAGGCTTAGTGTAAAGAGATATTTGTTAGCAATTAGAAATACTCCATAGTTGAATAGGCTGTTGAAGAAGGAAGTAGGATCCCTCTCATTGAAAGTCATTAAGTAGGGACAAAATGACTACTGGATTTCTATTAATGTGTGCATTAGACTAGAGGATCAATCAATTACTAAGTTAACAAGCATTTAAGTATTTACAATGTGACAGGAAATGTATAATTTGGGATATATGAAGATGAAAGAACAAAAAAAGGAAGGAAGGAAGGAAGAAAGGCAGGGAGGGAAAGAGGGAGGGAGGAAGGGAAGAAAAATGAAAGGAAAAGATAAAAGAAAAAAATTCTAATCTTAGGGAAATTGTATCATATTGAATGGCCACTATGAATAGCCACTTTCAAACTTGAAATTCTATGAGTCTGTGATTTTGTAATTTATTTTTCAATTATGCTTCTGTAACATATTAACTGTTAAATGTTGGGAAATCATTTAATTCATTTAGATCTTTACGCTTTATCTAAAAATGTTATAGTCTTTCATTACACAATCTCCAAAGGTTTCTTTCAGTTCTATGATTCAATGAAAAGATATATCACATTTGTTGAATTTAGGAAATTCAAAAGATTTTAGAGATTACTTAATCTAAAAATATCAATCTATAAACAAATAGAGTCCCAGAAAACTTGTGATTTGCCTTGTTGAAATTGTGGAAAGCAAACACACATACTAAGAAAGCATGAATCTGGGGGCATTTAGCAAAAGGGCAGATTGTTGTATACTGCCCCATACTTCCTGGATAATTATCTTGAAGGATTATACAGTAATTAATATTCATAATGATCAATCCCTCAACTACCATCAAGAATGGTAGAAATGATTTCTGATCAACTTGATTTAAAAGACATTGAAGAATGCAATGCAATTTAGCATAATTCCTACTCTACTTGAAAATTTTACTGAGAAAGGTTTGGAAGTTAAAGCATTAAGCTTCAGTTACTTGGAAAATTCGCTCAGGAGAAAGTGAATCCTCTAATAAATCATGTCTGATAAATGATATTACTGAATCACAGATAATTCAGAATTGAAAGTCACTTCATATTTGAGTATGGATCCCCTTTTTAATAACCTATAACACTGGTCCTCTAGTTTCAGTATGAACAGCTCCAGGGATGGAGAATCAACTATATCCTCAGGCTACCTATTCTGTTATTGAACATCTAATTTTTAATGAAAATTTTTACTTATATGGAACTGAAAATGGTTCCTTTGAAGCTTTCACACACTACTCCCAGTTCTCCATTCTAAGTCAGTCAAAATTAACTTAAATCTTCATCCACATGACAACCTTTCAAAGAATTGAAGAGAGCTCTCAGGCTCCTCCCAATTCTCCCTCAAGCCATAGTACTGCCCAAGTCCTCTCTTTCCCAAAAGGTCAACAGTGCTGGTTTCTTCAACTGATCTTTGTGTGTAATAGTATCAATTCCACTCACCACCTTGACTCCTTCTTGAATGTTAATGCGCTTCATAAAATATCACATTCAGGACAAACTATAATGCTCCCTATGTAGTCTAGATTTTAACTCCATATTTTAGAGAGAGGAAACTGCAGACTGGAGATATAAAATGGCTTGGCCAAGGTCACAAGGTTAATTAGGCAGAGCTAGTGTTAGAGACCACATTTAATGATTCCTTGTCAAGGATATCTACTCATATGCAAGGGTACTTTTCTTAAAAGTTAGAAACTTTGTGCCAGAAGCAAATGAGTCATGTGTGTCTCTGTGTGTATTAGATGATTGCTAATGGATTATGTTTTTAAGAAAACCAAAGTCAGCAAGGAGAAATAGGACGGAAAGATGAAAATTCCTACTTTTTCTCATGCAATTTGCACAACTGACAATGAAAGAAACCTACCTACTAGGATTTATGTAAATATGGAAGTACTTTATTTTTTAGTATTATTTATTTATTTTAAACATTCTTTTTAAATTGTGTGTTCCTAATTCCCTCCCTCCCTCCTACCTTTCTACCACATACTTGGAAGGCAAGTAATATGATATTATTTATGTAGATGAAATCACACAAAACATTATTATGTTAGCCATATTTAAAAAAACAAAAAAAAATGAAATATCAATTTGCATTCAAAGTTCCTCATTTCTCTCTTTGGGGATGGAAAACATTTTCCCATTATAAATCCTTTGGCATTGTCTTGTATTATTGTATTGATCAGAGTAGCCAAGCCTTTCACAGCTGATCATCTGTGTATTTATTCCTGTTACCATGCATAGTAATCCACCAGTTCTTTCTCTTCACTTTGCCTCAGATCATATAGGTCTTGGAATATTTTTTGAAACCACCTTCATGGTCATTTCTTATAGCACAATAGTTCTTCATCATAATTGTGTTAGAAAACTTGTTCAGCCACCCCCCAGTTGATAAGAATCCCCTCAATTTCCAATTCTGTGACACTTAACAAAGAGCTACTACAAACATGTTTATACATATAGGTCCTTTTCCTTTTTCTTTGATCTCTTTGGGGTGCAGATCTGATAGTGACATTGCTCAGTCAAAGTTTTCTATGCCTTTGAGCATAGTGATGAAACACTTTAGAGAAAGATTACAAAATGAGATTATTCAAAGTTGAGCCATCTGGCTTTTAAAATAGATTTCATAAGTTAATTTACATTTCCGTTTAGGTGTCTTTGGACCAAGGCAAAGTACCATTTGAACATTTCATTTATAACCATAAACTATTGGTCACAATAGAGAGAAGGTCAAAATAGAAATGGATTGAAAATTCATATGATACATTTTCCATAAGTCCTATGGTCTGTGCAGGCAGGCATAAGTAGGAAGTTCATGGAATTGTAACAATGACATTGGAATTAGTGAGAGGTATTAAAAAGTCATTTCCAAAGCAAAGAGTATTTCATCAGATCAGACAACCATGGAAAATATATGCACATCTGTGTGAAATGACCAATTTGCACTTCATGAGGATTTGAACAAAAGAAAAGACAGTTTTCAACTCATCAAATTGTTTATTTTGGAGGGGGTAGGTGGGGTGAAAATCTGTTTATTTTTTCACAAGGCTATATCCCAAGATGTCATTTGTTGAATTCTATAAATGGTATGCTATACTACAAAATATTAATCTATTTTCTTGGTAAAAATAAAAAATTGTAGAGTACAAGGGAGATGTTATTAAAACCTTATTTTCTTTGAGGTTTACTGTGCTTATAGATACTGAATTTCAAAATTACAAAGATTATAATATCTTAATATCATTTTTATTTTAATTTCTTTTATGTATAGTTATGTTTTGATTCATAAATAGACACTTTTTAAAGGAAAATAGGATAGCACGATTTTGTGACTTGAGTGAGCATGGATTTATTTTTTGAGCCATCATGGATATTAAGGTGATGCTGTAGTCTGCCAGTACTTGATACAGTAGTCCTAATCTCATCCAAAAACAGGATCTCATCATCTTCAGGGTATCCTTTTTTAATCACTGCTCTGCAGTAGATATCAGTTGTCATCTCGAACAGTGTCCAATAACTTTGGTTGTATTATAGCTTGGATGATATTGATACTCTAAGGGTCATTTAATGTAATGATCTTAATTCCACCAAGGAACATTATATGATCCTTTGGTGTGCTTGTGAGATATCTAATAATCCATTTTCAAAATAATTAGGAAATTAATGGAAACTTATTCTTGCTCACACAATTGCACACAACTGCAATTGTTTGGAAATCTTATTGAGTTAGTTCCACAATGCATATATTTTGGACAGATAGTACAGATAGACTGATCTGGATCTAAGAGATCTGACCAACTAACCAGGAATGGTGAATGGTGCTATAGAATATGCCCTTTCCAGAAACAATGATAGCCTGGACATTTTTTTTTACCCCATGAGAGGTAAAAGGTGGTATTGGTATGGGTTAGGATGGGGGGAGGGTGGAGATATAAGAAAATAGTTGCAAAACAGAAAAATAAACCATCATGGTTTGGAGCTGACTAAATCTAGTGAGCTATAAGAAATCAACATGGTCCTAATTTGGGAGCTAAATATTCAGTCGTGAGAGTGCAGCAGGATGAAGAAAAACATGAAGAAAATAATTGGCATAAAATATAGGATCCAAGAAATGTATGACAGGGATAGGGGAAAAAAACAGCTGTGATATCATTGATAAAGGGAACTCTCAGATGAGAAAACTCCCTTTGTCTGAACAGGTTAATATTTTTTCTTCAACTGAAGTCTTAGAAAATTGCTTACCAGATTTACAGATGTTGACTTCAAAACACCAAGTGATTCATTTTTCACTTTTAAGTATTATACTCAGTTCTGCTGGGTAGCTGTGACTTGGCTGTCATGCTAGCACCTTTGCCCTCCAGAATATCATATTCCAAGCCCTCTGATCTTTTAATGTAGAAGCTACTACTCTTGTGTTATCCTGAATGTGGCTGCAGCATATTTAAATTGTTTCTTTCTGGATGCTTGCAGTATTTTCTCCTTGACCTGGAAACTCTGAAATCTGGCTATAATATTGCTGGTAGTTTTCATTTTGGGATCTCTTGGAGGAGGTGATCAGTAGATTCTTACTATTTCTATTTTACCCTCTCCTACAATATCAGAGCAGTTTTCCTTGGTAATTTCTTGAAAGATGATGTCTAGGCTCTTTTTTTGGTCATGGCTTTCTGGTCATCTCTTAGATCAATTTTTCAGGTTAGTTTTTCCAATATGATGTTTCATTTTATCTTCTATATTTTCATTTTTGGTTTTATTTTATTGTTTCTTGATTTCTCATAAAGTCATTAGCTTCTGTTTGCTCCACTCTAATTTTTAAGGAATTATTTTCTTCAATGAACTTTTGGCCCTCCTTTTCCACTTGGTCAATTATACTTTTTAAGGCATTCTTCTCCTTATTGGCTTTGTGGACCTCTTTTACCATTTGGCCTAGGCTTTTTTTAAAGGTGTTATTTTCTTTTTTTTTTTTTTTTTTTATTTCTTTTTGGACTTGTGCCATTTGACATTACTCTTTAGGGTAAGAGTCTTTTGGTTTTTGTTACCTTACTATCTTCTTTTGTATATGAACCCAGATCTTCTTTACTAAAGTAACTGTCAATGATCAGGTTCTTTTTCCTTTGCTTACTCATTTTTAAAATTGCCTCAATATCTCTGCTGACCTCCAATTTCGTATCTTCCATTGCCTTTCCAAGATCTCAAACTAGATTCCAATAAACATCTTAAACTCAACATGTCCAAAATGGAACTTATCGTCTTTCCCCCTAAACCCTGGCACTTTTAACATATTACTGTCTAGATCATCATCATCCTTTCCCATTCCCCTAGGCTTGCAACTTACCCATCATCCTCAACTCATCACCATCTCTCACTCCCCCATAGCCAACCTGTTGTGGATACCTGTCAATGTCCCCTTTCTAACATCTCTTGGTGTTGATCCCCCTTCTCTCCACTGACACTGTCACCGTCTTGTTATCTTAGGCCTGGACTACTGCAATAGCCTGCTGGTGGGTTGTAACAGTAAGGCAATAATAACAATATAGATGATAATTGTCAAGATGCCTATGTAGTTCTATATCACAAAGTATATGAGACTCTCTACTCACACAGCCAGTCAGTCCACTTCATCATAATAGCAAGGAACACAAAACATTCCATATAGAATATCACAACATGGAGCCTCACCATCCCAAAACTTCTCTGATCCCCTGCTGGGGTCTTTTCCAAAACAAACTCACAGTACAGCTAAGTCAGCCTGTTCAGTTCTAATTATATTTGTGTCTCTTTTACCAAGCTGTTGAATCATTTTTCATGATTTTCTTGCATCACTCTCATTTCTCCTCTCCATTTTTTTCTTTTTAAAAGTTTTTTTTTTCTTTTTTAATATTTTTTTATTTTAGACTGCAGGGCCAAAACACAAATACAGAATCAAGAAAAGGAACAAAACATATCATAAACTTAAATATTGAAACTTAAATACAAAGAAAGAAAAAAGAGCATGTTATATGCATAGCAGAATATAAGAGAAGATTTAAAATATACAGCAATAGATTTTCATTTCAAAAAAGTCTATATGGGCCAAACCCAGTGAGCCAGGGAGCAAGTGGATGTCTGCCCAAACACCCACCACCCACCACCCAGCACTGACCACAGACCATGGACCCCAGCTCTTTGCACCATGTCCAGCAGCCCCAAAGTTGTAGCCATGAGGAAGGTGATGCAACAGCTCTGGCTCGAGGCCAGGCTCCACCACCTGCAGGTTTCTCAAGCTGCTGCTGATCTGGAACAGTTTTGCCTGCAAAATGCCCAAAATGATCCCCTGCTGACTGGGGTATTTTCCAGTATTAATCCTTTCCATCCCCAGAAAGTCTGCTCATTCCTATAGCAAGATGATTTCAAGCTGCTTGGGAAAAATCTCTGAATCCAGTCTTCATATGTGGATCTGTGATGTGATATGATATTCTGTGATGTGAATTTTGACTATTCAAAGGAGAGAGAATTCTGAAGCCTGCACAAAATTTAATCTATATGTGTGTAACACTGTGCCAAGTGAATCATTCAAGTTTCATCTTGTGTCAGACTTTCTCATCTACCTCTCTGTATTTTCATTGATTTCTGTTTTGTACACTGGTAAGAATGCAATAAAGTATTCAGATAAGAAAAGGCCTATATGATAAATAATACATGTTGTGTTGAGAATTATCCATCTTTTCTGTGCTTCCTTGTGAGTTTTCTTTTGTTCTCTTCTGTGCACTTTTTACTTTGCTCTTTTTTCCTTCCCCCCATCCCACCCCCAAAGGCTACAATAAAGTTTAGATATGCTTCTCTATAGATATAGATATATACATACATATATGCATACATATATAGACATATACTTTCCCAAACATACTCTACTCCTGATCTTTGTTTTCATATTTGTGCATATCTCTTGTATCCTATCCCTCCTGATTCCTCTATTTTACTTTTACCAACTACCTTGCCCTCCTATTACTTTTCTACCCCCCTCCCAGAATCCCTCCCTTATCATCCCATTCCCATAAATCTAAACACCTTTCTCTACCCCTTTTTTACCTATTCCCTCATTCTACTCTCTAAAAATCCCTCCCTTGTCCTCTCCCCCTGTCTATACCCCTACCATTTTATTTCTTCTAGATTTAGAAGACTTTAATACACACACACACACACACGCATACACGTATATATAATACATATATATACATACATACATACATATATATATATACGTACGTATTGTTTCCTCTTAAACACATTCCTGATGAAAGTAGGTTACCAGAACCACCAGACCTCCTCCCCATCTAATTCCTCTGTATCATTTCTTCCTCTTGCACCTCTTTAGTATAAAATGGTTATTCTTTTAGCTGTTTCTAAATGGTTTTGTTTTTTAAATTCATGTCATAGTCAGGTTTACCCCCTTCTTTCTCATGAGCTCACCAATTATTAATAAGTATTTTAGACTTACATTTTACATTTTATGTTGTATAAAATGTGAACAGTCTCTATCTCTCTTACTTTATTTTCAAACTCCTTTTTGAGATCTTCTGTGCCTGATACCAATTCATATTTTTCTCGGAGTCTTTGGATGCAGGAGCTTTGAGTGTGTTGTATTCTTCTGAGTGTCTTTTTTGATATTCCTGGTCACCATAATAACTTTCTATAGTCAGATGTTTTTTTCTGTTGTTTTCTAATTTCCCCAACCTATTATTTGATTTTTAACTCTTTCTTAAAATAGAGTTCTGCTTCCAGGGTGGAGGCAGTACTATTCCAAGCTTCAGGGGTTTTGTGCAGTTGTTTTCAGAGACATTTCTAGGGACCTATAAGTTTCAAAGTCTTCCAAGGTGGTATGATCTTAGGAGAGGTTTTTACTATCCTCCTGGTGTGTGCTCTCGTCTGTGGGTGACCACAAGTACTCTTTTCTGCCCTGGAATTATGAAGAGGGTTCGCCTCCACTGCTGCTACAAGTTCTGTTATGCTAGTGCTCCTCCTCACCTTGGGACTGCCAGCAAGGACTGAGAGCTGGATCCCAGTATACACAAAGCAACAGATTCCTGCCTCACTGATAGCAAAATTCCCCTTGTAATCTTCTGACCACTTGTTTGACCCCCTTAGTGTCTGTGGGCTGAGAGCCCTAGAAGCAACTGCTGCCACTGCTACTACTGATTAAGTCATTCCAAAAGGATGCTCTTGGTTTGCTGGGTCCAGAGCTATGTTGGTGCAGCATGCACTGTAGCCCCACTCTCATCCATGTGTGGCAGACTTTCCTGCCGACCTTCAAATTTGATTTCAGTGTCTGTGGGTTGAGAGGTCTGGAAACTGCCACAGCTGCCACTGATTCAGTCACCCAGAGGCCTGCTCTGGGTTTGCTGGGGCGCTGTCTACGCTGGCACAGCCCATGTTAGACTGCACTCCTTTCTCACTCTGGTGCAGCAAACCTTTCCTGCTGACCTTTCAAGTTGTCTTGGGCTGGAAATTTGTTTTGCTCCATCTTTTTGTGGGTTCTGCTGCTCTATAATTAGAGTCATTTTTAAAAGGTATTTGGAGAGATTTGAGGGAGAACTCAGGGGAGTCCTTGCCTTTATTCCACTATCTTGGCTCCTCCTCCAGGAGA
Source organism: Trichosurus vulpecula (assembly GCF_011100635.1). NCBI lineage: Eukaryota > Metazoa > Chordata > Mammalia > Diprotodontia > Phalangeridae > Trichosurus > Trichosurus vulpecula. The sequence continues at coordinate 127,656,071 of NC_050578.1, read as the reverse complement.
ACTATTTACAACTACTCTTACTTTGTTGTTTTATGTGTCAATAAAATTAAATTATCAAAGCAAAAGTGTTATATTAAAATTATTATTTTACATTTTTGTGTGTCTAAACTTTGATTTATAGGGTATCATAGAATATATCTTTAAAATATTGCTGAGCAAAATTTGTAAATTCCTAATATGTGGTTCTCCTTTTAATGGTTTTTGATCACCTTAAAGACATTCTGTAGGTTCCTAGGATTGAATGGCCTGTGGATGCCCTGGAGAAGGAGCATGGAGTGATTTTACTTGGAATCAGAAAGACCTGACTTTGAAACCTAATTTCAAATAGTAGCTCTGTGTCCGTGGACAAGTTACTTAATATCATAGACCCTCATGTTTTTAATCTGTAAAATTGAAAATAATAGCATCTACCTCACTATGCTGTATCAAATATGACAAGTACATATGTGTGTATGTATGTATATATACATATATATATATGTGTGTGTGTGTATATATGTGTATATATACATATATTTGCAGCACTACTTTTGCTCTATAAATAAGAGCTGTTGGTTACAATTATGGCATCTTATCTACAAAGATAAGGATAATTGAATAACAGGCATACAATCAGACCTGTTATAATTTCATGCCTAGGCCTTTATGCAAATCTTTTCCTACTTGGCATGAGTTGCCTGAGATTGAGGTCCATTAATTTTATTTTTGAGAAACTGGGGTCACTTCTATGCCATACTAAAACTAGACGAAAACATTAGTAGAGACTTAATCATAGTAAACCTTACATTGCATAGCTCTTTATTATGTATTTCCAAATATATCTTCCCATTTTAATTTTGACCACCCTGCCTATTGGTTTAATCAATCCTTTTCAGTTCAACATACTTAATTAGGGCAAAGAGTAAATACTTAAACATTCTAGGGAATAGTGATAAGAATATATTAATACTTTTTAAAGTGGGAGGAAGAGCAGTGTAGTCCATAGAACACTGGAGTTGGAATTAAGTATAGCCTCTATGTAGAATTTGTGGAAGAACACAGGAACCGATTACAAAGAATAAGAGGCATGGAAGAACTTAGAACAATGAACTTAGCACAATGTCAATTTAACACAAAGGAAGTACTTAATAAATTGTTGTTGACTGACTCGCCTCTTGGAATCTCAAAATTGATGTCCTATGGACATCTTAAGCTCCCTATTCCCAAAATGAACTTATTGTCTTTCTCCTAAGCCTTCTCTCCTCCCTCACTTTTCAATTACTGCCAATCACCAGAATCCTTCTAGTCACCCAGTCTTGCAACCTAAGCATCATCCTCAATACCTCACACTTTTTCAACCTCTATATCTAATTAGCTGTCAATATTGTTGATTCTACCTTCTTAATATCTCTTTTCTCCCAGATTAAATGTAAAATCTTCTGATTGTTCTTGCAATCCCTTCAGAACATGGGTACCTCCTACTATTTCAATCTTCTTATATTCTTACATATCACTCCCCTTCTACAACCACATCCCACACCATGTATGCTGAGATCAGGTGATTCTTGACTCCTTCTGCTTCCTCCCACAGGCCACTCTACCTTAAGACTCTGGGCATTTTCACTCATTTACCCATGAATGACTGGAATATGCTATCTCTTTGACATAAATTCCCTGGCTTACTTCAAATCCCAGACAAATTCTAACTTTCCACAAGAACACTTTTCCTGAACCCCCTTAATGGTAATTCCTTCCCCTCTTGATTATCACCAATATATTGTATATGTGCATTAATTTACAAATATAAATGTATGATGTATATATTCATATATATACATACATACATATATATGTATATATATATATACATACATACATATATATGTATATATATGGAGAGAGAGAGAGAGAAACAGAAAAAAAGAAAAAAAGAGAAAAAAAGACACATAGAGAGATTTCCATTGCCTCACAAGGGAAATCTGTAGCCTACTAGACCTCACATCCCTGTAACATATATTTAGCATTAGTTGATGTTTCATTTCTCCCATTTTTGTGTTATAAAATGGTCAATGTGATAAAGAGTAATGGGATATTCTTTCTGTATTAATTTAATCTTACCCCCCAAAAATAAAATTCTGCATTTACATATTTCTGCTTTATATTGTACCTTATTTTCATCATAGTTGATTCAGTGGCTCCATTCAGTGGCTCTATGGTTTCTTAGTCTCTAAATTACATCTCATTACTCTGGACTTATTCCTAATTTCAATGAAGATAAAGATAGCTGAACAATTTCAGTGATTTTTTTTATATGAATAGTTTGAAATTTCTAGAATAATTCAATGCGGGTAGTGTGGGTGTAAGGATAAGAGACAGGTCTCAGAAGAGTCAATAAAAGAATAAAAAGAAAAAAAGCAAATAAAAATGAATTAAAGAATACTAAACACTTTCAACAGGCATTAAGTAATAACTTCAGACCACTTAGTGATGTCTTGCTGGGAATTTAAGCTATCATTCTAACAATGCCAAAAAATAACCTGCCACCAGCAGTGGCAATTATTTTCTTTCTTTTTGTATGTATTTGCTACCAACGCTCTTTTGTACTAACATTATAGCATCATGTTAAAAACATTAGTCACAGTTTATGGAAGCATTTACAAATAAAACATAGGGAAATTATCCTAATTTATGTAGACACTTAGAGCTAACAACAAAAATTGAGCTCCATTATTGGAAAAGCACAATACAGGACAGCTTCTCTTACATTTGCATGTAATTGTTCTGGAGCTCAGAACCAAACAGAATTTGAATCAGTAGTAATTACATATTTTTTTTGTACACACGTGTATGTATATGAATATATACATATCGTATACACACACATCTATGTATGTGTGGATACACCTGTGTTTGTGTATGTACATGTGTGTATGACATCTTGTGCCATGGCAGCCTAATAATCATGAAACAGAAGAACTGAGGATTAAATGATTTTACTTTTATTTATAATTATATATCTAGAGTTTGAAAAAAACTGAGAAATCACCTAGTCCAGGAATTTTTCACCTAGGATTCTATGAACTTGAGTGGGAAAAAATCACATCTTTATTTTCATAAAGTTCGAACAGAAATTTAGCATTTCTTTAAATTATGAAATTTAAGTAACAAACATTATTCTGAAAATATGTCCATAGACTTCACCTGACTGCCATGGGGTCCATGACACAGGAGGCTAGGAACCTCTCATCTAATCTAGCCTACTCATTTTACAGATAACGAAAATGAGATTCAGAGACTTTAAGCAACTCGCCCAAGGTCAAATAAACACTGACTACCAGAGTTAAGCTTTCAATCCAGGTCTTGTGACTACAAAACCAGTTTTCTTTCCAACACACCAGTTATATTGATGTTAAATAATTTTAACTTATGAAGCACTACAAATTTAGCAGAATAAAAATCATAAGTAACCTAACGAAAACAAGAAAGACTTATGATAGATGTAAATAGACTGAAGTTATATTGCCATCATAGCATTGCTGTACATACAGAAGGTCTGAATGAGAACACGAATGATCAGGAATGGAGGTGGATTTTTTTTGTAGTAAGAGAGATAAAAATGGGCAGTCAGTGCTAATTGGTATCATACCATATTAAAAGAACTAGAAGTTTTTTTTTCATCCTACAGTATGTATTCTACATATTGGGTTTATAGATATCAACTATATTATAGTTTCTATTTTATTAGTATGGGAAACTACTTGTGTGGAACACTAATTCACAAATACATATCAAAACTGACCTATCATTTGGTCTATTGGCACTAAACAGTTACCTGGGGCAATACAGAAGTTGAATGAGCTGAGAAGGGCCACATAGTTAGTAAATGTTAGAGGTGGGATTTAAATCCAACTCTTCCTGATTTTAAGTCTAACACTCTAGGCTTGGCACACTGCCTCTTTGCATATAAATCTACAGGTAAGAATAGAGCAAAATGAGAAGATATGGAGATATCTAATCTACATCAATGGATCAAGTACTCAAATAAATGAAATCATGAATTGATTAAGTTTGGTTTAAAAACTATGTACTTTTTAGTATTTCTAGTCCATACCTCAACCATTCCTCTACCATCAATCAATTTGATATCTTCTACCCCATTTTCAATCATTCTGGCACCATCAACAAATATATATTAATTATTTATTGTGTGTTAGGTACTGGGTTATGCATTGAGAATACTTAGTGAAAGCTAAACCAATCCCTGCCCTCAAGGAGCTTAAATTCTCTTGAAAGAAATAATATGTTCATAAATAGATACACAAAATACACATTGCAGAAGAAGAGAGGGGCTGCATTGGTTGAGTGATACTTTGTTTTTCTTCATTTTACACTTAGTTATGATGATATAACTCATCAACATGTGACCTGTCTAGTGGTGATTAGTCTCTCTATTTTAGCTAGGCTTGTCTTTGGAAAGTAGAATCATAGAATCTGAACTGGAAAGGACCTCAGAGGCTATGCAGAATAAAAAAAATACTTCTTTATTTTACATGCTAAGTGGTCATCCAGCCCAGCTAGGGCAGTCCTTTCCACTTTGGAATAGATCAAAGTATTGAGTTTTCCATGCATTTCCAAAATGAATTTCTTTGCAGTTCCTACCCATTTTTCCTAGCTTTGTTCTTTGGATTTAAGCATGTTTTTATTAGATTGAATCTAATCTATCTTTATTGGGATAAATATTTAATCATTAAAATAGTTAAGATGTTGCTGCTAAATCTTATCTTCTTCAGAGCCCTAAAGTGCTTCAGGGGATGCTCATGTGCCATGAATTGGAAACATCAATCTGGTATCATTGTTTTGGACATTTTCCAACTTAGTTAATTATGATGTGCTAGGTGCTGAGCTATGTACTAGGCACACATAGATTAAGCTTTTAAAAAATTTCCTAAAGTGTGGCACATAGCAAACTAGTTAATAAACTTTTAAATGCCTATTATGTGCCATACACTATGATAACATAATATTCTAGAAATGGGTCAAAGTAGAATGATGTCTTCCTTAGCCATGTATGCTACATCTCTTTTATTGCAATTTGAAGTTACTATTACCCATTAGACATATAGTTTCTCTCTCTCCCTCCCTCCCTCCCCCCCCACCTCTCTCTCTCTCTCTCTCTCTCTCTCTCTCTCTCTCTCTCTCTCTCTCTCTCTCTCTCTCTATCTCCCCTTCTTTCCCTTCCCTTCCCTTTTCTCTATGTGTGCATGTGTTAACCTTGCTCACAGTACTGTGATTTCAGTGAAGCAAGAAATTACTCTAGGAAAGGAAACACTTTCTATCAATGTGCACAAGCAAACTGTTCTGCAACTAACAGCCAGAGAGATGCCCAGAATACTTAGAAGTTAAGTGGCTTGACTGGAGTCCCAAAATTAATTTATATCAGAAGTTAACTCGATAATGATGATAGCTTCAAATTGATGTAGTGGCAATATTTGTGATTCAGTATAGATATAGATAGAAAGGAATTAAATATATATATATCTCAATATATATCATATACATATGTATATATACATATTTATATGTACATATGCAAATACAGATGCATACATCTAGACAGATAGATAGATAGATAGACTGACCTTCATAACTTGAACTGCATTTGTCTGAGTATCACAGAAGCTATGTAAAATAGATGTTATTCTTATTTCCATTTAAGAGAGAAAAAACCAAGGCTAAAAGAGATGAAATAACTTGTATAGAGTCATATAGCTGATAGGTGCCTGAAGAAGGATAGGGGCCCAAGTATTCCTTACTCCGAGTCAAGTCTTCTATCAAACTATGCCAGGTTCACTCACAGAGATTAGTCAGATTATACTACAAAAAGGAAGTCCAGGATCTTTAAACATCCTATTGCAGTTTTTTGATCCTACTTCTCAGCTCTAGAAAATATTTTAAGTGTATATCCCTAGGAAGGTGAGGTGAAGGATTTCATTAGCCAAGGTATGAGTCATCTGGAGTACAAAGAGGAGAGTATTGTGATCTGAGTGTAGGAAAAAAAAAACATTGATAAAAATGAACAAATACAGCTGTCCTGGAGGTCTCTCCCACTTAGTTTTTCAGCTTTTTCAATTCCATTAAGAGAACCAGGAAAGATAAAACCACCATTTCCCTGCATCTAAAGTAGCATTCTGATTCCCTTTCTATTATCCTAGATATGAACAAATCCACCTTGACCTCCATTAGCAGAGGCATAGTTAGAAATAAAGAAGAGAAAAAATGCAAAAGCAGAGATAGATTTTATAGAGCACATATTTCTTATTCTAAGATAAGTAAAGAACAGCCACAGAAGGATTCCTGTGGTCCCCAGTACATATTCTAACGTTCTTCATATAAAAATCCAATGCTTCCTGTTTTACATGTATTATCACACTACTCAGGCTCCTACTCTGAAGCTGATGCAGATTCCCCACCACTATATCTGAAAGGATTTTGTATCTTTCCAGAGGCTGCTTTCCTAACTTCAATCCAGGTCTGTACCAAATTCTTGTTCTGCTGGTGCCTTGGCCCCTAGGTGAGGAAAGAGACTTTCAAAATGGCTTCCATCACTCCCCTGCTAGAATTTAATCCATAAATAGATTGGTTGAAAGGATTTACGATGCTTAGCCTGAAGGAAAATTAGTGTAGCCATGATAGCTGCTTTACAACATCTGAAAGCTTGTCAAATGGCAGCAGAATTATGCTTTGTCTTCTGGAACTCAGAAGACAGAACTAGAAGTAAAAGTTGGAAGATGTAGATGTTCAGGATAAGGGGAGAATAATGGGTTTCCTTCATTGAACACATTCAAATGAAAGCTGGATGACCTCTTGTTGATGATGCTGTAGGTGGGATTCCTGCTCAGGTATATATCGTATGAGAAGAGTTAGGACATCCTTTTCATCTATATCTTGAAATAGTATCCTAAGTAGTAATTCTCTTGGTGAGGAAAGGGATAATGCCAGAAACCTCCAAAAAGCATTGCTAATCAACCTTCCTATATACACTTGAGAAGAGGATCCTATGACTCCCTCAGGTAGGAAGCAATAATTCAGAGGGAAGGACAATAGTCAAGTTCTTTGGAGAGACTGGTTTGGGCAAGGGGGGACAACACTAATGATAAATGACAAGATGGCCACTGATAGCTGTAGGCCCAGACATTAACTTAGATCCATAGATGAAGGCTGACTGATAAAGGTTTACCATCATCATTATTATTATTATTATTATAAAAATTATTTATTTATTTTTAGTTTACAACATTCAGTTCTTCCAGTTTTTGAGTTTCAAATTTTCTTCCCCTCCCTCCCCTCCCTCCTCCACACCCAAGATGTTATGTAATCCAATATAATTTCTACATATACCTTCACACTCAACGTATTATGACAATAGTCAAATTGTAAAGAAGAATTATAACCAATGGAATGCACCAAGAGAAAGAAGAAAAAAAATAGAAACAAAAAAATGAGAGAGAGAGCAAATAGTTTGCTTCAATCTGCATTCAGACTCTGTAATTCTTTCTCCCAATGTAAATCAGTTTTTCCATCATGAGTCTTTTGGAGTTGTCTTACAAACTTGCATTGCTGAGAAGTGCCAAATCTATCAAAGCTAGTCATCACAGATACAATGTGTCTATAACTGTGTTTAATGTTCTCCTGGTTCTGCTTCCCTCATTCAGCATCAGTTCATATAAGTCCTTCCAGGTTATTATAAAGCCCGTCTGCTCCTCATTTCTTGTAGCAAAATAGTGTTCCATTATATTCACATACCACAACTTGTATAGCCATTCCCCAGTTGATGGGCATCCCCTTGACTTCCAATTCTTTGCCACCACAAAAAGAACTGATATAAGTATTTTTATGCATTTTATGCATATAGATCCATTTCCCACTTCTATGATCTCTTTGAGATACAACCCTAGAAGTGGTATTGCTGGGTCAAAGGATATACACATTTTTATAGCCCTTTGGGCAAAGTTCCAAATTGCTCTCCAGAATGGTTGGATCGGTTCCCAACTCCAAAGACAATGCATTAGTGTTCCAATTTTCCCACATCCTCTCCAGCATTTATCATTTTCCAGTTTTGTCGTGCTAGCCAATCTGACAGGCGAAATGTGGTACCTAATGCTTTAATTTGCATTTCTCTAATCAGTAGTGATTTAGAGCATTTTTTCATTTGACTATAAATATCTTTAATTTCTTCCTCTGAAAACTGCCTGTTCATATCCTTTTACCATTTCTCAATTGGGGAATGACTACTATTCTTATACATTTGACTTAGTTCTCTGTATATTTTTGAAATGAGGCCTTTGTCAGAGACACTGGTTGTAAAAAATCTTTCCTGATTTTCTGCTCCCCTCCTAATCTTGGTTGCATTGGCTTTATTTGTACAATTTTTTTTCAATTTAATGTAATAAAATTATCCATTTTACATTTGATAATGCTCTCTATTTCTTGTTTGGCAATAAATTCTTCCCTTCTCCATAAGTCTGATAGGTAAACTATTCCTTGCTCTCCCAGATTGCTTACAGTATTACCCTTTACGTCTAAATCATGAACCCATTTTGACTTCATTTTGGTATATGATGTAACATATTGGTCTATGCCCAATTTCTGCCATACTATTTTCCAGTTTTCCCAGCAGTTTTTGTCAAACAATGGGTTCCAGTCCCAGAAGCTGGAGTCTTTGGGCTCATAAAAGAGTAGATTTTAATAGTCATTGGCCACTATATCTTATGTAACCAACCCACTCCACTGATCCATCACTCTACTTCTTAGCCAATACCAAGTAGTTGTGATGACTGTGGCTTTATAATACAGGTAAGATCTGGTATGGCTAGGCCATCTTCCTTAGCATTTCTTTTAATTAATTCCTCTGATATTCTGGATCTTTTGTTTTTCCAGATGAATTTTGTTATTATTTTTTCTAGCACTATAAAATAATCCTTTGGTAGGTTAATTGGCATGGCACTAAACAAGTAAAGTAATTTAGGTAAAATTGCCATCTTGATTATATTAGCTTGGCCCAACCATGAGCAACTGATGTTTTTCCCAATTATTTAAATCTGACATTATCTGTGTGAAAAGTGTTTTGTAATTGCGTTCATATAGTTTTGGGGTTTGTTTTGGCAGGTAGACTCCCAGATATTTTATGTCTACAGTAACTTTAAATGGAATTTCTCTTTCTATCTCTTGCTATTGGACTTCATTAGTAATATATAGGAATGCCAAAGATTTATGTGGATTTATATCCTGCCACTTTGCTGAAGTTATTTATTATTTCAAGTAGTTGTTTTTTACTTGATTACCTGGGATTCTCTAATAGCATCATAATTTTTCTTCTCTTATTGCTAAAGCTAACACTTCTAGTACCATATTGAATAACAGTAGTGACAATGGACATTCTTGTTTCACCCCCAATCTCATTGGAAACGCTACTAGCTTATCCTCATTACATATAATACTTGCTTGCTGATGCTTTTAGGTAAATACTATTTATCATTTTAAGAAAGGTTCCATTTATTCCTACATTCTCTAATGATTTTAATGGGAAAAGGTGTTGTATTTTGTCAAAAGCTTTTTCTGCATCTATTTTGTTGTTGATATGATCAATTATGTTGATAGTTTTACTAATGTAGAACTAGCCATGCATTTCTGGAATAAATCCTACCTGATCATAGTTTAGTATTCTTATGATAAGTTGCTGTAATCTTTTTGCTAATATTTTATTTAAAATATTTGTAACTATATTCATCAAGGAAATTGGTCCATAATTTTCTTTCTCTTTTTTGGATCTTCTTGGTTTAGGAATTAGTACCACATAAAAAGAATTTGGTAGGACTCCTTCCTTTATTTTCTGAAATAGTCTATAAAGGATTGGAATTAATTGTTCTTTAAATATTTGATAGAATTTGCTTTTAAATCCATCTGGCTCTGGAGATTTTTTCCTAAGAAGTTCATGGATACCTTGTTCAATTTCTTTTTCTGTGATGAGGTTATTTAAGTATTTTATTTCCTCTTCTGTTAATCTGGACAATTTATATTTTTGTAAATATTCATCTATTTCCCTAAGATTGTCAAATTTATGAGCGTATAATTTGGCAAAATAATTCCTAATTATTGTTTTAATCATCTCTTCAATGGAGGTGAATACGCCCTTTTCATTTTTGGTACTAGTAATTTGATTTTCTTTCTTTTTTTAATCAAATTGACTAAAGGTTTATCAATTTTATTGGTTATTTCATTAACCAGCTCTTAGTTTTATTTATTAGTTCAATAATTTTCTTGATTTCAATTTTAGTCATCTCTCCTTTGGTTTTCAGTTTTTCTAATTTGTTATTTAATGGGGGACTTTCAATTTGTTCTTTTCCTAGCTTATTCAGTTGTATGCCCAATTCATTGGTCTCCTTTTTCTCTATTTTATTCATGTAAAGCATTTAGAGATATAAAACTTCCTCTAAGACCTACTTTTGCTGCATCCCATAAGTTTTGATATGTTGTCTCGTTATTGTCATTCTCTTGAATGAAGTTATTGATTGCTACTATGATTTGCTCTTCAACCCACTCATCCTTTAGGATTAGAATATTTAGTTACCAATTAATCTTTAGTTGATCTGTCCATGGTCCTTTATTACAAAGAATTTTTATTGCATCATGATCTGAAAAGGATGCACTGATTATTTCTGCCTTTTTGTACTGGATTGTCAGATTTTTATGCCCTAGTGCTTGCTCAATTTTTGTGTATGGGCCATATACCACTTAGAGAAAGGTATATTACTTTCTAACCCCATTCAGTTTTCTCCAGAGATCTATCATACCTACCTTTTCTAAAATTCTATTTACCTCCTTAACTTCTTTCTTATTTATTTTGAGGTTAGATTCATCAAGTTCAGAGAGGGTGAGGCTGAGGACCCCTGCTAGTAGAGTTTTGCTCTCTATTTCTTCCTGTTACTCCCTTAACTTCTCCTCTAAGAATTTGGATGCTATAGCACTTGGTGCATATGTTAAGTAATGATACTAGTTCATTGTCTATGATGCCTTTTAGCAGAATATAATTTCCTTCCTTATCTCTTTTAATTAGACCTATCTTTGCTTTTGTTTTGTCTGAGATTAGGAGTGCTACCCCTACTTTTTTATTTCAACTGAAGCATAATATATTCTACTCCAACCTTTTACCTTGACCCTGTGTGTATCCCCCTGTTTCAAATGTGTTTCTTATAAACAACATATTGAAGGATTATGGTTTTAATCTATTCTGTTATCCATCTCTGTTTTATAGGAGAGGTCACCCTATTCACATTCAGTTATGATTACTATCTGTGTCTTTCTCTCCATCCTATTCCTCCATTGTTTATGCTTTTACTTCTCCATTCTCCCTTCCCCCCTGAAAAGAATTTTACATTTGACAGCTACCTCCCTCAACTTTCCCTTCCTGTCAACCCCCCTCCCTTATCTTACCCTTTTACCTTACTACTTTTTCCCTCTCTTCTAACCACCCTGCCCCTTTGCTTTTCCCTTTCCCCTCCTACTACCTGTAGTACAAGTTAGATTTTTATACTTAACAGAGTATGTTATTCACTCCTTGAATCAAATTCAATGAGTGAAGCTGAAACAGTGCTCATCTCCCTCCATTCTTTCCCTCTACTATATTTTATGCCTTTTCATGTGAAGTAATTTACCCTTTTTCTACTACCTCATTTCCTCTTCTCCCATTACAATCCCTTTGCATCCTTTAATTAGTTAATTAAATTAGTTAATTAATCATCATATCAGTTAATTTATACCCACAGCCTCTATCCATGTATATTCCTTTTAAATGTAATAATAAATATATAATTCTAAAGATTAACAAGTATCTTCCCATATAAGAATGTAAACAGTTTGACCTTATTGAATAACATGTTTTTTTTTGTATTTTTTTTCCTGTTTACCTTTTTATGCCTCTCTTGAGTCCTGTATTTGAAGATCAAATTTTCCATTGAGCTCTGGTCTTTTCATCAGGATGGCCTGGAAATCCCTTATTTCATTGAATGTCAATCTCTTTGCCTCAAAGATTATGCTCAATTTTGCTGGGTAGTCCAAGCTCCTTTGCTGGATAGGCTGAGCCACTGGTAGATGCCTGAGCTTGTGTCTGCTGATTCCTCTGGCTGTACAATTACATGCCTGGAGTCTTGGTGGTGCTTAGTGGCTCCGCCCCCCTGGGGCTCAGGGTCTCCTGCTGGTCTGCTGAGGTAAGTCTTGCTGGGTTGACTCTGGTCCTGCCCTTGACCCCCTTAGCCACCATGGGAGGGACCCTTCCCTTTGATCTCCCCAGCCTTCTAAGCTAAAAGATTGCTTTACCCCTAGGATCCACTATTCCAGGATTTTCCTAGGGCAATATGCTCTATGTTTTTCATGGTCAACGAGGGAGGAGTGAGAGAACTTACAGTTTACTCTGCCATCATGGCTCCTGAAAGTTAAAATATGTGACTTATCTGTAGGCTGATATTCCTAGGAGTACTTGCTGCTGCTGCTGCAGGCCCTGTGCTTCTGTCTCACCCAGTTTTGAGAGACCCCTCCTATCTATGCTCAGACATTTGTGGATCACTACTGCTACTGGTGATTGAGTTCACAGGGGACAGGTCTGCTTCCGCTCCATTATGGCTGGTGCAGCCTGCGCACTCTGCGATCTCCCTAGCTGGTACAATGGATCCCTCTGGTTGACCTTCCAAGCCCATCTTGGGCTGGAATTCTGCCACACTCTGTCTCCCAGTGTATTTTGCCACCTCAAAGTTTGTTTAAGTTCACTTCTTATATGTACACAAAGGGATTTATGGGAGAGAGCTGGTGAGTCATTGCTTTCATTCCACCATCTTGGCTCCATTACCAAGGTTTACCTTTTTTAGAGGTAAATTCACTGCAATGTAGATCAATGGATAAAGAGGCTAAGAATTGTTTCAGACCTAGGGTTAAAGCAGTTTCTTATATCTTTCTTATAATCCTTTTGTAGATAATTTGGAGTTGCATTTAGTTCTATATTATGTCTGTTGAAAAAATTTATGGTGGAATTAGGCTGAAAGCATCCTGTTTGTTCTTTTCTGTATATTGTCTGTGATATACCTATAAAAATATTTTGCATGTATAGTAAGAATAACATGGTAACAACAGCAGGAATGTGCTTGTGCATGTGTGTATATGTGTGTGTGTGTGTGCGCGCGCGCGCATGTATCTCACAGCTGGCTTTTTGAAAACATGAGCTAAATCCAACCTACCTCAACCTGATTCAATCCATGACTTTAACAAAATCTCTTCCTCTAATCTTTTTTTTCCTTTTCTAAATGTCCCACTTGGTTTTTACTCCTAAAGATCAAGAATAATTCCCAGGGTTGATAATCTGAATGACATAGTAGACCTGGAGTCAGGAAGACTTGTATTCACATTCTGTCACTGACACAACATCCTTGTGACCATAGCAAGTCACTTAACTCCTCTATTCCTTGAGCAATTCTCTGTTTTCTCTACCAAGCCGCAGAAAAGTTGTGATTGGAATTGGTAAAAGGAGTTCACATGCTAGGAAATACCCACATTTATGAATCTTATATCTTCCCTGTAATCCATTTGTAGATAATTTAGAGTTGCCTGAATTTCTTTCTATACCATGTCTGTTTAAAGAACTTTATTTTTTTGTAATTTTCCATTCATAATTTATTTAGTTTTAACATTCGTTTCTTTTTAAATTGAGTTACAAATTTTCTCACTCTCTCTCATCCCTCCACCACCCACTAAGGAGGCAAGCAATATGATACCAATCTCATATGTGAAATCACGCAAAACATACCTCCATATTAGCCATGTTTTTTGAAAGCAAGAAAAATAAAGTGAGAAAATTGTACTTCAATTTGCATTCCAAGTTAATCAGTTTCCCTCTAGAAGTGATAGCATTTTTTTCATCATGAGTAACTTGGAATTGTCTTAGACCGTTGCATTGATTACAGTAGCCAAGCCACACAGTTGACCATTATTAAAACATTGGTGTGACTGTGAACAATAATATCTTAGTTCTTCTCATTTCATTTTGCATCAGTTCATATAAGTCTCGCAATGTTTTTCAATAAAACCATTATTCTTATAACTTTTTCACAACAAAATAGTACTCCATCACAATCGCATGCCACAATTAGTTCACCCATTCCCTAATTGATCAGCATCTCTTCAATTTCCAATTCTTTGCCACCATAAAAAACAACTCAAAACAACCTGTTCTATTTTTGTACATATATGTTCTTTTCCTTTTTTGTTGATAATTTTGGGATAAAGGGGCAGTTATGTGGTACAGTGGATAAATTGTCAGGACCAGAGTCAGGAAGTCTTTTTAGTTCAAATATGACCTCAGACACTTATTAGCTCTGTGACCCTGATCAAGTCACTTAACACTCTTTGTCTCAGTTCTTTGTTTGTAAAATGAGCTGGAGAAAGAAATGGCAAACCAGTATCTTTGCCCTAAAAAAACACCTAAAAACCCCAACAAAACAAAAAAAACTTCAAATGAAGTCATGAAGAGTCAGACATGACTGAAACATGACTGAACAACAACTTGGGGAAAAGGCCTATTAATGTCATTGCTGAGTCAAAGGGCATGCACAGTTTCATAGCTCATTGAACTATTCTGTATTGAAAACTGTTTTCCAGCATGGTTGGGCCAGTTCTCTAGTTCACCAACAATTCACTACTGTACTTATTTATCTCACATCCCCTCTAGCATTTGTCATTTCTGATAGGTGTGAGGCAGCACCTCTGAGTTATTTTAATTTGCCTTTCTCTAATCAATAGTGATTTAGAGCATTATTTCATATGACTACAGATTTAGCTTTGATTTCTTCTTTTGAAAAGTACCTGTTTGTATCCTTCAATCATTTATCAATTGGGGGATGACTCATAAATTTGACTCAGTTTTATACTAAGTAATTATATGAGAAACATTAAAAGAAACTTATCAGAGCAACTTGCTATAAAAATATTTGATATTATTTCATTGTCTGTGGACCTTTTAGCAAAATGCAGTCTCCTTGATTATCTCTTTTAATTAGGTCTATTTTTTGGTTTTGTTTTGTCAGATATCTATCTATCATCTATCTATCCATCTATCTATATATCTATCTATCTATCTAGTTCAGGTGAAGCATCTGAGGATCTAAGGCCACTGTGTTGGAATGATCTCCAAAAATAAAAATGAAAGGGTGAGAAAGAGAGAAAGGGGAAAGGATATATGTATATGAATATATATATATATATACACACATATATATATATATTATATATACATATATATGTGTGTGTGTGTATACATACGCACACACACACATATGTAAAGAGAGAGAGGGAGAGAGAGAGAGAGAGAGTTCAGCTGAAACATATTAGATTCTGCTCCAGCCTTTTATTTTAACTCTTTATGTGTCTTTCTCTTTCAAGTGTTTCTATATGAATAAGGTATTGCTGGATTCTGGTTTCTAATCCATTGTATTGTTTGCTTCTTTTTTGTGGGTGAGCTTATGCTATTCACATTCACAGTTATGATTATTAACTATTTATTTCCATCCTATTTTCTTTTTTCTTCTCTCTTTGATTTTGCCCTTCCTCAAAAGACTGTTTTGCCTCTAACCACTGCTTCCCTTAATGTATTCTCTTTTTTATCATTCCCCACTTTCCCTCCTATGTCACTATTTGCCAAGTTATATTTCCTTTTCTTGAGGGGAGGAGGGCAGGGCAATTGGGATTAAGTGACTTGCCCAAGGTCACACAGGTAGTGTGTCAAGTATCTGAGGCCAGATTTGAACTCAGGTCCTCCTGAATCCAGGGCTGGTGCTCTACTTACTGCACCACCTAGCTGCCACAGCAAGTTATATTTCTATACATAACTGATTTGCACACACACACCCACACCCACACCATTATTCTTTCTTTGAACCAACTCCTATGATTGTGGGGTTCAAGCACTGCCAGACCCACCCCCACCCATTTTCCCTTCTACTCTAAAAGCTCTTCCTTGTATGCTTCTCTTATATGAGTACATTTTTCCCTTTCTACCTCTCTTTTCCCCCTTCTCCTAGTGCATCTCTCTTTCTCACCCCTTCATTTTTATTCCTAGAGATCATTCCAACATAGTGGCCTTACATTCATGCTTTGTATATATGTAAACTCCTTTTTTACTGCCCTTATTAGGAATTACATGTATCATCTTCCTAATCTAAACAATATAACTTTTTTAAATCCTCAAGATTACCCTTTCTTATTTACATTTTGATACTTCTCTTTAGTCTTGTATTTGAATGTCAAATTTTCTTTCAACTCTGGTCTCTTCATCTGAAATACTTGAAAGTTCACCATATCATTATATATCCATTTTTCCTCCTGAGGGATTATACTCCATTTTTCTGGGGAGGTTATTCTTTATTTTAACCCAAGCTCTTCTGCCTTCTAGAATATTATATTCCTAGACCACCTCTCCTTTAACAAGGAAGCCATTCAATCTTGTGTGATCCTAACTGTGCCTTCACATTTGAATGGTTCCTTTATGACTGCTTGGGGCATTTGGCCTGAGGTGTCTGGATTTTGGCTATTATATTCCTGAGAGTTTTCATTTGGGGATTGCTTTCAGCAGGTGATTAGTAGATTCTTTCCATTTTAATTTACCACCTGGTCCTAAAATATTGGGTCAGTTTTCCTTGATAATTTCTTAAAATATGATGTCTAGGCTCTTTTTTTGTTCATGACTTTCAGGTTAATTCTTAAATTATCTTTCCTTAATCTGTTTTCCATGTCAATTGTTTTTCCAATGATATATTTCATAGTTTCTTCTATTTTTTCATTCCTTTGACTTTTATTTTATTATTTCTTAATGTCTCTTTGAGTCATTAGCTTCTACTTGCCCAATTCTATTTTCAAAGGAATTATTTTTTTCAGTTAGATTTTGTACCTCTTTTTTTCCATTTTGCCAATTCTGTCCCCCACACCTTAATGGTCTTTCACTTTTCCTAATTATGTGTAAAGATAGTTCTCACCATTCACTTTTATAGAATTTAGAATTCCAAAGTTCTTTTCTCCCTCCTCAAGATGGCAAGCAATCTGATATAGGGTGTACATGTACAATCATATCAAACATATTTCCACATTAGTAATGTGAAAGAAGAATCAGAACAAAAGGAGAAAAGCACAAAAAGAAAGAAAAAAGAGAAAATACTATGCTTTGATCTGCATTCAGACTCCATAGTACTTTCTGTGGATGTGGATAGCATTTTCCATCATTAGTTCTTTGGAATTGTCTTAGATGGTTGTGTTGCTGAGAAGAGCTAATGCTATCAAAGTTGGTTATCAAACAATTTTGCTGTTAATGTGTGCAATGTTCCCCTGGTTTTGCTGACTTCACTCAGCATCAGTTCATTTTAAGTCTTTCCAGGTTGGTTTTTTTTTTTTCCTGAAATCTGCCTGCTCATCATTTCTTATTGCACAATAGTATTTAATTGCATTCATATACCACAACTTGTTCAACCAGAATCAATGTGCATCCCCTCAAATTCTAATTCATTGCCACCACAAAAAGAATTGATATAAATACTTTTGTACACATGGGTCCTTTTCCATGTTTTTATGATTTCTTTGGGATACAGACCTAGTAGTGGTACTGCTGGATCAAAGGGTATGCCCTTTGGGCATAGTACCAAATTGTTCTCCATAATAGTTGGATCAGTTAACAATTGTACCAACAATGCATTAGTATAACTATTTTCCCCAATCCCCTCCAGAATTTATCATTTCTGATAGGTGTGAGGTGGTACATCAGAGTTTTTTCATTTGCATTTCTCTAATCAGTAGTGGTTTAGAGCATTTTTTCATGTGACTATAGATAGCTTTATTTTTTTATCTGAAAACTGGTTGTTCATGTCTTTTGTCCATTTATCAAGCCTGTTCTGTTTTTTAAAGGATTGTTTTCTCCAGTGAATTTTTGTATCTCCTTTTCCACTTGGCCTATTCTTCTTTCTGAGGAATTCTTTTTTTCAGTGATTTTTGTGCCACATTTGTTATTAGGTCAATTCTGTTTTTAAGGTATTATTTTCTTACAGTATTTTTTGTGCCCCTTTACCTAACTATTCATTCTCTTTTCACAATTTTCTTGCATCATTCTCATTTATTTTTCCAATTTTTCCTCCACCATTGTTATCTTTTTCTTTAACTCTTGCAACAATTATTATTGGGCTTGTATCTAATTAATATTTGCCTTTGATGTTTTGTAGCTATTTTCACATTGCTGTCTTCTTAATTCTTGTTTTAGTTTTCCCTGCCACCATAGTACCTTTTTACAGCCAAATCTATTGCTGTTGTTATTTGTTAATTTTCCAGCTTATTTCTTGATTTTGAACTTTTTGTTAAAGTTGGGTTCTGCTTGCCCTGGGGTAAGGAGTAATTGCCCCAAACTTTAGGCTCTTTCATGCAGGTATTTTCAGAGCGAGTTATGGGAGTCTGCATGTTTCTCATGCTTCTAAATGTTGTGATCCTGGGAAAAGCATGGTCACTTTTCTCTGATGTGCACTCTAATCTTTAACCAGGATTGGCCTCTTGTCTCCTGTAACCACAAGCACTAGTGTTCTCTTTGATTGGAAAGGAAATCCGAGCCCCTGCTTTTTGGTGACTGAAACCCAGAGCTATTCTTTGCCCTGGAACTGCAATGCAGAACTGCACACGGGCAATAGAGTTGCCAATTGGTTCCAGTTACCCCCAGGGCCAGAGAAGGGTCCCCTTTCATTTTTTCTGATTATTTGTCTACCCTCCTTAGTATATCTGGGGGTGAGAGCTCCAAAAGCTGCTACTGTTGCTGTGGCTGCTATTGCTTCTGTAGGGTGTGTAGGCTCTAGACTGGCTTCCACTCCAGTATCACAAATTCTCCTGCCAACCTTCTATGATTTCTTAGGCCAGAAAAATTTCTCACTATGACCTTTTGTTGGCTCTTCTACTCCAAATTTTGATTTGAGGTGTTATACTAAAGTTGTTCACAGGAGAATGTTGAAAGACTTCAGCCGGGTTGCTAATCTTCTATCTTGGCTCCCTTAAAAAAATCAACTGT
This sequence comes from Trichosurus vulpecula, assembly GCF_011100635.1. Classification (NCBI taxonomy): domain Eukaryota; kingdom Metazoa; phylum Chordata; class Mammalia; order Diprotodontia; family Phalangeridae; genus Trichosurus; species Trichosurus vulpecula. Next base: position 127,636,966 of record NC_050578.1, on the reverse strand, counting down.
CACAATACACAAGAATCTTATCACTAAGTAATTTATATAATGTTCAGGACCATGTGACTTTTCATTATTAATTAGATGAGTCAGTCTCAAATATTTGCCAATAAATAATGCATAATCAAAAGTCTACCTTATCAGAAATAGGTAAGTTATTTTCGGAAAAGCTCTTGAGTTTTCAGTATGTTAATTACTTCACAGCTTATATTTATAGAGTGGTTTTATGTTTAAACAGTGTTTTACACACATTATCTCATTTTATCCTTACAGCATGTCTATGAGGTAGGTAGTGTAAATATTACTATCATCATTTTAATAATGAGGAAATTGAATCTCAGAGAGGTTAAATGCTTTGCTTAGGTTCACAGAGTTAAAAAAAAGGAGAAAAATATGATAGGAATCAGATCTCCTGACTCCAATTCCTTTTTTAAAATTATATTAGCTTTTATGCCATGGTTGTCACTTTTTATGCAGGTAGGGGTATTCTTGAACAGAGGTGTCAAACTTGTAGTCACTAGCTAAATACTCCCTCTTATGGCCCAAACTAAATTAAAATGTGCTCACTATTATCAATCAAAATCAGTTGAAATTAGCTGGCTTTCATACAAGGGATTTACTGAGAAGGTGGATCAAGAACAAATTACAATAACCAATCCTTTGCCAATACTAGGGTTCACCCTCCCCTTTCATGTGCAAACTTCTTGGGAAGAATGAGCTCAAAATTAAAGCACAAAGGCAGGTAGGCAAACATTTTAAGAACATTTGAAGTCAAGGAATGCCTTGAGTCTCCTGGCATTGGAAATCCTTTTTCTCCCATTGTGCATTTCTTAAGAAGTTCCCCTGAAGAGTAACTCTTTACTTGAAGGATTAATGCATTTCTAGAATTTATAGCCAGACTATTGTTTTTTCATGAGCCATGCTCCCTTAAACTTCTGTTGTCCATGGGTGACTGGCTCTCCACAGTCATTTGCATACATTTTCTCTCTTACTGACCACTTTCACTGTCACTGCTACTGCCTCCAGCAGACTTTGCAGCTGACTCTAGGTGTAAGGAAGACAATTAATGACTCTAACAACTTTTTGAGGCTTACAAGGCTATAACCCATTTCAAACCACCCCTGAGTCAACTCACTGAAGGTAATGGAATGAGAAAAAACAAAAGGAATAGAGAAACATTTGCCCATGTAAATGTAGAGACTAGCTAAGGGGATGTACTGTGCTGCCAATATTGCAACCATTAGCACATAGCACTTGTCAGCATATGGTAGCTACAGTGCACTTACTCACCACAAGAAAGGAAAAGGAAGTGAAATGAATGGTTAGTCATGTTTTTTGAGTTTTTTTATGCACAGTCAGTCCTGGTTCAGCATCTCAAGCTCTTAATTATTCTAATATAATATCCAATAGGTAGATTTTTTTTTGTTTCACACCATGACAAAATCTTCATTATTTGTGACCAGAAACATCTTATCAAAGTCTCATTTTTTTTTGGAACCAGGTAGCAAATAGCAATTCATGTTTTGCATAATCAGATGTTAGATGAGATTTGAACAAAGCCAGGGAAATAGAGGAGGTGAAAATACCAGAGAGTATTACAAGCATGAGGAAGAAGCAGTAAAATTTCCCAGAGTCTGTAGATTTAGTATTTTGTTTAAAAAAAACAGCAAAATGGCCAGTATCACAAAATTGCAGAGTAAATAGAGAAGAGAAAAGTATGGAAATACTGGAAAGGTAGGCAGAGGCTACTTATGAAGAATTTTAAAAGCTAAACAGAAGATTTTATTTTTAATCCTGTTGGTAATCAACCATCATAGGATTTCACTTAAGGGGAGAACATGATCAGATGTGCCCATTAGGAAAATCACTTTGATAGCTGAGAGGAGGATGGACTGGAGTTGGGAGAGGTTTGAAATAGAGTGACCAAACCAGAAGGCTATTGAAATAGTTCAAATGTGAAGGGATATGGGCCTGAACCACAATGGTGATGTGTCACAAAAGAAAAGGGGTGAATATGAGAGATATTGAAAAGGTGGAAACAACAGGACTTGACAACAGATTGGATTGTGGTTTGATAAAAAAAAGGGGGGGTGAAGAATAATACCTAAGTTGTGAGGCTGATGAAACAATGGTTTGTGATCAAAGAGGACCAAAATGATATCACTATGTTGGGGTCAAGGTACAGTGTGTCCGATTGTGACTAATAAGATCAATATGAGCTTGGAAGGTTGTATAAGCACAAAGAGTCCATATGGACATTTGGAGTGCAGATGTCTCTAAATTGTACATTTAATGTTTCTTTTGAGCTACCACAATTCTGCTTTGTTTATAGAACATGTCACTTTCTATGATTCATGGGATCAGACACTGTTTGGCAACACCATTGCCTATACCCACTTCTGGATATTCAAGGGTGGAGAGGAGCACTTTCAGACAAGAAAGAGAGGAGCCATGAGGAAGAGTATTGCTTCTGGTCACAAGTGCTCAGGGACACTAAAAAATCACTTCTAGTTGCAAGGGATCAGGAACCCTGAGGAATAGTATCATTTCTGCTACAAAGGGATCTGGGGCTCTAAGAAGCAGTATGAATTGAACTTCTAAGGCATCTGGGGCCCTCCCTGGATAAGGACCAGAGGGTAGAGGAAGAGAGCAATTACCACACCTCTCCCCACATCACACAACTTTGGCAGCACCAAAAAAATTCACACTCTCAGAACTAGCTCTAAAAATAGTAGAATAAAAAGTCTGAAGGTTTACATAGTGCCACAACATTCCTCCCCCTCCCCTTCAACAATTTTAACATAAAGTTCAAAATCAAGAAATAAGGTGGGAAAATGAGCAAATGACAAAAAAGAACGTGACCAAGAAAGCTATTATTATGATAGGGAAGATTAAGACACAAAGAGAAGAAGATGATGGCAAAACAACTAAAAGCAAAGTTTCAAATTAAAAAAAATGAATTGGAATCAAGCCCAATAAGAATTCTTGGAAGAGTTATACAATGGTATTCAAAATGCAATAAGAGTGTTAGAGGAAGTCTTAGGTAAATAAAATAAAACAAAGGAAGAACATTATGAAAAGATAGTTAACAGGCACATAGCCAAGATGGCAGATTAGGTTCAGCTTCCCAAGCTAAATTGTCCCAGCATTCCCCTCCAAAATTTCAAAATAATGCCTGAAGTCCAATTTTGGAGTGATAGAGCCAATACAAGGTTGGAGTGAGACATTTTTCTGGTCTAAAAAAATTTAAGACATTGGAATGAGAAGTCTGTATTGCTTTGGCAGAGGCCTGTCTGTAGTTCATATATGTGGCAGCAGCAATAGAGGCCACATCAGAAGTAGTACCAGTTTCAGGAGATCTCACCCCAGAGATGGCAAGGGAGTCAGACAATTAGTCATAAAGAATTTACAGGGAATGCTTTGCTGACACTTGGTACAGCTGGTGCTGATTGGTAACTCTATTGCTCATATGAAGTTCCAGGTCACAGTTTAGGTGAGAGAAGAGTGTTATTGGTTGGTCACAAAGGAGCAGGTGCTTTGTTTGTGGTTCAGAGGAAAAGAAAGCACCAATACTTATATTGGGGGCCCTTGCTGAGTAAAGACTAGTGTGCAGACCAGGAGAACAGTGATATCTCCCAGTATCATACAACCTTGGAAGAAGTAAAAACTTTCAGAAAATAAGACCTGTTTATATGAAAATATTCATAGCAGTTTTCTTTATGGTGGAAAAGAATTGGAAATAGAGGGGATGCCCATCAATTGGTGAATGGCTGAACAAGTAGTTTCGGTATGTTGTCAGTTGTCTTTGGTTCTCAATGAGGACCATGGCATCAGGGGAAATGATGCCATGATATGCTGGTGAATTGGATTTAAATGAGGGAGGGCTGTGCAAAGTTAGCAGTCTCACTCTCTCCTCTTGAGTCCTCTGGATCCAGTGGCAAGATATACATCAGGACAACCAGAGAAGGCCCTGGAGGCAATGGGAGACCTTCACCCTTTTAAGTTAAAGTATTTCTGCCTTCTCACTTTGACTGAGGCAACACTCATTCAGTGATAAAGGACAGGCAAGAAATGAGGCAGAGAATGGTCTCTATTACATAGTCAAAAAATTAATCTGGGAGGGGAAGACCTTCAGGGTTTCTGACTAAAATAAAATCAATTTCTATTTACATTCACTCTGTACCAAGAAAAGGGAAAAGCACCTGTTTGTACAAAAATATTCATAGCAGATCTCAATGTGGTGGCAAAGAAATGGAAATAGAGGAGATACCAATCAATTGGAGAATGATTGAACAAGTTGTTGTATATGATTATAAAGGAATACTATTGTGCTATAAGAAATGATTAGCAGGAGGGTTTCAGAAAAATCTGGGAAATCTTATATGAACTGATCCAAAGTGAAGAGAGCAAAACCAGGAGAATATTGTATACTGTATTAGCAAAGATGTGTGATAATCAGTTATGAAAGACTTAGGTAATCTGTTCAAGACAATGATCCAGGATAATTGCTATCTACCTCCAGAAAAAGAACTCATGAACTCTAAACACTGATAGAAGCTTCCTTTTTTGATTTAATTGTTTTGTCTATTTTCTTTTGCAACATTGCTAATATGGAATGTGTTTTGCATGACTTCACAGGTATAATCAATATCACGTTGCTTGCCTCCTGAAGGTGGCAGCAGAAACAATAGAGACAGAGAAAATTTGCAACTCAAAACATAAAAAATAACTTCAAAATTTTCACATGTAATTGAGAAACAATTATATATAACATATATATAACATATACATATATACATATGTATCCTCCACCCCAACATGGCATGCATTCTGATTACCTCTTCTTCCCATGTGCCCTCCCTCCTAATGCCCCTCCATTCCCTTCTCCCTTACTTCCTTGTAGGTCAAGAGAGATTTCTGTACCCCTTTGCCCATGTATCTTATTTCCCAGTTGCATGTGAAAACATTTTTAACATTCGTTTTTAAAACTTTGAGATTCCAGATTCTCTCCCTTCTTCCCTCTCCACCCACTCTCATTGAGAAGGCAAGCAATTCAATATAGGTTATACATGTGCAGGCATGCAAAACACTTTCATAATAGTCATACAGTTAAAGATTAACTATATTTCTCTCCATCCTACTCCCCCTCCATTTATTCTATTTTCTCCTTTGGCCTGTCCCTTTGCAAAACTATTTTCTTCTGACTATCCCCTTCCCCAACCTACCCTCCCCTCTATCATCCCTCTCCCTCTTATCCCTTTCCTCCCTGCTTTCCTGCAGGGTAAGACACTCAATTGATGTATATGTTATTCCCTCCTTAAGCCGAATCCAATAATGGTAAAGTTGACTTATTCTCTTTCACCTCCCCCCTTTTCCCCTCCATTTTAATAGCTTTTTCTTGCCTCTTTTATGTGAGATAATTTACTCTACCTCTCCATTTTTCCTTCTCTCACTATATTCCTCTCTCACCCCTTAATTTCATATTTTAGATATCATCCTTCCATGTTCAACTCACCCTGTGCCTTGTGTCTATATATATATATTCCTTTAACGACCCTGATACTGAGAAAGGTCTCATGAGTTACAAATATCATCTTTCCCTGTTGGAATGTAAGCAGTTCAACTTTAAAAAGTCCATTATGATTTTTCTTTCCTATTTACCTTTTCATGCCACTTGTGATTCTTGTTTTTGAAATTCAAATTTTCTCTTTCAGCTCTGGTCTTTTCATCAAGAATGCTTGAAAGCCCTCTATTGGATTGAATGTCCATTTTCCCCCTTAAATATTATACTCCATTTTGCTGGGCAGGTGATTCTTGGTTTTAATCTATTGTCTCATTTTTTAATGCTGTTTGCTCATTTCCCAGCCAATTACTTGACCTTTGAGCTCTTTGTCAAGGTAGGACTCTGGTTCCAGAGTGGTGAGTGCTCTGTCCCAAGTTTCAGGGGTTTTGTGCAGCTATTGTCAGAGATACTTCTTGGCATTTGTAAATTTTCAGTTCTCCTAAGGTGGCACGATCAAAGGATAGGTGCTTATTCCTCTCTTGGCCTGTGCTCTGGTCTGTGAGTGATCACAAGTACTCTTTTCTGCTTTGGAACTATAAGGAGGATTCCTTCTCCACAGACACCACAAGTTCTGCCACAACAGCACTCCTCTTCACCCCAGAACTGCCACTCAGGACTTTGACCCATATCCAAGCAGGTCAAAGCAAGAGAATCCTGCCTCAGTGCCAGCAATGAAATCCTTGCAATCTCCCTCTGGTCAGCCACTTGATACTCCTACTGTACGAGGGCCTGAAGCTCCAGAAGCAGCCATTACTATTGCTGCTGCTACCACAACCACCACCTCCACTGCTCTGGCCTTGGGCATAGACTGTGCTCTTCTCTCACTCATGTCCTACAGAGTTTCCCCACTGACCTTATACTTTTTGTTTGGCATTGGTGCATTGAGAAGTCTGCAAATCAACACAGCTGCCAGTGATTCAATCCCCTGAAGCCTGTTCTGGCCTCGTCTGTGCCAACATGGTCCATGCTAGAGTGGACTCCTCTCCCAGCCTGGTGAAATAGACACTTCCTGTTGGCCTTTCAGGTTGTCTTGGGTTGGAGATTTGTTTCACTATATCATCTTGTGGGTTTGGTAGCTCTAGAATTTGTTTACAATCATTTTTACATGTATTTGGAGGGGTTGGGGGAGAGCTCAAGCAAGTCCCTACTTTTACTCCAACATCTTCAGAAGAACCAATTCACTTTCGCTGGAGAGGAAATATAGAATAATAGTAGTCATATCAAGTGAGGATATTATTTTATGGGGAGACATGAGCATGTTCAAAGACAGCAGAGAAGCAGCCAGTAGAGAGAGAATGTAGAATAGTGGGAGAGTGGGAAAGATAGACGGGAAAATGACTGGAAAAAATGAATTGGAGTGAGATTATTTATTCGGGTTGAGTGACTTCCACTGGCAAGGAGAAAGGTGCCCTCTTCCCATTAGAGAGGGATGAATTAGATGATGGGGGAGTGTAACCGAATGATGTAAAATGAAGAAGGAAGAAGAGGGACACATCTACTCCATTCTAAAAAATTCAATGAATGTATTTAGTAAGTGAATAATGTTTATTTTGGTATTTGTTGGGAGGTAACTGGGTAAATAGACAGATGGATAGATAGACAGATAGACAACAGATAGATAAGTAGATAGACAGATAGATGGATGGATAGGTAGATGTGTGTATGTAGATATGTACATGTATATATACACAGTGCATGTGTGTCTGTGTGTGTGAGTGTGTATGACTGCAGGGGTGACAGGTTTTTCATTGAAATATAATAGCATTGCAAAGCAGGCTTTGCTATTGAAAGATTTGTATTATGAGGATAGAAATGGTGGCTAAGTAGGTGGGTTACATCTTGTTTCCTACAGTTACATGGATCAGATTAATTTGTCAATAACTCAGAATATATTTGTGATATATCAAGAGTTGCCAGCCTTAAGCTAAGCAGTTTTTCATCACAGATGGCTTTGATTCCTTACCTACACAAAGATATCAAAAGACTTTTGTTAGTTGGGCATCTTGAATATACACAGGAGCTGACAGGATAACCATTGCATCATAGCAGTCTGAAGACCCATGAATTCAAATGCTCTCTATATATTATGGAACAATCCAATGTGCCCAGAGCAGCAAGCAATATGCCAGGTGAAAAGCAAACCTAATGGAAACAATCCACTTAAGCAAAATTAAAATAAATCCCTTTGAAGTCCTTATCAGAAATATAAGGGAAGTATTTCATTACTGAGGTAAAAGCCCATTCATTTGATGTGACTTGTTCAGACATTAAATTCAAACATAATTCAATGTTAATTCTGTGTTTATTGTGTGGCAATGTTGGGGAGGGCTCTATACTTAGGAATTAATTTATATGAGAAATTTCTGATGTGGAAAGTTTCTGCTGTTGTTTATAAGCAGCTCGTGTATATTTTATAGTTTTAGGAAATGCCTTAAGAACACTGATTTACCTATGGCCACACAGTTAATATGGATAAGAAGTATTTCTTAAAGCTTCACAGGCAACACAATCTTGTGTCACAATCTTTGGATATGGAGAAGACATGCTAGGGAATCCTAGAGAATTAAACTTTATGATCCCTAAACTCCTTTCCATTTCTAAATCTATGATTCTTTCGTTAGATGCTCTATTAATAATAATAATAAAAGAAAACTCTGGAAATCCAGTTCTGATGAGTTCGGAGTTAATTCTTAAAAAATGACTCAGGATTTCCTATTTATAGGCAATTTTGCTAATGTGGCCTTTAAACTTCTGATATTTTTGAATCAATAAATTTTATTTTTAGCAATTGTACATTCTTATTTTTTTCTTTTCATTTTTTCATCTAATAATATTTTATTTTTTCCAATTACATGTAAAAATAGTTTTCAATATTCAATTTTATAAGATTTTGAGTTCCAAATTTTTCTCCCTTCCTCCCTCCCTTAACTCTCTTCTCCCCAAGATGGCAAGTAATCTGATATAGGTTATACATACACAATCATATTAAACATATTTCCACATTAGTCATGTTGTGAAAAAAGAATCAGAACAAAAGGGAAAAAAAGCATGAGAAAGAAAAAAACAGAAAAAGTGAAAATATGCTTCCATCTGCATTCAGACTCTATACTTCTTTCTCTGGATGTGGATAGCATTTTCCATCATTAGCCTTTTGGAATTGTCTGTGATTATTGCATTGCTGAGAAGAGCTGAGTCTAACAAAGCCGATCTTTGCACAATGCTGCTGTTACTGTGTATAGTGTTTTCCTGGTTCTGCTCATTTCACTCAGCATCAGTTCATGTGGGTCTTTCCAGGTCTTTCTGAAATCAGTCTGCTAGTAATTTCTTATAGCATAGTAGTATTGCATTACATTCATATACCACAACATTTTTGGCCATTCCCCAATTGATGGGCATCTTGTCTATTTCCAATTGTTAGCCACCACAAAAAGAACTGCTATAAATATTTTTGTACATGTAAATCCTTTTCCTTTCTTGTGATCTCTTTGAGATACATACATAGAAGTGGCATTGCTGGATCAAAAGTCATGTACAGTTTTATAGTCTTTTGGGCATGGTTCCAAATTCTGAATCTCTTCACAATTCTACCAACAATGCGTGAGTGTTCCAATTTTCCCACATCTTCTCCAACATGTATCATTTTCCTGTTTTGTCATGTTAGCCAATCAGATAGGTTTTATCTGGTACCTCAGAGTTGTATTGATTTGCATTTCTCTAATCAATAGTGATTCATAGCATTTCTTTTCTTATGACTATAGATAGCTTTAATTTCTTCCTCTGAAAACTGCTTATTCATATCCTTTGACCATTTATTAATTGAGAAATGACTTGAATTCTTGTGAATTTGACTAGTTCTCTATATATTTGAGAAACGAGGCCTTTACCAGAAACACTAGCAGCAAAAAGACAGTGTCGAGGCAGATTCAAGATGGCAGAGTAAAAGGCATGGATGAGACTGATCTCTCCCACAGTACCCTCCAAATACTTTTAAAATAGCTCTAAACAAATTCTAGAACAGAACCCCCCACAAAAGATGGAGGGAAACAAATTTTCAGTCTAAGACAAACTATAAGGTTGGCAGGAAAGGTTTGTTGCATCAGGGCAAGCGCACTCCAGCACAGGGCATGCCAGCACAGATGGGGCCCCAACAAATGCAGAGCAGGCCTCTGAATCACTCTTAGTAGTGGCAGTTTACACACTTTTCAGACCACAGACACCAAAGCAACTTAGAAGGTCAGCAGGGAAGTTTTGTCACACCAGGTGAGAGTCAAGAGTAGTCCAGCATAGGCCATGACAGCACAGCCCCTGTACCAGCAAAGCAGGAGCAGGCCTTGGGAGTGACTCTATCAGCACCAGGAACTGTTGATGGTAAGGGGGTCAAACTGGTCAGAAGGAGATTGCTGGGGTCATTTTGCTAGCACGGAGGCAGGATTCTGTTGCTTCACACATACTCAATTCCAAGTCCTGGGAAGCACTCCCAGGGTGAGGAGGAACAGTAGCATAGTGGAGCTTGCAGCAACAGTGCAAGGGGACCCTCTTCATAGTTGCAGGGCAAAAAAAGAGTGCTTGTGGTCACTCACAGAACAGAGCACAGAACAGGAGAGTTATAAACATCTCTCCTTAGATCATACCACCTTGGAAGAACTGAAAAGTTACAGGTCCCTTGAAATGTCTCTGAAAATAGCTGCACAAACTCCTGAAGCTTGGACAGCATGCACTCCAGCCTGGAAGCAGAGCCCTACTTTAACAAAAAAATAAAAGTCAACTAATAGGCTTGGAAAATGAGCAAACAATGGGGAAAAACCCACCTCTGAGTGTTGAAAGTTATGATGGTGACAAGGAAGATTAAAACACATACTCAGGAGAAGACAGTACAATCATAACTCCAGCATCCTAAGCCTCCAAAAAAATATGAACTGGTCTAAGACCATGGAAGGGCTCAAAAAGCATTTGGAAAATCAAGTAAGAGAGGTAGAGAAGAGATTGGGAAGAGAAATGAGAGTGATGCAAGAAAATCTTGAAAAAGGAGTCAATGACTTGGTAAAGCACACATGAAAAAATAGTACCTTAAAAAACAGACTAGGCCAAATGGTAAAAGAGGTTTAAAAAACCCATGAGAAGCATGCCTTAAAAAGTAGAACTAGCCAAATGGAAAAGGAAGTACAAAAGCTTACTGAAGAAAATAATTCTTTAAAAATTGGAATGGGGAGAATTGAAGTTGATGATTTTATGAGAAATCAAGAAACTATAAAACAAAACTGAAAGAATGAAAAAATTGAAGACAATGTGAAATATCTTATTGGAAAAGCAACTGAACTAGAAAATCAATCCAGGAGAGATAATTTTAAAATTAGTGGATTGTGAAAGCCATGATAAAGAGAAAAATAAGTCTAGACATCATCTTTCAAGAAATCATCAAGGCAAACTGCCCTGATATTCTAGAACCAGAGAGTAAAATAGAAATTGAAAAATCAACTGATCACCTCCTGAAATGAACCACATAATTAAAACTGCATGCAATATTATAGCCAAATTCCAGAGTTCATAGATCAAGAAGAAAATGCTGCAAGCAGCCAGAAAAGAGCAACTTAAGTATTGTGGAGCCATAGTCAGAATACGCAAGATTTAGCAGCTTCTACATTAAAGGACTGGAAAACTTGCAATATAATATGACAAAGGGAGGAGCTAGGATTAAAAGCAAGAATCACCTACCCCACAAAATTGAATATAATACTTCAGAGGAAAAAAAGACATTTAATGAGATAGAGGACTTTCAAGCATTCTTGATGAAAAGACAAGAGCAGAATAGAAAATCTGACTTTCAAATACAAGACTCAAGAGAAGCATAAAAAGGTAAAGAGGAAAGGAAAACAAGGAGGAACTTAATAAGTTCAAACTGTTTACATTCCTACATGGCAAGATGATATTTGGAACTCATAAGACCTTTCTTATTAAAGTAGTTAGAAGGAATATATACAGAGAGCACAGGTGTTAGTTGAATATGAAGGGATGATATCTAACAAAATAAAATTAAGGGACCAGAGAGGAATGTACTGGGAGAAGGAGAAAAGGAAAGGTAGAATGGGGTAAATTATCTCACATAAAAGAGGCATGAAAAAGTTTTTACAGAGGAGGGGAAGGGGAAGTGGTCAGGATTAATTGAACCTTATTCTCATAAGAACTGGCTCAAAGAAGAAATGACATACCCACTTAATTTGACATAGATATCTCTCTTACCCTACAGGAAAAGAGGAGGGGAAGGGGATAAGAGAAGGGGCGGGGGATGATAGAAGGGAGAGCAGATCGGGGAGAGGGTCATCAGAAGCAGAACATTTTTGAGGAGGGAGAAGGTGAAGGAGAGAGAATAAACTGGGGGAATAAGATGGATGGAAATATGATTACCAATAGTAACTGTGGAAAAAAATTGAAGCAAGTTTCTCTGATAATGGTCTCATATCTAAAACATATTAATAACTGAGTTAAATTTATATAAATAAGAGCTATTCCCCAGTTGATAAATGATCAAAGATATGAACACTCTTCAAATTAAGTAATCAAAGATATCTATAGCTATATTTTTAAATGGTATAACTCACCATTGATTGGAGAAATGCAAATTAAAAAAATTCTGAAGTATTTCCTCATATCTATTAGCTTGGCTAATAGGACAGAAAAGGAAAACGACCAATGTTGGAGGTGATGTGGGAAGAATGAGACATTAATGCACTTTTGACGGAATTGTGAACTGATTCAACCATTCAGTAAAGTAATTTGAACTATGCTCAAAGGGCCATAAAACACTGCATTTCCTTTGACCTAGCAATGCCACTACTAGGTCTGTATCCAAAAAGAGATAAAAAAAAATAAAAAAAACCTAGTGGTACAAAAATATTGATAGCAGCCCTTTTCTAGAGGTAAAGAATTGGAAACTTAGTGGATGCCCTTTAATAATGTGGAATGGGAAGGGTGGGGCCACAGCCAAGATGGTGGTGTGAAAACAAGGACTCACTTGAGCCCTCTCCCTAATCACTCCAAACACCTGTACAACAGCCTAAACAAGTTCTAGAGCTATAGAACCCACAAAACGGCATAATGAAACACATGTGCAGCCCAAGATGGCCTGGATGGTCGCTGGGAAAGGTCTATCACACTGTGCTGGGAGCACAGCAGAGTGGACCATGCTGGGACAGACCAGGCAGGCAGAGCAGGCATCAGGGTACTGAATCACTAATAGGTGTGGCAATTTCCAGACTTCTTAACCCACAAACACAACAGAGCAGGTCAGTGGGAAAACTGTTGGACCTGGGTGAGAGAAGGGCACAGTTCGGCCCCAGGCATGGGGTAGCTGAGGTGCCTACAGCTGCAGTGGGTGCTTCTGGAGCTCCAGGCCCACAGACGGGGGGGGGGGGGTGGAAATCAAGCAGCTTATCAGAACAAGAGTGCAGAGATCTCTTTGCTGGTACTGAGGCAGCATTCTCTTGCTTTGCCCTCTTTGGATCTGGTCCTTGGGGGAGAAGGAGCTTGGGTGTGGCACAGCTTGTGGTAGATGTGGAGAGGGAGTCCTTCTGGTAATTACATGGCAGAAAGGAGTACTTGCACTCACAGACCAGAGTACAGGCCAGGAGAGGAGTATCGTACCACCTCAGAATAGAGTAGCTCTTAAAACAACAATGTAAAAACCCTGCAGCTTGGGACAAAGCACTCTCCACTCTGAAAGCAGTCACACCCTGACAAAGATCTCAAAAATCAAGAAATTGTCTGGGAAAAATGAACAGGCAGCATAGAAAGACTCAGAGTATAGAATCTTTCTTTGGTGACAAAGAAGATCAAAACATACAGCCAGAAGAACACAACAAAGTCAAAGATCCTACATCAAAAGATTCCAAGAAAAATATGACTTGGTCTTGGGCCACAGAAAAGCTCAAAAAGAATTTGGAAAAGTGAGTAAGAGAAGTAGAGGAATAATTGAGAAGAGAAATGAGAGTGATGCAAGAAAATCATTAAAAACAAGTCAATAATTTGCTAAAGAAGACCCAAATAAATACTGAAGAAAATCACAAATAGACTAACCCAAATGGAAAAAGAGCTCCCAAAAGCTGATGAGGAGAAGACTGTCTTAAAAGGCAGAATTATCCAAATGGAAAAGGAGGTCCAAAAGACCACTGAAGAAATTACCACCTTAAAAATTAGAACAGAGCAAATGAAAGCTTGTGACTTTATGAGAAATCAAGAAGTTATAAAACAGAACCAAAAGAATGATAAAAGTGGAAGACAATGTGAAACATCTCATTGGAAAAACCACTGACCTGGAGAATAGATCCAGGAGAGAGAATTTAAAAATTATCTGATTACCCGAAAGCCATGATCGAAAAAGAGCCTAGACATCATCTTTCAAGAAATTATCAAGGAAAACTGACCTGATATTCTCAAACCAGAGGTTAAAATAGAAATGGAAAGAATTCTCCAGTCACCCCTTGAAGAAGATCCCCAAAAGAAAACTCCTAGGAATATTGAAGCCAGTTCCAGTGTTCTCAGGTCAAGGAGAAAATATTGCAAGCAGCCAGAAAGAAACAATTTGAGTATTGGGGAAACACAATCAGAATAATACAAGATCTAGAAGCTTGTACATTAAGGGATCAAAGGGCTTGGAATATAATATTCTGGAGGTCAAAGGAGCTAGGATTAAAACCAAGAATCACCTACCCAGCAAAACTGAGTATAATACTTCAGGGCAAAATATGAATTTTCAATGAAATAGAGGACTTTTAAGCATTCTTGATAAAAAAAATCAGAGCTGAATAGAAAATTTGACTTTCAAATACAAGAATCAAGAAAAGTATGAAAAGGTAAATGAGAAAGAGAAATCATAAGGGACTTATTAAAGTTGAACTGTTTTTTTATATTCCTACATGGAAAGATGATATTTGTAACTCATGAGATCCTTCTCAGTATTAGGGTAGTTGAAGGGAATATATATATATATATACACATGTAGATAGACAGATAGATAGATAGAGGGCACAGGGTGAGTTCAATATGAAAGGATGATATCTAAATAATAAAATTAAGCATGAGTGAGGAATATATTTGGAGGAGAAAGGGAGAGATAGAATGGGGTAAATGATCTCACATAAAAGTGACAAGAAAAAGTTGTTGTAAAGGAATGGAAGAGGGGGTAAATGAAAGGGAATGAGTTAATCTTGCTCTCATCAGATTTGGTTTTAGAAGGAAATAACATACACACTCAATTGGGTATCTTACCCTACAGGAATGTAGCAGGGAAGGGGATAAGAAGGGGGAATGATAGAATGGAGGGCAGATTGGGGAAGGAGTAGTCAAAAGCAAATACTTTTGAAAAGAGACAGGGTCTAAGGGAAAAATTTAATAAAGGGGGACAGGATAGGATGGAGGGAAATAGAGTTACTCTTTCACAACATGACTATTATGGAAGTCTTTTGCATAATGATACATGTATAACCCATATTGAATTGCTTGCCTTCTCTAGGCAGGTGGGTGGGGAGAGAAGAAGGGAGTGTTTTTGGAACTCAAAATTCTAAAAACAAGTGTTACAAAATTGTTTTTACATGCAACTGAGAAATAAGATATACAGACAATGTGGCATAGAAATCTATCTTGCCCTACAAGAAAGTAAAGGGAAAGGGGATGGGGGATAGTGGAGCGATAGAAATGAGGGCAGATTGGGGAAAGGTGCAATCAGAATTCTTGCCACCTTGGGGTGGAAGGGAGGGTAGAGATAAGGATAAAATTTGTAACTCAAAATCTTGTGGGAATGAAAGTTGAAAACTAAAAATAAATTAAAGAAAGTTGAAAAAAATAATTAGGGAATTATAATCTGTTCTTTCTCTAGTTTTTTTTTTTAGTTGCATGACCAATTCATTGATCTCCTCTTTTTTCTATTTTATTCATGTAAGCATTTAGAGACATAAAATTTCCCCTAAGAATTGCTTTGGCTGCATCCCATAAGTTACAGAATTTCTCTCATTATTGTTGTTCTCTTTGATAAAATTATTGATTGGTTCTATGATTTGTTATTTGAACCACTCATTCTTTATGATTAGATTATTTTTTCCTGATTCATTTTAACCCATATTTCCATGGCCCTTTAGTATATGCAATTTTTATTGCAACATGATCTGAAAAAGATGGATTTAATATTTCTACCCTTTTGCATTTTATTATGAGATTTTTATACCCCAATAGATGGTCAGTTTTGTGTAGATGACATGTATGGCTGAGAAAAAGGTACATTTCTTTCTATCCCCATTCAATTTTCTCCAGAGGTCTACCACATATAACTTCTAAAATTCTATTCATCCCCTTAGCGTTTTTATTGTTTATTTTGTGGTTACATTTATCTAGTTCTGAGAGGGGGAGGTTGATATCCCACACTAGTATAGTTTTGCTCTCCATTTCCTCCTGTAATTCACTTAACTTCTCCAGGAATCTGGATGCTATGCCACTTGGTGCATATATATTTAGTAATCATATTGCTTCATTGTCTATGGTACTTTTGAGCAAGATATCCTTTCCTTCCTTATCTATTTTAATTAGATCTGTTTGTACTTTTGCTTTATCTGAGATCAGGATTGCTACAGCTGCTACTTTTTTTACTTCAGTTGAAGCATAATATATTCTGACCCGGCCTTTTACCTTTACTCTCTGTGTATCTCACTACTTCAAATGTGTTTCTTGTAAACAATATATTGTACAATAATGGTTTTTAATCCACTCTGCTATCCACTTCCATTTTATGGGAGAGTTCATCCCATTCACATTCACAGTTATGATTACTAACTGTGTACTTCCTCCAACCTTTTCCCCCCATGTTTGTATTTTTCTCTCTCCTCTCACACTGTCTTCACCAGTGTTTTGCTTCTGACCACTGCCTCCCACAATCTGCCCTCCCTCCTATCAGCCCCCCTCCCTTTTCTTTTCCCTTTCTCCCACTACTTCTACCCTCCCTTCTACCTACCCTCTCCCTTTTCTTTCCCCTTTCTCCTATTTCCATATCTTGTAAGATAAATTTCTCTGCCCAATTGAGCATGTATGTTATTCTCTCTTTGAGCCAAATCTGATGAAAGTAAAGTTCAAACAACGCTCGTCCTCCTACCTTTTTTCCCTTTATTGTAATGAGTTTTTGTGTCTCTTCATGTGATGTAATTTACCCTATTTTGACTCCCCCTTTCCACTTCTCCCAGCACAATCCTTTTTTTCACCCCTTAATATTTTTATATCATCACATCAAAGTCAACTTATACCAACACCCTCTATGTATACTCCTTTGAATTGCCCTAATAAAGACAAAATTATCAAGAATTACAAGTATGATCTTCCCATGTATGGATGTAAACAATCTAACTTTATTGAATGACATGTTTTTTTTTCTTTCCTCTTTACCTCTTAAGCATCTTGTCAGTGATGTATTTGAAGATCAAAGTTTCTGTTCAGGACAGCTTTTTTCATCAGGAATGATTGAACATTCCATATTTCATTGAATGTCCATCTTTTCCCCTGAAAGATTATGCTCAGTTTTGCTGGGCAAATTGATTGTTGGTTTTAATCTGAGCTTCTTTGTCTTCCAGAATAGCATATTCCAAGCCCCTGATCCTTTAATGTAGAAGCTGATAAATCTTGTATAATGCTGACTGAGGCTCCATAATATTTGCATTATTTCTTTCTGGCTGCTTGCAGTATTTTCTCCTAGAGCCAATAATTCTGGATATCGACTACAATATTCCTTGGAGTTTTCATTTTGTGATCTCTTTCAGAAGGTGATTGGTGGATCTCTTCAATGTTTATTTTACCCTATGGTTCTAGGATATCACAGTAGTTTTCCTTGACAATTTCTTGAAAGATGTTGTCCAGGATCCTTTATCCATCATTACTTTCAGGTAGTCCAATAATTCTTAAATTATCTCTCCTGGATCTGTTTTCCAGGTCAGTTATTTTTCCAATGAGGTATTTTACATTTTCTTCTATTTTTTCATTCTTTTGATTTTTGTGTGACTGATTCTTGACATCTCATAAAATCATTAGGTTCCACTAGTCCAATTCTAATTTTTAAGTAATTATTTTCTCTAGTTAGCTTTTGTACTGCCTTTTCTATTTGGTCAATTGTCTATTTTAAGGAATTGTTTTCTTCATTCAAGTTTTGTCCTTCCTTTTCCAAGTTTTGCCTCTCTCTTGCACACCTCTCATTTCTTTTCCCAATTTTCTTATACCTTTCTCATTTGACTTTTAATATCCTTTGTGAGCTCTTCTAAAAATGCTTTTTGAGCTTGAGATCAATTCCTATTCCCCTTTGAAATTTTGCATGTAGACATTCCAACAACATTGTACTCTTCTGAGTTTGTGTTCTGATTTACCCTGTGACCATAGTAGCTTTCTATAGTCAAGGTTCTTTTTTGCTTCTTGCTCATTTTGTGGCCTATTTTGTAGCTTTTAAAGTTGAGCTTTCCTACTGGGGCTCAGGGTACACTGTCTGAAGCTTCTTGTGCTGGGGTCCAGGGACCTGGTCATTGGCTTTATGCACTGGGGGCTTCTTCACTGTGCTTACTAGGCCCAGCCTAGTCACAGCTATTGTTGCCTGGTTTCTGGGGCTGACAATTTGCTTTCTGTGCTGGTGCTGGAGGTCTCACAGCTGGCCTGCTGAACTAGAACTGAGGCCCGCCATTGCTTATCTGTCCTGTGGCTAAGAGACTCCTGCTTGCTTACCTGGATTGCATATGTACTGGGGTTTCTCTCCCCTTTTATGCAAGTGAGACAGATCCTTCCTGAAATACTTCTACATTATCTGGAAAATTGTTTCACTCCATATATTTGTAGGTTCTGTTGCTTCTGAATCTATTTAGAGGCTTGATTTAACATTGTTTCTGAGGGAAACTGGGGAGATTGCTCAAGCAACTTCCTGGCTTCTCTCCACCATCTTTCCTCTGCCTCCTTTTATCTTTTTCTTTTTACACATTTACATATGCAGAAATATACTTCTCACTTTGCCTTTCATCTAATTTTTTGAGAGTCCACCTGTTTGTAAAGAAGGAAGTATGTCAATTTAAGCATGGGCCCAAAGTCAGATTGTCCAAATGAATAATATATGTGTAGCAGCAAATTTAGCAGTATAGAGTACAACTCTGTACATGAGAGAACAGTCACTTCTTTATTTAGCAGGTCCCACTGCTGTGTCACCGTCCAGGATGCAATGATGCTGTAAAGCAAGTGGATATAGATGGAGCTAGAGAAATGTGGAATGCGAGGAGTTAAACAGGACCAACAAATTCTCAGAGATGTGCAGTTCCATAAGGACAAGGGATATTCAATGCAACTTAAATATGGCTAGTCACAGCAAATCTTGCTTTCACCATGAAGCATTCCTGCATGTGGGAAAGTCATATGTGACTGGGAATATATTTCTGTCTTAAATAGACAAGGGAAAGATTTTTCTTAAAGGAAGTAACTCTATAACACGAGTTCAAAAAACACTTTAAATTAAATAGTCTTGCACCAGTAGGATGCACCAAATGATTAAAATAATTAAAGGCAAGCAATTGAGATATAAAGACTTAGATGGATGATCTCAGTGAGAGCAGTGTAGCATTCATTCTAGTGAAGGATGTATAGCAGCCTTTGTCCTGAGAGATAAGGAGCACTGTGCCAACCCTCCAGTGAGGGCTGCCTAGCAACTAACCCATCTAGTGAGGGCAATGCACAAGCCAATCTCTTCAGTAAGCAAGTGTAGCTATTAATTTAATTAGTAAAAGCAGCGTAGCATGAATCATCTTGGTGCAACAGCAAAAATTTTTAATGAACATTTTGAAATTCTAACCTTGAATGGGTGCATCAGAGGCTGCTTCTGACTTAGGATAGGCCAAGGGGAAATATTATTTAAAAAGCAATGCAAGATAGACCCTGCTTTATAGTCTGATATATTATGGGACTATGAGTAGATGGTATTGTCTTCAGGAATTGCAAAGGAGCAGAAATATAGTTTCCCTTCTCTGGTTTGGTTCCTGACCTCTAACCTATCATTGACTTGATCTTCCAATTACTGATGACTGAATTAATTTTTTTTTGTCTTGTAACATCAGATCCTGGCATAGTACTTGGCATATAGCAGGCATTTATTATATACATATCAAATTGAATAATACCGGACATGTATTTGACACTTTATGTTTTTTAAAGCTTTGTGTATGTGTATGTATAATATCATTCTATCTCTAATTCTGTCTTCACAAGAAGCCTGGGAAGTTATTGCCACAGACATTATTTCCATTTTATAGATGAATGAACTGAGGCTGAGTAAAGAACTGCTCAGCATCACATAGTTCCAGTCTTTATGACTTTAAGTGTCACCTTCTATCCACTCTGACGTACTACCAGAATAAATGCTGATGACAAACAACAATATTTGCTACCTATGAATATTCTTTTCAGAACTTATGAATACTTTTCTTAATTGTATGCTGAAGGGGCCATTGATGTATGATATATTCCTTTTGCTTTGTTCCCAGAGAAGTCCAAAATGCTTCTAAATAGACTTATTATAATAAAAGATGTGTATCAGATGATTCCAAATCTCAAAGAGCAGTCAAGACAGATTACAGTTCAAGATGTACAATCCTACAATTTTAGCAATAGCCTATCCTGACTGTAGTTCTATCTCCCAATATAACGGTATTCAAAGCCATACAGTATATGGCCTGAGGCTACCTTCTTCTGCACATCATTTGCTTTTGTGAACTCCAAATTCCAAACTAATTTACCTATTTATGATTCTCCATTTGTGAATTTCCTTTTCTGTTCTCTGAACTTTTTTAGAGATAGCCCCAAAAGCCTTGAATTCAATCTATCATCTCTGTCTCTTGGAAGCCCTAGTTTCTATCATCTCAGCTTGTGTCATCTCACCACAAGGCCTTTATTCCTCTTCCTATTTGTTTGCATTTGCTCCTGTCATTCATTTGTATTCATTGTGTCTTTAATTATCTGTATATACATTCTATACTTTTCCCCAAGTTGTTTGAAAGCAGGAGTTTGTTCTGACTTTGACTCAATAGTTGAATCATAATCTCCGATACATAGTTGGCTCATAATAAATGCTTGCTGAATGAATAAATAAATGGCTTGGTTAAAAATTTTAAATAAAGGTTTGGGTGTTGAGAGTTACAGTGTGTCTCAAAAATTGATACTTATAGGGTAGAAAATGGTTAAGCTTTCCCTCTCCTTCTCAATAAACTTTTTCTACTTACAAAAATGCATTTCATTTTCTTTATTTCCTGTTAAGAGTAAGACCACTCTTTCATTTTTTTTTCCTCTGGCTACCTCTGTGAATATTATTCACTTCCATTTTCTGGAAGCACTTGAGATTAGAAATTAGTCTAGTATGATCTTTGTGTTCTGAATTTGAACAAGGTCATGGATGATCATACTTATAAAACCACAAGATTGGAAGAAGGGGAAAATGAGCCTAAATGTCACTATTACCAATAAGAAATGTTGTAGGCAGTACTGGGGCCCACCAAAGCTTTCAGCAAAGACTTTGCTTTTATCTTTTCAGAAAAAAATCTTGCTCATTTTGGGGATAATCATTTAATTGAAGTTGAGGATGAAGTGAAGGGCAATGGAGAGACATGAAGTTGGTATAAGCATATGGCAACAAGCTAAACAAAAAATTTTGGAGGAAAAGAAGTATATGTGATTTCAGTAGAGTCCTTATGACCATAAAAAAAAAAGATGGGCCAATCACCAAATGAAAATAAGGTATGCCTGATGAAGAGCTTGTGTGTGACATTAATATCCATAAGAAGAGTTCTATAAGACATTGAGTTGGCCCACTGCAGAAACTTTCAAGACTCTGACAAGAGTCACACAAAATGGAAAGAAAGAAATGAAGTGAAAGCTGCATAAAGAGAGTATCCCAGATTGATGCCCTCACAAATCCAACAAAGAATTAAAGTCTATACAGTTAACACCGAATGTATATTTATACATGAAGATTTATGCATTTTCCTTTAGGGAAATACAATAATACAGAAAAGGGGAATAGGGAAAAAGGGAAATACAATATATAATATAGTTTAGACACTGCAGTATAGACTATGTTATGTATGTTATTTTTGAGAAAGATCAGTTTTGTGTGTCTTTCTGAATACTGTTTTTATTTTTTAATGTGGTTTAAAGTCTGTATACTTGTCATAGCAAGTAAGTCAGTTGCAGAAGACACACTTAGGGAGAGTGGATGATTTCTGTCAAGAAATGTCAATTTGATTCATCTTTTCTTTGCTAACTGCTACTGTCTTTGAATAGCCATATTTTATCAGGCAGAATAGCTTGTTGCAAAAAGTCTCATAGAGTTCTTCACCACCACAGCAGTCTATAACATTAAACAGTGGCTATTTATCACTTGTACAGATGATAAATAACACCTAAGTCCATAGTGCCTTTATGTCTTTTTAAGGAAAAAAAGTGAAGCTTTAAGGGCATAAGAAGCCCTTATTTTCTGTCATATAGATCAGTGAGAATTTCAGTGAGAAGAGAAGGGACATAGGATTTCAATGTTTGTATTTGTTATTTTTATCATCATTATCACCACTGTCATTTTCACTCTTCCTGCTACTCATTGCCTAATGTTTCTCTTTCTCCTCTTGCTTCCTCATCCTCATCCTCTTCTTCCTTCATACATCTTCCTTTATATCTACATTTTGAAGTTCGGCAGGTCGTTCCAAATTGGTGAACATGCAAAGGGCAGGTTAGAATCCTTGGCAATCCTTGCCTCAGTCTCTTCTGATTACATCTTATCATGAATGCCTAAGACAAAAGAATCTGTTTCAGTTTCTTTGTGGTTAGAATGCTTTTGCCCAAGGTCTTGATATACTGTCTCTTTGGGCTTCCAAAAGGCTGACTCCTCTGAATACTATCGCCTTTAACATCCTGAATTTGCTTGCACTACACATTTGATTTAATGTTTAAATACATGGGTTGTTACACCCATATTGTTCAGTCATATGTTAGTTCTGACTCTTTATGACCCCATTTGAGGTTTTCTTTGCAAAGATGTTGGAATGGTTTGCCATTTCCTTCTCCAGCTGATTCTGTAGATGAGGAACTGAGGCAAACCAGGTTAAGTGACTTGTCCAGGGTCACACAGTAATTGTTTAAGGCTGGATTAGAACTCAAAAAGGTGATTCCTCCGAACTTCAGGCCTGGCTGTATCTACTGTGCCACCTAGCTGCCTACTTAACTATTGGTAAAAAGTATTAAGTAGCCTTAAAAAGGAACAGAGAAAAAATATAAGAATTAAAGTCTGGCTACTTCCTATTCAGGGGCACTCTATTTCCTCCTCTGTATTTCCCAAACCTGGAATAAATTCTTTCATCATTTTGATTTTTAAATCTCTAGATTCTTTCATGTTTTAGCTCAGGTACAACCTTCTACAGGAAGGTTCCCATGATCCTCATCCTCATAGTAGACAGTGTTCTCTCTCTCTCTCTCTCTCTCTCTCTCTCTCTCTCTCTCTCTCTCTCTCTCTCTCTCTCTCTCTCTCTCTCTCTGTATGTCTCTCTCTCTCTCTCTCTCTCTCTCTCTCTCTCTCTCTCTCTCTCCCTCTCTCTCTCTGTCCCCCCTGTCTTTCTGTCTCTGTCTATCTCTGTTGTCTCTCTCTGTCTCTCTCTCAGTTGTCACATATATGTTTATCAGGTACAACTTGCACCTCTCAGTATAATAGAAGCTCTCTAAAGTCAGAAATTATGAGTTTGTGTTTGCATCCTACATCAATTTAGAGAGGTTTATCACCAAATTAGTTTCATGGTGATGAAATTTACAGTCAAAGATACTAACAAGCAACATTTCCTAAGGGATAGTTCTCTTTGTTCATCACACAATGAAAATATTCACAACTTGGAAGGTTTCAATGTACTTGGGATACGTTATATACCTTGAGCCTCACAACAATCCTTTGATGGACTTACTGCAGGTATTATAAACCTCCTTTTTCAAAAGGGGGAATTGAGGTTGAGAGTTTAAATCTCTTGACCATGATCATACACCTAATAAGAACCAGAAGAAGGATGTGACCCCAGCTCTTCCTGATTCCAAATTTTGCAGACTCTTCACTGTATCACATGATCTCTCCAAAGTTATGTATCCTTGAAATATAGCAATGTATATGCTTGATGGCCTGTGCAATTTATTTTTAGAATATTCCTAAAATATATTTACATGCATTCCAAAATAAATATATTTCATATATACATTGGATAAAAGGGCTATTTTGGGGGGGAGAGGAGGGAAGTCCACTAAAAATGGGAAATTAGGAAAGGCTTCATGTAGGAGAAAGTACTTGATGTGTGCGTTGACATGAGGTATACATATAGAAGCCAGAGATAGAAGAGAAAGCATTACCTCTTTTTCCTATTCATGGGAAAGGACACAACTTGTGTTGTGAAACAATACCTTTTACATTAGGGAAATTTAACACCTTATACCTTTGCATTGGATGACTTAGCAAGTCAAGGAAAGTTCCTGACAACCAGAGTTTAAGAATTCCATGAGCTTAGTTTAATATACCAATGCATTAGTGGGATTCCTTGGTCCAGAACATGTGAAATAATTGGAAAACATTTTCTTGAAAATGACTGGATAAAGTGAGAGGTGCCTTTTATCAGAGCTTTGAC
This sequence comes from Trichosurus vulpecula, assembly GCF_011100635.1. Taxonomy (NCBI): domain Eukaryota; kingdom Metazoa; phylum Chordata; class Mammalia; order Diprotodontia; family Phalangeridae; genus Trichosurus; species Trichosurus vulpecula. The sequence continues at coordinate 127,612,723 of NC_050578.1, read as the reverse complement.
CTTGAAATGTTTCTCCATAATACTAGACCAACAGGTAGAATCCCACATTACAAAATTACATTAGAGGTGCTGGAAAGCATTTATATACATTCATAATTTATGTTATTAACTTCACAGTATAAAGGTTTTACTTGGAACCTTTAAGAGCCATTTTCAAATTATTCCTTTTATCCTTATAAAAGAATTTTGATATGGAAAAGGTCTAAAATTGGAAGGTAGATCTTGCCAAGTTTCAAAACACTAAACTGTGTTGAACAACAACAACAAAAAGGAAATTCACTGTTCAATTCACTTATGTATTTTAGGCAATTCATAATGTAAGAACATGTTCCCTGCATTGTAACATATGTAATTACTCCAACTGTGGGATTCCAGTGTATTTGTGTATACTACACACACACACACATACACACACACACACATACCACAAACACACACACATGTACATATATACATACATACATATAATCACAGTCAGACAGGGCTGAAATGACTGAACAACAACAAATACCTGTTAGTGTGTTGTTCACATATAGATAACATGTGTAGCATGTTAGGAACTACACAAAGCCCAGAGCTCTAGATTCTTGAAGCATCTGCCTTTTATGACTCTTTTTAGTTTTAGTTTTATTTTGTTTTTTTTTTGTTAAATAATAAGCCTAGAGATGATCAGAAAACTTCTGAGTTCCAGGAGAATATATGCTCTTTGGTTATTCAGTCTGTTTGTGTGGTTTCCCCAGGGCCTAGATGGTGTTTTGCACATAGAAAATATTTAATAAATATTTAAAATTGAATACTTTGATACCTAAAATTGATTAATTTTAAAATATATTTACAATATGAATTTATATTTATTTGAACTTCTACAAACTTAATTGTGTTCATTTTTGTATGTCCATTAATTTTTGAAGTCATTTTTATGGAATAAATATTAAATATTTAAGGCCATGTAAACACCTGTGTTCTCTATTGAAGTGCAAAGCTTATTATTCAGAAAATATTCTATAATGTTTTAAAATTAATTATAAGAAATAAATTTCCCCTCTAGTATATTCCATTTGTCTTGAAGAGAGAGGTAAAATTTTATCTATTGGTATAGTAAAGATGAAGATTCAATTTTGATTGATTTGAGCCACTGCTTGGAACCTTATTTATTTTTACTGTTGTATAACATCTTAATGTAACATGATCAACAGAAAGCTTGACTTGGAGTAAAAAGACCAAAGTTCAAGATCCATTTCTGACATGAAATTCTCCAGGGTAATTTAGTTAACTTTTCTGAGTCTCAGGCAACTCTCTAGGACCATTTACTAAATTATGGGCAGATTATTTTCTATCTGTATGGAAGAAATTTCAAGTCAGCACCACAGACAGAAATTCTCTGTATTGCCCCTCCCCCCCACCCCCCAACCCCCAGTTTATGGCTTGTTATTCTGAAATGTGGAAAATTATTTATTTCATTTTCATCTAAATATATACAATGTAAAATAAGGTAGATTACTATAATTTAGTTTCCCCAAATGTTTCACTGACAAAATCAATAATAATTGAGATATAACAGTTACTAGTGTATTTATAATGACAAGCTTTAGCACTGATAAGCAGGATTGTCATTCTGCTTTTGTTGTCTTTTTTTAACTTTAATTTTAATCATTTCACTGCTTCACTTCATTTTACAATAACTGCAAGATTATTTTTTTGAAATTTATGAAGATTATAACTTGATTAACGAAATATTGTTAGAAATTTTGTGAGGAATATATATGTATATATACATATACACATACATGTGTATTAAATATATATGCATATACATATATATTTCCTAAACTTAAGACATTGAAAAGTAGTTTTCAACTTTTGGGGATAGTTATTTGCTAAAATTTGGGAAAGCCAATAGTAAAGCTATTTAGAAATTGTTGCCATGATGAAGTACATTTGACAGTCTAAGAAGTAAAATTAACACATATCACTGTCAAAATTTATATTGACATGATCAGGAGGAGAGAAATGAGTAGGCAGCTCATAAAATATGGACTAATAAAGGTGATTACATTAAATAACAGAACATATGCATGCAAGAATTAAAACCGCTTAAATTAGGCAATTGAGATGGTTTCCTGTTATGAATGGCAATGATTGGGATAATGATGATAACAGTATTGTCTTTTAGTTTCATGTTTAGAAGTGTGCTATCAATAAGGATGGGATAACTGGTAATAGGTATATAACTGGTAATAGAGTAAAAAAATTTTCCTTCCAATGAATCTTGCTAATGATCTGGTGAAGTTCATTGCAGATATATCTTGTTTTCCCCAACACTAAAGTTTTAACTTTATCACTTGGTAGATAGAGGGTGCCAAAATGGAATGTATTCTAAACCTACAGTCAGAAGAGATCAGGATTTCCACCTCTGACATATTAAATTTATGACCAAGGGGAAATCACTTCACCTATTTCAGCCTCAATTTCCTCATATACAAAGTGAGTATAAAAATCACTCTAGTCCAACCTAATAATAACATATTATACAACTATCATATGAAAGTCACTGTGCTAGGTGGTGTTAAGATAAAGACAAGGGACAGTCCCTTCCCTACATGACATTATATTCTACAAATAGCATTCAATATGTAAATATTTAAATACATCCATGATAACTGGACCATCAAGATCAAATATAAAAAATGTATGTGAAGCATCTTGCAAAATCTTAAATATGCACACCTACACACATACCATTTTGTATACATAAATACGTGTGCATGTGTGTCTATAACACTCACACACATACATTCATCTCATTGTAATAGTAAATGAAGAATGGAAGGTCTCAGTATTATTTGCTTTTTTAAAATTCCTCTTCTAAAATTGACAATGATGATTAAAAATGGTAGCAGTCAAGGCAGAGTTTAATGTAGGAATACTAGTACCTTAATATACTGTTGACATTACTGCAAATTACTCAGATACTTATGGGTATCAATTTGGAATTATGCAAAATTGACTAAGCTTCATGCTCTTTTACTCTGGAATTTTACCATTCACTATATGTCCAATGTCAAAGACAGGGAAAGTCTAAAATACAACAAAATATTAAAAGTGACAACCTTATTGTAGCTACTGATGAATTAGAAATAAAGTAGATTTCTTTCAGTTTGGGACTTTCTGTTAGCAAATTGTAGTATATGAATTTATTGAGACAATGTGGTACAGAAACAAATGATCGCAATGAGGAATTCAAAGAAATAAGGTAAAAAGTTGCATAAATTGAATTAGAGCAAAATAAATAGAGCAGAAGAAACAAGATGCCCAATCATTTCAATATGAATGAACATATTAGTAAAAGGAAGCTTAATCAATTAAGTAAATGACCACTGATGATTTTATATAGCTTGTAATGATATCTATGCTTTTCCTCTCAAAAGAGAGGAAAGGAACTATTAGGATAAAATGTTGTCTATATGTTCAGAAGTTAGTGAGCACTGTGTCTGGTGCTTTGCTTGTTTTTTTTTTCCTTTGTTGCAAGGAAAGGTCCATTATGGAAAAGTGGAGGGAGCTATATTTTCTCTTTCTAGAGATTATTGCAATGTAAAAACAAAGAGAGAGAAATATGTTTTGTAAAGAAAAAGAAACAAAATTATTCTGCATCTGGAATCTCTAGCTAAATACTTTTTAGTTCCAAGAATAGCTACGAAGTAGGGGTCACTGCTTAAGTACAACCACAGTCAGAGAACTGTGAAGATCATTCTATCAAGAGATTCCTTCATCTTCCTCCTTTCCATCCTACTCTTCCTATGTTATGGCTCTTCTGTTCAGTTGAACACTTTTGTTTAGGAACTTAGGATTAGGAACTCAAAAGATTGAAATCACACTTATCTTGGTTTTAAGTTCATGGAAACAAATACATGTGAACCTTCAAAATATGCTATGCTCTTCATGATAACTATCAAATGCTTCCATCATTTTTATGCTGATGTAAGTAGTTTATGGTAATTGTGGATTTGAGAATACCTAATGTACCAATCTCTCAATTTCTAAGAGTAATGTTCAACAAAGACACGCTATATCCAATATAAGGTCTTTGTACTTTTCTAGATTGGGAAATATGGCAACTTGAGTTGCTAATATTGATAATGAAAAATATTCTTTTTCTACAATTAAATGAGGTATACATTAAATTATATTGTTTGTGAAATATCAAGGAGGACACAAGAATTATGTTTGATAGATATTAGAGATAAAACATATCTATAAGTAACCTAAAACAAAATGCGAGATTTACTTAAGGATTGAGATACAGGCTAGATTCATGAACTCCTGAGTGAGAAAACCCCTTTTACTAATTCATGTAAACAACTTCTTTGCAATTTAGCATCTTAGAAAGTTGCCTAGGGCCACAAGATGTTAAAAGAGCTGACAAAGATTGCACAGCTAATGCCTTTCAGAGTCCAGACTGGAGCCTACTTTTTGGCTTTAAAACCAGCTTTTTATATATTAGGCCATGATGCCTGTTGGCTTAACTTTTCCCCCAAATGCTATAATACTCAATGAGGGCATCAGGGAGAAAATTTTCTTATAATGTGGATTCACTTCTTTTTTTACTCAGCCACAGGAAATGGAAACAAGGCACATGTGCTGACAAGTAATAGTCACATTCTGGCTCTACTTCTATCATCTGAAGCCTAGATTAACTGCTATTGGAAAATGAATTTGGCAGGAGATACCCCACAACTGTATAACTAGAAAATTAATGTTCTCTCCTACCCATGCCTTTACTGTCTCCATACTTACTCCTAATCAAATTAGAATATTTTGCACAATGCCTGACAAACAGTAGGTGCTATATTAATGCTATATACTTCTCCCTTTTCCCCATAATGATCCCATTGTGGCCACAACAGCTTAAGTTTATGACACAATGTTCCTCTCTGTCCTATAAGGAGAATGGATCCAATAATGAAGTACCATTATAATTCTCTAAACATAACAAGAAAGGATAGCATCAACGGTAGATGGATGAGGAAACTGACAAGTGACCCATATCCTTTCCACATGGAGATGCATGCAACTCCAGTCTCCTGTCCTTACCATCTGTCTCTATTCCAATCTAAGCCAGCTCTCTGACCTTTCTCTTAAACAAGCCAACTCGTCTCTGAATTCTCCTATATGCACTCCTGTATCCACAATACAGATATGGAATATTTGACTAGTTAATGTTTTTAAAATATTTGCAAATAGAAGATTAAAAAATTATTCTTGGCTAGATGTTAATCTTACATAAGATAAGTGATATAAAAAGATATTGATACAACACTTTCATAACCAGTTGCACTTTTGTATAAGTATTCTCCTTCTATACACACACATACACACATATAATATATACACATACATATATACATGTATATACACATGCATGCATATGCACATGTACATATACAATACACATATATACACGTGCACATGCACACACACATATGTGAGAAATATTACTCAAAGTGATATTGTCCTAGTCAAGTTGTTCTTTCAAAACATAGATATTGACATTAGATTTTTGATCTAGAGCTTTTTAGGACCCTAAAATTAAACTTTAAACCTAGTAAAATTAGCAAAATGATGAAGAGTTTCTCAATGTTATAATTATTCAATAAGGAATGGGAATATTAAATGGACACTCAAGGTTGTTAGACTATATTACATAAATTTCGCGTTATGTATACATGTACATATATAGAAATTTTGAATGTATGAGACATAATTGTATTCATATATAGCACAACTAAATAGACATATGTTTATGTGTGTATATGTTATATGTGTATGTATACTTGCACATAAGTGTATACATAACTATATTAACCATGTATAAGGCAGCTTTGTGTAAGAGATAAAATACTACTTAGAGTCATCAGTTCAATTACCCATTAAGGAATGAGTGTGGTCTTGAGCAAGGCAGGACTAGCTGCTGCTGACTCTTATCATTAAAATAAGTATTTTCTAGCTATCTGGGTTTATAAAAGTATTTTATATATTATATATTTTTATTTGACTTATTCTCTCTGAGTTTGTTGCCTCATTTTCTTAAGTGTTGCTAATCATATCTATAGCACTAATCTCACAAATCTATTTTAAAGAACAAATGAAATAATTTAAGTAAAGGGCTTTAAAAACCTGAATCACTTTTTGAAATGTCAGCTATTATTGTATGCCTTCTATTTATTCATATTCGAGTCAGCTGTTTAAAACTAATAGAAACAAATAGCATCTTCAATATGTGGGGTATTTGGCGGAGAGAGGCAACAAAGCTTTGCTAGTGATTTAGTGAGTGAGCCAGCTGATGCTCAGCTATTCACAAAAAGAACAACTCTTCAAGAGGGTGGTGAATTAAGCCTGGCTGCAACTCAACAGTTCTGGGAAAAACAAATTTAGCCAAGAGGAAGGAAAGGACTGAGCACTGTTGAGGACTTAATGAAACAGATGGCCCATTGTTTTGTCACCGAACTACTACAATCAACTGTGTTTTAACCCTGTTTTAAAGACTCATTTATTGATGTTTTTTGAAAGTAGACTCCCATCCTAGTGAATCAATCAGGCAATATGATTGTTTTGTTGTTCTCAGCAGCTGAGTGATTGTATGAACTAATCATTGTTTAAAATAATAATTGTGCAACAGGCTTTGTATTGGGGTTTTTTTTTGAGATATTTTAAATTCTCCCTTGGATGGACTTTATGATGAGAAGTAGAGAGAAACATCATATTGTGAACCAGTGGTTACCCATTTCAATGTTAGCAAATTTAAATTACCAGAATTTATAGCACCAAAAACATCAAACATCCTGAAACACAAAATGTTCTAGATGGTTCATCATCTTATATCTATTTATATTGTAATGATTTAATAACTACATTCACATGGATCTTTAAGCCTCTGTAAGTACTTTACATACATTATCTAATTTCAATTGACAAATAAATATGTGTTAAGTGCCAACTATATGCACTATACAAAGAATTGGGGGTAAAATCAAAAATGAAATCTGTGCACAAGGAGATTATATTCTCATTGTGAAGAACAGATAAACACAACTATATATATATATATATATATATATATATATATATATATATATATATATAAAATGAATACAAGGGAGAGCCAACATCGAGAGAGACTGCAGAGCAGAAAGTTCTGAACAACTTGTGGAGATCAAGGAACTCAGAGTTAACTGAGCTGCAGGAGAGAGTGCTGAGTGGAGTTAGGATTCTTGAGTGATCTTTTATAGGAAGGCCCTAGTATTGGGGGCGGGGGGGGGGGAGGCTACAGTATGGCTTGGTTCCTTGCTGTAGTATTTGGTTATAATTTCCTTGAGGAGGGCTTACAGTTTTTGGAATATTACTACTACTATGTAAAATTGGGAGCATTGGTCCTTGGATTTGATCCTCTGTAGTCTAAATGAATGTTATACTTCATCTGCCTTCTACCTAGAGAATTCCTTATACTTTGCAATCCTGAACAACTTATGCATGTCCATGGCCCTCTCCAGGGTCATGAATTTTGTCTTACTGCTACATCATGCTAGTGAACTGGATTTAAGTGAGGGAGACTTATGGAAAGTCACCAGCTATATTTTCTCATCTGGAACCATCTGGATCAAGTGGCAAGATGTAGGTCAGGTTAAGTGTAGATGGCCCTGGATGCAGCCTTTGTAAGCTAAGATCTCAGGTCTCAGTTTGACTGAAGCAAAGCCTATTCAGTGATTAAAGATGAGCAAGAAATGAGGCAAAGAATGGCCCCTTTTATCTATTAAAATACCAATCTGGGAGGGGAAGACCCTCAGGGTTTCTGGCCAAAACTGAAACAATTGGTGTTTGTAATCACTCTGAATTAATCAGGGCCCAAACAATGACCAAGTGGGGCTTGGCCTGGGACCTATCCTTGGCCAATCAATAAGAGCCAGAGTGATTTGGGTTTAAAGCATAGTCTTTAAGAAATAAATATAGTCATAAACCCCATGTTAGTGTTATACCGACAGCAAGCAAGACATGTCACAGAGTATAAGTTTTAATTGGAGAATTTATTAGCTGGTGACCATCCAGGGCACAAGCAACCCAAATCAGAATGGCCCCACACAGAGCTCAAGGGGAGAAATTTATACTGAACTTATTAATGGCTGAGTGAGTGAAAAGGGCACAAAAACCAAGGTGCAGTGGTTAATTATCTCTTGAAACTTATAGGCCAGGTCACAAGGGTCCTGGGGAACATGAACAAAGACACTTTCAGGTTATCTTTGATGGGATAATCTTATCTATTGACATTCCTTGGAGCAGTCATGGGGCCCCAGGGACATTTGCAAAATGTTTATTGTTAAGGTCTATGTCCATTCTCCCTTGTGCAATCTGGGTGGGGTTTTATCAGGAGCTGAGGGGCAGGGGTCTTCTGTCAAGGGCTGGTAGTCAGCAATAACTGGTTTCTCAAGTATCACAATATCTAGGGAGGTTTCAGCCATCAAAATTTACATTCCTTTGGGCAGAACAATGGCAGGCAATGGTATACTATATTATATACACTGAGGGAAGAGAAGAGAAGGGAAGGGAAAGGGAGGGGAGGGGAGGGAAGAAGGAAGAAAGGAAGGATGGAAGGAAGAGAGAGAGAGACAGAGACAGAGAGACAGACAGTGGCAAAGACAGAGATACAGAGAGAGATAGAGAGACAGAAAAAGAGAGGAACAGAGAGACAGAAACAGAGAAAAAAGAGAGGGATGGAGGGAGGGAGAGAGGAAAGGAAAGAAGGAAGGAAGGGAGGAAGGAAGGAAGAAAGAAAGGAAGAAAGGAAGGAAGGAAGGAAGGAAAGAAGGTTGGGAGGGAGGAAGGAAGCTGTGTTGCCCAACTGGCCAGTTCTAGTTGGGTCCCCACTGTTGCAGCTCCTATTAATGCTCACAGAGGTTGTTGTTTGTCGTTAGTTCTTTAAACCAGACCATGGTATCAGAGAGGTGATGCCATGACATGCAACTGAATTGGATTTAAGTGAGGGAGGACTGTGCTAAGACACCAGCCTCATTTTCTCCTCCAGAAACATCTGGAACTGATAATAAAATTCTTAATGCTCATGAGGGAAAAATATATTTATTCATTCACTCAATAAACATATATTTGTTAAGAGCTTAATATGTGCCAGCCAGCGACCTAAGAACTAAGAATACAAATGCAAAATTAGTAATTTCCTTCTTTTTAAGGGTTTACATTCAAATGGGAAAGACAACACGTGCACACTTAAATATATACAAAATATATAATCAGATAAAATTAACAAGTATTTATTAAGCAACTTATATATGCCAGTGACTGCTCTAAGCATTAAGGATTTAAAAAAAAGGCAATATAGGTCTTCCTTTAAAAACCTCACAGTCTAAAAGACAATATGCAAAAAAAAAAAAAAACTATGTATAAACAAGATATAACAGGAAAGGACATATTATCAGCTGGGAGTATCAGGAAAGGCTTCATATAGAGGATGGTTTGTGCTTAGTTTTGAAGGAAATAAGAGATTTGTAGAGGTGGATGTGGAGAAGGATTAAATACACTGAAGGTTTTGAAATCCAATTGAACCAATAGATAGGAGAGATACTCTGCCTGCCCAAAGACTTGTTGAGATCTCAAAATCAAAGCTAAATGGGAAGAACATTTTACAATAATTATTGCCTATGTGATATCAATTTAAATAGACACTTTTTGCAATACCAAAATAATGATAATAAAATGATAATTCATTTTAAAAGTATGTAAACAAAACATCATATATTTATAAAATACAGGACCCATTGCCATGAGGCAGCTAAATAAAGATGAATACTTCATCATCAAAAAGGAGATAGATTGATATATATTTTCAGATAACATGATAAACAGGATAAAAACTTACAGAGATACTTTTGGACCAGAGATTAGTACTAAGCAAAATAGTGAAGACAGAAGATATGTACACATCATTGAATTTGTCAAATGTAGTAGAAAATGTTTTTTCTTGAAATGATGATAAAGAATAGCTAAGATCTAAGACTGGAATCAAAGGCTTTCTATGGATCATATCCACATGAACTTAACTGACTATGTGAACAAAGAAGCAATGAACAATTTATTGAGTCATGGATATGTTTACAGAATCAGATGGATTATAATAAAGATATAAGACCAGATTGTTGCCAGCAGAAATTATAGAAAGGTTATGTCTAAGGTATTTAGACATATTCATCAATACAGATTATACAAAGACATATTAGAAACTGTGCAACATACAGCTACATTTCAAAAGTTGACCACTCACCAAATACCTAAACAAATGCAATTGGGTGGCCAGAATTATATACCAGAATATTTCTGTCTTATATCAAAAAATGTGGTGATTTAAAAAGAAATAGTGACAATAAACTGAATACTGATGTGTAATCTATAAGATACATGGAATGAAAATATTTTAAAACATAAAGACTTGGAGGAAGAAATCGAACAATTTCGGAATAAGGTGGAGTACATATCATCACATGTCATTTCTGCTACTGGAATTGTTCTGAAGATAAATTGTGTGAGCCTAAAGAATATTAATCTGTTTCCCAATCCTTTTACTCAATTACGAAAGATAATCATTTGATCTCTTTTTCAATATTGTCAAAAATTAAAGATTCGAGAGAAAATTTTATTTCTATCAGAAATCCATTGGAAAATGAGAACATGATGATGATGATAATGATTGATGATGATTGATGATGACCATAGTGACAATGACAAAAGTCTGTTGATAGGGATACATCAATGGATATGTGGAATATAGCCAAAATTGGTTTACTTCACAATGCAGGCTAAAAATATTTAAAACACAACTGTGGAATCAAAAGGTACTCCATGGGCAACAACTTATGAAATCAACCAACATTATACATTGAGAAATAAATATTAAAAAAATGTGAGTCATATAGACTTGTTTATTGAATGAGAATGGTTCTTTTATGACATTTCAGGACCTAGTGACTGCTACCAGTAATAATAGCCATGTTATTCTTAAACATCCCATTTTTCCTGATCAATGAAAATGATAAAAGGAAATAGTAGAAACTGTATATAGTACAATTGGAGACTACAAAATTTAGCATCTATAAAATACATAGTAAATTATGATCTGTTGGGCCTAATTATACATCACAAGTTTATCTGTTATTCATGGAATGACAGGTGACAAATGCCAATACTAGTAATACAAACAAAAGAACCATATAAACTCAACCAATAAATTGCTGGAACCAGAATATTACCATAGAAGACACCATTGCTCACTATCACCGGATAGAACACTGAGCCATAAAAACTTATGAACCATGGTTTTACTAGACGAGTTATAGTTTTATACAAGATACTCATAATACATAAACTATACAAAACAGAAACATTCAGAATATGGAAGTCCAATAGCAAAAACAAATAATCATGTGGCAATGGAATAAAGCAGACATCAACCGGTCTGTTCCTAGATTTGCCCTGAACATGATTTCAGACAATCTAAATAAAATGACCTTAAATACTAATAACAGTTTTATTTTATAGCAATTATTTTATTTATTATTCAGTAATAATGAAAGCTAAAATAACCATAAGAAGATAATTTGCCTGAGGATTATGATTATTATAATTCTATTTTTAAAAATAAGATTTTTTCTGTACCAATAGCAATATCATTAACAAAAAATTTTATTTATATTATCCTTTAAATTTTGCAAAACATGTTAGCCACATTACCACATTTGAACCTGACAGTCACTCTCTGAGGTATTTCATTGCTCATTTTATAGATAAAAAACAGACTCAACAGGCCTTGAGTGAGAGAGGAGTAGCATTCAGAATGGAGGGGACAGGTGACATTAAAAGATTTACAATACTTGGTACTACCATTCAAACACATTAGGTCTTGGTAAGGTATCAGAGGGAAGGAGGCAGAATGATTAAAACTGCTGAAAATCGTGCTACTGAGAGTTGTGGGGAGAATAATAATTGAAGACAAATTTTGCTGACATGAAAATTTTAATGAGTGCCATTAATGCCTAGGACCCATGCTATTTCTCAATTACTGTTAACATAAAATAAACATCTCAAAAATATAGATACAAATATAACAGGAGAAAAGAATATCTTTCTTATGGATTAATAGGGACTTTTCTGTTTTTAATGGTTGGAAATGAGCAATCTAAGTGATGATAAATCTATTTTTTAATATTACAATATGGTGAAAGATAACAGACAGCTTCAATTTGAAGAGGACTACATAATCATTAACATCAATATTAACCTTTCTTTTATAAAAACACATGTTAATTTATTATGTTTCAAAGTATGTTTTGGCACCGTCACATGAAAGCAGGTCTACCTGTAATTATGTACTAACAAGTTATAAAAATTCTTTTACCTTAACGTTTTGGGTCACAGACATGTGCGACTGTGACAACATAGCAAGACCATTATAACAAGTGTTTCTTGACACTATTAGCAATGTTACACACTTAAAAATGATTACTACTTCAAAACCGCCTTTCATCTAATGACCAAAATTTGATTACAAACTTAAAGAAATTATGCATCATAATTCCCTTGGTATTGGATAGATGGAGGTGAGTAGTTTGATAGGATCTTTTATAAGTAATCGTGCTAAGTAAAAAATATACCTGCTCATCAGGTGATTGGTTGTAAGCATGTAATTAGACAAAATTATCAAATAGGCCAAATTTTTTACTGAGGACAATGTTATTCTTATCTTTCAAGTTAGAGACTAATCTTCCACCTCATTTACCTCTTCTAAGTTTCTTCTTTGCCATGAGGGAGAAATGATCTTAGATAATAGCAGTTGACAGTTAATGCTTTAATTCAGTGCCTTAAGGTTTACTATTTTTTTCTAGTTTAATATTTCTCGTAATAAAAGTTATTCAAATATTCTTTAGATCTCATTCACTCTAGACAATGGCTCAGTGAGGTCGGTGTTTTAGGAATCATTTTTATTCCACGTAGAACAATGGATAGAGAACCAGGCCTGCACTCAAGAAGACCTGAGTTCAAATCAAGCCTCAGGTACTTACTAACTCTGTGATTCTGGGCAAGTCAATCACTTCTGCCTCAGTTTTCTCATCGGAACAATGGGGATAAAAATAACACCACCCAGGGTTCCTACGATATTCTGATGAGGTAATAATTATAAAATACTTAGGACAGTACCTAGCACATAATGAGCACTAAATAGATGTCATTATTATCATTGTTGTAGTATTTGCCCCTGCTGTTAATTTCACCGATGAGGAAACTGAGAGATCAAGTTACTTGCCGATGCTTTCATAGCTAGCTAGGAAGGTCCAAGGTAGGATGTGAATGAGGAAAGGTTTGAACCTGATTTTTCCTGATTTCAGGCCTAGAATTATTTCCATTAATCCTTCCCCTGCCAGATAATATGTAATAGGAGCCTAGGATTATATGTTCGTGGAGATGCTCTCAACCAAATTTATTCAGAGGCGTGTGAGAACTGCTCTGATGATATCTCAAATTCTTTGAGAAGATCTATTTTGGAATCATCATGTAGAGTTGCAACAAATTTGAACAGCATGAAGTGACTCACTTTGGGACAAGACTCCCAACGCCACCTGTGCTGATTAAATACCCCATCCTTGATTGAAGGTACAGAGACAACATGTGTCAACTAAGAATCCAGAGTATTGAGTTGCATGGGAGGATGATTCCCATGAGGTAAAAGAAACTAGAACAAAGGTATAGATGTCATAGCTCTAGCTGTGGTAACAAAAATAAATTTTGGCATCGGTATCTATCAGCCATTGAAGATTCTACTTGATAGTTCTATCTATGCGTGCCCTGACATAGAGGCTAAAGGAAGAGAACCCAGTGCTTTAGCTAAATAAGTATAATAGAGTGGCAATTTCCCTATTTGCTTTTGTTTCTCTCCCTGCTTAGAATAGTATATCACACATGGCAGGAACAAAGTTAATGAATAGATAGAATAATGGAAATGGAACTAAGCTTGCTATTTCCATAGATTGACACTCTGACCCCTGGTTAGACTTTAATGCATTCATTTGATGAAAGAGAAGTATGAGAAGAAACACATCAGAAGTCCTTCCCAGCTGAACCATGTGTCATTTCATTGTCTAACTCCTGACTTTACAAGGGGAGGAGGCAGAGACAAGAGAAGAAAATATGAGGTTTATATTCCGTTTATGTTAGGACTACTTAGCAGCAGATTTATGGCTCTGGGGGACAAGAAATGGAGCTATAAAATGATCTATTGAGGACTGAGCCATCCCTTCCTATATCACTAACATTCCAAAAGACATAAGCAGAATTCAGTGCCCACTTCAAAGCACCATTTTCGGCATTATTTTTTTGCTGTTTCTCTTACTTTACCCCAAACTACCCTCTAGAAATTGCCTCACTCTCCAACTGCAAGGTGATACTACTAATGAGAAATTTTACATTTTCTTCTATTTTTTCATACTTTAAATTTTGTTTGACTGATTCTTGATGCTTCTTAGAGTCATTAGCTTCTATTTCCCAATTCCAATTTTTAATGAATTATTCTCTCCAGTTACCTTTTGTTCCTCCTTTTCCATTTGGTCAATTTCTCCTTTTAAGGAGTTATTTTCTCCAGATAGGCTCATAAGCTCCTTATGCATTTGGTTAATTTTACCTTTTAAGAAGTTGTTTTCTTCAATGTATTTTTTTTTCATTTTGTCATTTGTATTTTTAAAATCATTGGTAAATTTTTCTTCTACCTCTCTAATTTGGTTTTTATATTCTTTCTTGAGTGCTTCCAAGAATTCTTTTTGGGCTTGAGACCAGTTCATATTCCCTTTTAAGGTTTCAGATGTGGGTATGGTGTCGATGTTGTCCTCTTCTGAATTCCTATTTTGATCTTCCCTCTCCCCATCATAAGATTCTATGGTCTTTACTTTTCTAGTCAGCTTTCTATTCATAGTGATTGCCTTTTTCTTGGCATTTAAAGTGGATCTCTGCTTCTGGGGCACAGGGGGCTCTGTCCCATGCCTCTTGCATCTAAATACATAAATACATATATACATATATATATATACATATACATATATATACACATATACATATACATATATCTATCTATCTATATCTATATAGATATATCTATATATATATAGATATATCTATATATCTATATCTATCTATCTATCTATATATATATATATACATATATCTATCTATCTATCTATATACATATATATACATATACATATATATATATATATATATATATATATATATATATATATATATGAAATGCTGTTACTCTTTGGTGCTGAGCTGGAGCTAGCTGGTGTGTGCCAAAGCCAGGTCTTTCTGAGTTTCCCTGGGATCACACTGAAGTTCACATCATGAGGTATGGGGGAGGGGTCCTCTGGCTGCTGGAAGTTACCTCCTCCCCTAAGGCTGGATAGGCTGAGCCACTGGTAGATGCCTGAGCTGGTGTCTGCAGATTCCCTCGGCTGTGCAGAGGCATGCCTGGGGTCCTGGTTTTGGTGCTTGCCAGCTCCCCCTCCCTGGGGCTCAGGGTCTCCTGCTGGTCTGCTGAGGTGGGGCTTGCTGTATTGACTCTGGTCCTGCCCTGGACCCCTTTAGCCACTGCAGGAGGGACCCTTCCCATTGATCTCCTTAGCCTCCCAAGCTAAAAGATTGCTGTACTCCTAGGATTCACTATTCTGGGATTTTTCCTGGGGCAATATTCTCTAGGTTATTCAAGGTTAACAGGGGGGAATGAGAGCACTTACTTTACTCTGCTGTCATGGCTCCCAGAAGTTCAAGTATGTGATTTGTCTGTGGGCTGATATCCCCAGGAGTAGCTGCTGCCACAGGCCCTGCTCTTCTGTCTCACCCAGCCTCAAAAGACCCCCATCATCCACTGGGAGGTTTGGAGATCGCTACTGCTACCAGTGATTCACTTCACCTGGGCCTGGCCAGTTTCCACTCTGCTGTGGCAGAGTCTTCACTGCTGTAGCTCTCACACTCTGCAATCTCCCAACTGAGCACAACAGATTTTTCTGGTCAACCTTCCTGGCCTATCCTGGGCTGGAAATCTGCCACACTGTATCTCCCAGTGGATTCTGCCTCCTCAAAATTTGTTCAAATTAACTTCTTAGAGGAACCTGGAAGAATTTATGGGAGAGCTCTGCTGAGTTGCTGCTTTCACTCTGTCATCTTGGCTCCACCCCACAGGTGATATTACTGATATTACCCACTTGGCTAATAGGGAAGAAGCAACTATATTAAGCTCCATACACTCCTTTGATACCGATTTTGTTTCTTCTGCAACTCTATGAGTACAATAACTGTTCATTGTTTACAGGGTCAAGAAGGAAGAAAAGCATCATCGTCGCTTCGTATATCAATGTAGAGCTGGAAGGGCCCTCAAAGTCTAACCAGTCTAACCCTTCTTTCCAAGATGTCCAAAATTGGGGAAGATACCAAATAAAAAATAGTGGAAAATGATTTACAGCATAAACCACAAAAAAGTGGTACAACAGACATTTAGAAATATCTGACTGATAAGTATATTTTGGGAACTTAATAAATTATTCTGATGTCAATTAGCTACACACTATAACAAAGTCTCTTTTGATTAAAACGACAAGGAAACAGACAGATTTTCACAAATGACACTCTTTTCTACAATGATAAGTGAAAAATGAAGAGAATATAAAATCTCATGTCAAAAACAAAAGACATTCAGATTGGCTAAAATGACAAAACAGGAAAATGATAAATGCTGGAGAGGATGTGGGAAAAATTGAAACATTGTTACATTGCTGGTGGAGTTGTGAACTGATCCAGGCATTCTGGAGAGTGATTTGGAACTTTGCCCAAAGGGCTATAAAAATGTTCATACCCTTTGACCCAGCAATACCAATTCTAGGGTTGTATCCCAAAGAGATCACACAAGTGGGAAAAGGACCCATGTGTACAAAAATAGTTATAACGTCTCTTTTTGTAGTAGCAAGGAATTAGAAATCAAGGGGATGCCCATCCATTATGGAATGGCTGAACAAGTTGTGGTATATAGAGGTAATGGAATACTATTGTGCTATAAGAAATGGGGATGATACAGACTTCATAACAACCTGGAAAAAACTACACAATATAATGCTGAGTGAGCAGAGCAGAACCAGGAGAACATTATACGCAACCACATATATATGGATTCTGTGACGACTAACCCTGATAGACTTAGCTCTTCTCATCAACACAAGGTGCAAAGACAACTCCAAAGGACACATGATGGAGAAGACTATCTACATCCAGAGAAAGAACTATGAAGCATGAATGCATATTGAGGCATACTTTATGCTTGCCTTTTTTTTCCCTTTTTTTCTCTTTTGTTTTTTTTTTTGGGGGGGGGAGTTGGTTCTGTTTCCTCCTTCTCATGATTCATTCCATTTGTCATATTTCTTCTTCACAACTTGACTAGTGTGTTATACATAGAAGATATATAGGATTCCATGCCGTCTTCAGGAGGGAGGAAGGCGGGTGGGGGTGGGGGGGAAGAAAACCAGGAACTCAAAATTATGTAGAACCGAATGTTGTAAACTAAAGATAAAAAATAAAAAAAAGACATTGATAAAACTTTTTAAAGAAATAAAATTGAAGCTTTACAAGGAAAACTCAAAAACTGTGAAGGATAGTACATAACGAAATGGCCTCAGAATTAGGAAGTACTGAGTTTGAATTCTGGCAATGACATGTTTTGGCTTCATAGACCTAGACAAGTCAGTTAGCCTCTCTGTGTGCAGACAATCCTTTAAGACTGTAAATTGTTGAGCAACAACTGAACTGCATTGGTAAAAGGTAATAAAATCATGAGTCTGGTTCTCCCAAAAAATATGCTAGAACACATGCAAATATATATAAATGCATGTACATATATATATATATATATATTCATAATGTATGCACATGTAGATATATGCATGTACCTATATCTCTATAAATTTGTGCAATACTTATAATTTTTAAACATTTAATTTAGTAGAACAAAATGAAACCTTAAAAACACTCCTCCAATATTATATACTTTGATATATGCAACCAGAAATAGCTTTGGTCTTCTGATTATCAAAAAGTGGAATATAAATCAATGTGATGTATGCTCAAAAAAGATGTTTGCTACTCTATAAAGATTTAGCTTCACAGAACACGGGTAGAAGGAGACAAAGGGAGATGAAATCCTAGGGGATTTTGTTCAATATTAACATCATCCTGATTACATGAATATTCTGTTCAGGCCAAAGTTGGACCAGTCCAGTGTTTCAGGTTCAGGAGTTAAAGCACCATGGAGCACTCATGAACTATTAAAAGAAACCTAACAACAAAAATTAGAGAATATAACTTCTAAATTTTAAAACGCTATTCCCTGCTTCTTATAAGTCTTCATGGTAACAAGAAAATCAAGATTAGGAATTTAGGAATGAATTCACCATGAGTAGTAGGAGTTAAGGTGTAATATTTGAACCTTCCCCTATCAGACTTGGCCTCATACTTCAGAAAGCAAAGAAGTTAAATGGTCTCAAACAATCATGAAGGACCAAAAACATTTCTCTGTCTCTGGATTCAAAGCCCTGTATGTAGGGGGCTAGGTGAAACTGCTGAAGAAGAAATGGAAAGGAGAGTTAGCTAATAGGAGTAAAAGGTAAAAGAGGAAGATGTCAATTCCCTTCAGTGGTACTTAAGCATAGCATTCTAGCTCCTTATTATAATGGCCCCAGTCATCACCCGAATAAAATCAGTACAGTTCCTGCCCCAGGACCAAGTCCCAGAAAAATATAAATCTTCCTAAAAGAGATCCACATCTTGGGGAAATCTAATCTAATTATTCACATGGGAAAACTCAAGTGAATGAAGGATATATTGTCTAGACAATGATATCCATCTACCTGTATATTGGACTGGCTCACTGGGCTGCTTCATCAATACATGCACTTTGAACAGGCACTACAGCTTATATGAGTCATGTCCAGGATTGAAGAGGATAAAGAGATCGGACTGGCTTATATCTGGTAAACTGTTCCATGTGTACAATGATCCCAAGGTATTCCCTGACACAAAATCCCATTCTTTTAACACAAACATCCTTCTGATGAATACCATGTGTCTGTAAATATTGGAATAGTACAATTCTCAATGAATCAAAACTGCAGATGGCCTAAAGGATAATGCAGATATTCATGAAAGGTATAAATAAACAACATCTTACCAATGATGATTTTAAGCAAGATTTACAGTAAGTTGTATCTTAAAGAATATCTAAGATGAGAAAGAGAGGCAAGCTGGAGATACAGAGAGAATAAGGAATAACCAAGGGAAAATGTGTAACTTTCATTTTTACCCTTTTTAACCATGTTAAAAGACTAGCCTGATGCATCCAGTGTGAAGAGCATTTTTGAGAATGCATGGTCAAAGTCATGTAGATAAAGAACGTGTTGTAGGATGAGATGTGTACCAATGGAGACAGGTAGTGATTCTAGCTGTGGTTTCATAAATATATCGACATAATGAAATGAAGTGTTTTAAGGAATATATTTTGATTTCTGGAGGTTATGGAAAAAATCCCCTTTAAGTTATTCCCTGTTGTATAAGTACTACAATAATATTAGGATACATTTTTTTAAAAAGTGTATCATCAAGACAGGTCATTAATCTATTATATTCTGCCCTGATTGGAACACCTTTAGATTATAATATTTAGTTTTGGATGTTACATTTAGAATGGATATAGACAAACTGGAGAGTATACGGAAGACAGCATCCATCATATTGAAGGGATGAAAAATTATTCAAGATTGAATATAGGTTGAAAGAGCTAAGGAGATTTAGCTTGGAGAACAGAATTAGAGAGAACATGATAGCTTTCTTCAGGTATTTGAAAGACTGTTAGGTGGAACAGGAATAGTCTGGCATTAATTAATATGCATACAAGAAATCAAATATCAATTCAGAAAGGGCACAGTACCATTTTGTTACTACCATGTAAAATCTAATATATACTAAAATTATGTAAAATAAGTTTTTAGATATATTTAAAATTATTTTATATTTTGTTTATTTATATTTATTGATTAGTATTAACTTATTAAATAGAATAAAAACAGCTAAGTAAAAATAACTGAAAACATACCCTCCTCTACCACAGAATAGATGTTATCCTGAAATCCACTTCACCATTTAGCCTTCCATATAGTCACTCGATTTAGTATTATAGGTATATGATTCCTCACTGATACAATAAGGAGGTGGATTAGATTATATGAGGCCTAATATGTCTCATAGCTCTGAGTTTTATGGCCCAATGACCATGTCTGACAACTATTATATCAGTGCCAGAATATTTCGGAGCCAAAATTTCTCTTGAAGATAAGCCCTAGTGTCTTGCCCGAGGCACATTGAAGTTATGTGACTTCCATGACTTCATATGAAAGTATTTTTATGTGACTTGGGAAGTGTCAGAGACAGAATTGGAACCCAGATATTGCTGATTCCAAGGCCAGTACTATCTAATCCACCTCTTAGAATCCCTGTTATGTAAAGAATAACTATAATAACATCTTGCTACTGAGGAGACTGTCCAATACAATAAAAATACTAGTACCTTTGGAGTCATGAGTAAGTACTTCAGTCAACACACATTTATTAAGTGCCTATTGTGTACCAGACACTATACTAAGTCCTGAGGATACAAAGAGAAGCAAAAACAAAACAAACAAAAAACCCCACCAAAACTCTACTCTCAAGGAGCTCATTGTGTATTGAGGAAGGTCACACGCAAACAACTGTATACAAACAAGATGTATACAAGATAAATTGGAAACAACAAAAAGAGACAAGACACTAATAATGTCCCCTTACTCAGATAGAGAAGGGAAAGAGAGGAAAAAGTTTCCATTGGTAGTCCTGTGACTTTACCCAGCACTCCCATCAGTCCAGAGCAGAAAGCTCAGACTTCAGCTTCTAATCACTGTTGTCTGTAACAGCTACCAAAAGAATTGTATCAGAGGAAATGTCAGACTTACGAATATGTTTCAGCTCTGAATCTTTGATTGTACTCTATGATTCTAACCATAATAAATGATTATCGACTAACTGCATATGTACCTATCTACTAAAGGTTTTTAAGAGAAAAAGACAGAACTAGAAAAAAATATAGTGCACACAAATTATGACCACATGAGTAGAAGATCAAATTAGAATAAACCAAAAATAATACTGATGGGATGGCTGAAATGTGTCATGACATTTCATGTACTGAAATTAATTTATTTAAAAATGAATCATCAAACATGTTAAATTAGTATTATTGACATGTATTATTAAGCTCATAATAAACTATTTGGAAAAAAAAAACTTTATGTAAAAATAACCCCAACACTTTGAAGGGTATATGTGAGGTAGCGATATGTAGTAGATAGACACCATGCCTTGAAGTCAGTCAGACCTATGTTCAATTCTGCCTCTTACATATATTGGGTGTGTGGTCCTGGGTAAGTTGCTTAACTTCAATGTGCTTGGGCAGTCTCTGACATATATTGTTAGAGGGAGTTCCTCAGAGGGAGGGAAAAAATGGTTACCCTAGTTGGTGGTAAGGTATTCAGTTTAAACCTATCAGCTTAAGCACAAAGGCTAAGGACATCAGCCTCCTTCCCCACATAAGCTGGACCCAATGTGGACTGATGGCAGATAGATGTTATTACTATGTGTTCCATAGAAGAAGAATTTTATTTGACTGGATGCCCTTCAGATTTTCTGTGATTTTACAATGTGCAGAATCAAAGTAAACCTTTGCATCTATGAATATGGCTTTTATGTTAATCCCTTCAGAATCATAGGGGTACAAAGGACTTTGAAGGACTTTAATCTAACTCAGGGGTGGGGAACCTGGGACCTCAAGGCCACTCCATGTCACAGGTTTCCCAGTCCTGGACCTAAAATATCCCTAATAAGCATTCCTCCAACCTCTCATGGAAGACTTCTAGTGAGGAAGAATCCACTACTCCCTAAGACAGCTCATTCCATCCTGACCTAGATATTTTAATTGTTTTCCTTATGTCCAGTTTTTGCCTATTTATCCCATTTCTGCCACCTAAGGGACAAGCAGAATAAGTCTAAATTTCCTTTCTCATTAACCTTTTTCAAGCCCAGAAACAAACTTGTGCACATAGTTTTATTTTTTTTTCCTGATGGAAGATTTTTAATCTCCTTTGGTTAAACTATTTAAGTAGATTTAAGCAAGTCTTTTAACATTGTGGGTCTCATTTCTCTATCTGTATAAATAGGCAGCTATGATCTAACTCACTGATGAGGGGAAACTTATATAAATGTCATTATAAAAAGAAAGTTACATCTTTATTAAGAAATCATAAGATATTAGAATTTAGAGGTAAAAGGACATTAGCAATCCTCTAGTTTAGCCCCTTATGGTACAAATTAAAAAAAAATACTGGCCTTGAAAAATGAAATGATTTGTGCTAGACAGCAGTTCTCAAACTTTTGTGTCTTAATACCCTTTCACACTCTTAAAAATATTATAATCCTCACCCTGCCCCCCCAACAAGAACTCTTGTTTGTGTAGGTAATAGCTATTGATATTCCCCACAATAGGGAAAATATCAGTATAATGATAAAAATTGTTTTGACCTCATAGATACAGTAAAAATGTCTTGATTTCTAGGGATCCAGAATCACACTTAAAGAACCACTGGCCTAAGGTCTAAGAAGTCAGCAACCTGTGTATATCTCTTTCTGAAAGTTTATTACTTTTCTTCAGTCATAACTCTAGTAAAGCACACTGAGCTCTGATAGCTAGAGGTCAAGACCGATTAGCACAGTTTATGTCAGGAACAAGAAGGTGGTCAGCCTAAAAGAAGGAGACTATTCAAAGTGGGAAGTAGTGGCTGGATAGGTTAGGATTGTGTCAATTCATGTAGAGGTCTGTGTGTCATTCTGAGGATTTTGGACTATCTTATAAATTTTTAAGCAGGAAGTAGCATAAAAAGACTATCTTATGAAAATTAATTTGTAAAATAATGAGGAGAGTGGCAATGCCGCATGAAGCGATATGTGTGTGTAAGTGTGTGTGTGTGTGTGTGTGTGTGTGTGTGCTTAAAGGCAGAAAGGAGGGAGTCTGTGGTTCAGTGTGTTAGTGAAAAGAACTCATACAGAAGATTCAGAGGAGAGAGTAAGCATGAGAAAGGCAATTTGGTATAGTGAATAACACGCTAAGCATTCAGTCAAGGACAGGCTCAAAGTCTGCTTCTGATACCTACTAGGTTACCGTGTGATGGTAGGCCAGTTACTTAGTCTCTCTGGGAGACTGCTTCTTCCTTTTCAAAATGAGATAATACTGACCGTAGTATCTACTTCACAAGATTAATACAGTCGGAGACACAAATGAGCTAATACATGTAAAATACTTTGCAAATTTTAAAGTTTGCATAAAAATAATATTTTCCCCAAGTTGTTCAGCATGCCAAGAAGAATTGGATCCAGAGTCCAGTCAAATAAGAAATGGAGTCATCACCTGGAAATTCAACATGGGAAGAGGGAAAAGAATAAAGGATCTCAAGGTAGAGGAGAAAGTTTGGAAGAAATGCGAGAGGAAGTGATCCAGGGAATTTGGTATACCAGAGACATTTTGCTGGCATATCATTAGATCAAGGGAAAAGCTGTCATTGAACCTTCTTTAATAAAATATGGGATTTTAAGGAGTAAATTTTTTATGAATCTTTGCTATGTACATATCTTAATTTATTAGTTATATATTACTTCCCTTTAAATCAAAGGCTATAACACCTTTCATCTTGATGATATTACAAAGCTTTTTAATATGAATGCTACTTCTCCTGTGAAACCATGTTTCCATAATTCATTTGCCTCATGTAATACTGTGATTACTGTTGATAATTTATTGTCTTGCTAGTATGGCCTTAAAATAGTATGCCTGAAAAAAATGAAGTAGAAATTTGATCCTAGATATCATTAGATTAATCTAATTACAGGTTGATTCTTGAAAAAAATATTAACTCCCAATCATCTTTAGTCACATATAGAAAGAATTTTATTAACTAAGCTACTTTAGTTTTGATAATAATTCTGCATAACTTTGGGATTAATCATACATATCAGCATAGTGCTTTAAGGTTTATAAGATGTTTTCTCTCAGAAAAAACCCCTGAGAAATGTGTAAAGTGAACAAAAATTTATTAAACCTCTACTATATGTAACACATTTTTGAAAGCACTAGGGACACATAGAAAGGCAAAACATCTCTTCCTTCAGTGAGGTCATAATCTATTAAGGAGACAAAATGCAAACAACTATTGATACATAGAGGATTAATTAGAGATGATGTCAGGGAGAAGACATTAGAATCAAGAGGTACAAGAAAGGTGTCTTAAAGAAGTTGGGATTTTATCTGGAACTTGAAAGAAACCAGGAAATCCAGAAGACAATGAGGATGAAGAGAATTCTAGGCATGTGGGAGAGCAAGTGAAATTGCCTACAGAGCTGTAATTGTCCTGTCTTAGAAAAACAAGGAGGCCAGTGGAACTGTATGATAGAGTATATGGATGTGAATAAAGCATCAGAAAACTGGAACACTTTGAAGGAATCAGGTTATTAAGTACTCTAAAAGCAAAATAGAGGATTTTATATATGATCTTAGAGGAGATAGGGAATGAAAGCATTGTATTTCCATTTTACATATTAGAAAACTGAGATTCAAGGAAGTGAATTTACCTTTTCAGAGCCTCATAGTTATTAAATATAAAAATGAGGATTAAATTCCAAGGCTATTCTCAAAGGCTAGCAAGAAATCAGAAGCTGAAGTTGCCATAATTTTAGACTGGGAACTGAGACTGAAATTTTATGGTGAGGGTAACATAATATTTGGTCACAGCCTATTAAGCCATTATTCCCAAACAGCATCAAACAATAATTCATAGTCTTCAACACAGATTCTCAGTTTTAGTCTTTTTTTTTTCCTGAAAGTCCCACATAATTCTGACTTTCATCATTCACCATGAAGGTCAGTGGTGTTAATGTAAGATTGTGCTATGGGTTTTAATGAAAGAAGTTAGCTTAAATGGAATCCATAGGTCCCTTAAGTCACCTCTGTTAGCCTTTAGGAGAAGTTAACTCAGGATTGGGTTCAGAAATTTCAAAGTGAGCCAGGCAGTATTTCTGGATGTGAAATATGAAAAATAGCAAAATAAGGATTAGTTGTGCCAAGGAGAACGAATATTTGAGGTATGGAGATTCATGTAAGTTTCTAGGCTGGCCACACTTATGTTAACCCTTGACTATATAATCTATAATTTATTTTGAAAGCAAAGCATTATTCTAGCTAATGGGAGCCAGCTATTTTGCTATCTTCAATGACAACCCAACCAAAGACTATTTGGACCAGGGAGAGGAAGCTTACACTGCAGAACTGAAGAATTACGTTAGATAAGGAAAAGATTTAGGTTAGATAGAAGAAAGGTCATTGTAGAGAGAATTTTTGATCAGACATGAGTTGGACTAAATGACTTCTAGAGGCCCTTCCAACTCTCAGATGTTCTATGACTTTCCTGATGGTACTGTAAAAGGACAGTTGACCTCAATATTTCATATGAAACATTTTTAAAGCTTATTAAATGGTTAAAATACGAGTGAAAAAGATGGGCTGACCATGGTTCAAGAGTTAAGGATAATCTAAGAGCAGTCTATATAGTCCTGCGCTATACTTGAGATACCCAGAGAAAGAAGGTAAGGAAGTACCCTGAAAATTTTATGGACTCTCTTATGATGAACTTATGGAAAGCCAAGATCAAGAGTTATATATGATAAGCAGATGCTGAGGGGTCTTAATCTCCATTTCTTGCTGAGCCCATAGATGCATTGAAGATTTGAGAGTAAAGGTGAAAAAGTCCTTGCACTAAAGACTGGCTATTCCAAGTCATTTAGTGGGTGTCCCTAGTTGTGAGCCAAGTGACTAGAAGACCTGTTCCCTTGTCATCCAATTCATAAAGAAAAGCCCAAATTGTATAAATACTTTTCAACAGATCAAAAGGGAAAATAAAATTCTGGTGGGGACAGGGGACAGGAGGAAGTTTAATGCAAAACAAACAAACAAACAAAAAAATGTTTTAAGCACCTATTATGTGCTGGGCATTGTGTTAGGTCCTGAATTTAAAAAAAAAGCCCAAACAGTCCTTTATACTGACCAATATACATTCTACTGGGGTGATACAACATGTTCACAGATAACTACAAAATGTACACAAAGTACAAAATTATTTCTTAAGGGAAAGAGTACTGACATCTGGGGATGGTCTTTAAAGTCCCCTTTATAGCAAGTGGCACCTCCCAACAACTTTTTTAAAGAGATTATGGATTTTTTTTGCTTGGGGGTAAAAGAGAAATCAGTTATAAACATGAATATACATAATATAATAGAGGCGAGATATAGGGAAAAGATTGTAGGCAAATTTGACTAAAATAGAAAGTAAGTGAATGAAAGTAATATGAAATGAACACAAAAGTCAAAGGCAGCATGAGGAACTATATGGTGTTCTGGCCTCAAACCTAGGAAGACTTGGTTTTAAGTATCATCTCTAACAAATATTAGTGATCTTGGGAAGGTCCTTAACTTACAAACTTGCACCGATAAAACATCCTCAACTGGGAGTTTCCTAAGTAAATGAAATTAAAAGTCAATTCCCTATATTATCCCTGGAAATGTTAAGTGGGAGTAATATTGCTTAGTGCTTTAGATATCAGATGATAATTTTGTGCCTAGGTTCAATCTTGTCTCTGAAATTTACTTTAAAAATTAAAAGTGCTTTGTATTTGTAATTTCATTATATTCTTACAACAACCCCTCAAGTAGTATAAGTATTACTGAACCCATTTTCTCCATGACGACACTGAGCTCAGTGAGGAAATTGAGATTTAAGGAACCGACCTAAGGTCACACAAATAATAACAAATGAGATTAAAAAGTAAATCTTTTGACGCTAAGTAGAATCCCTTCCCCTATGATTGAATTCTTAACAAGATAGGCTAATATCTGATGCATATGACAACTCTCTGCTTTCACTGTCAATTTCAGCACAAACTTTAGAAATGTGAAGTTACTGGGCCTGGGACATCCATGGCTCTGGATGCTCAGAAGAAGACTTGGAAATATAGCCAGATAAAAAAATGTCAGTAGTCTTTCCTATCCACTTTGTGAAAACCTACTAATCAGCTTATATTAACATCTGTCTGAAAACCTATATCGAAACCTATTTATTTACCAACTTTTTCTTTCTGTTAACCAGTACCATGAACGAAACAAAGGCAGTTTTAAATGTTTTTATTCTTCGATAGGGTTTGCAATTAGTCCACATCAAAGATTTTATAGGTTAAACCTTAATACCCCAATCTAATTCATATCTACATAATCAATCATTTTGATTGGGAAACATGGACAGATTTCAAGATTTGGCCAAGCGGAGCCAGAAATGCATCCTGAGAAAAGAAAGGCAATATACATAAATTATACTGGATGAAAACCATTCCATTAGACTCTGGAAAGATGACCTTCATTACTTACAATGTGATTTTAGGATGAATACAATTTGTAAAAAAGAAATGATACTGAGTTAGTAACAGTTGTCTAGATTTTGGCAAAGGCTTGGGGATAATTTACTATTAGAATTTTAGTCTTTGTAATCAATAATTTTCAAAAGCCTAATCTGATTTTATCTTATTTAATTTAATTAGAATTAGTTGTACCTTTTCAAAGAATTAGATTTGCGAAGCCCAGAAATTCTAAGAAACTGAGTTTTTAGTGATTCCCTCAATGAAGTACCATAATGTCTTTTTTCTTCTTATTATACTTCAGAATGTCTACAATGATAGTTTATTATTTATTGATAGGGATAGAGACTGGATCTGGAATTTCATTGATAAAGGAAGCTTCCATTTAGGAAGTTCTTCTATCAGTAAAAGTTGTCAACTTTTTTGCAAATTTTAGTCTTAACAAGTTGCATAGAGCACTGAAAGATTAAGTGAATTACCCATTATTTTTAGGGATGGGATTTGAATCTGTCTTCCTCTCTTCAAGAAAAGCTCTCCTTTTACCATGTTATGATGCCTTTCCAGTGTGTACAAATATTGACACTACCATCATTATCACCACCAGCAGCAGCAGCAATCCCATCATTATGGACATTATGTCATATTGTCAATATATCCTCACTTCCCTCCTGCACCCAATAAATGAGCAATACCATCCCACCTAATCTTCTGGTAGCTTTTTTTCTCCTCTTTTCCAGTATCAGCAATGGGTACCAAAATCTCAGAACTTCAGAGTCAGTAGGGAAATCTGAGGACATCTAGTCCAAACCATGCCTAAAGAATACTCCTTTCCCTAAAATACTCAAAACTATTCATCCATCCCTTATGAAAGAAGCTCTGTCTGCAATGATGAAGGAGAACACCAGTATTTTTCTGGTCTGTCCATTTCACTTTGTGACAGAACTTTCCAATTAGAATTTTTTTTTCTTTAATCACACTGTAATCAGGCTCTTTATAACTTCTATCCAATGTTCCTATTTCAGCACTTTTGCATGAACTTACATTGTCCCCACTTATCATATCATGACTTCATTGTTGTACATCTCAAACTTTGTCTGCTTCTTCCCTGTAGACTGAACTTTTAAGTTCTGGCGGGCTTTTCTCAACTGGCTGGCCTTGTATTCATCCAACAACCAAATAATTCATCTTTTATATTGCCCCATTTTTCAGTGACCACATTTTTATTGTGAATAATTCAGGTTTAAAAATAGGTTCCAGATAATTTAAAATCTATACATGAGGTCTCACATGGAAAGACTAGCATTGTGCTAATGGAATCTGAAATACAGAATAAAGATTTCTCTGTTTGTGTATTTTATTATAGTGCATAAGTTGTTATAATCTTTTTTCTTGTTTGTGTTATGCATTAATTTAAAAGTGAGAGATTCTATTATTTTCTTATTTTAATGCCAGGCTGAAATTTCCATTTTCTTAAAATATATCATCATCATATGTTCCATGTATCAACTTTTTGCTGGATTGTTAATTTTTTTTTGTTTTTCATTATGTTTACTAGAAGCCAAATGATATGTATGCAATGTATTTAAATGTTGTGATTCATAGAATCATAGACTGTTAGATACTGAAAAGACCTTACAGATTGCATAGTCCAATGCCCTAATTTTCAAATGAAGAAAGTGAATCAAACAAGCAACAAGCATAATTAATTGCCTACTCTTTATGTGTCATTCACTGGGTGAGACCCTGGGGATACATATACAAATGTGAGACAGTTCCTGACTTCAGTGAGTTTAAATTTTATTTGGGAATGGGAAGTAGTAGTATACAACATGTGCACACATAAGTGAACAGAGTTCACACTAATAGTTCATAGCTATGAGAATCTGGAAAGACTCCACTTCAGTTGATGTAATTGACTTATTTGTAGTTCAAAATAATTGAATATATTAGGTCAAGACCTTCATATTCCCTGTCAATCCTACCTTTCTAGGCTGATTACTTCCCTTCATGCTCTCCGTGATTCAACAAAACTGACTTACTTATGGTTCCCTATACATGAAACTTCATCTATTGTCTCCCTGGGCCTTTATACAAAATATCCTTTACATTAGGAATAAGCTCCCTTCTTTACAGGGTGTCCCTAAAGTCTGGACACATAGGACATCTCATTAACATCTCATTAACCATTTGACCTAAGACTCTGTGTTGTTCAGCGACTTTGTTTTCTGGGGTATGCTAAAAGAGAAGGTGTACTCAATGAAAATGACAGATGCAACACACTTCATTGAATACATCAAGAGTGAATGTGCTAAATGTGGCAATGCAGAGTCATTGCATTGAGTTCATGTGAATCTTGCAAAGCGCATCAGTCTGTGCATCACAAATTATGGAAATCATATTGAAGTTGTTATTTGTTAATATTCCAATTAAATAAAAGGTTGTTGAAAATTACATTCATTTCATTTTTTGAAAACATGCATTTTTGCCTATGTGTCCAGACTTTAGGAACACCCTGTATATTTCATCACTATGGGGATCTCTGGGTATTAGGGTTCCTTCTACTTATGATGATCTGTAACTTGTCTATAATTCATAAGGATAGGGCAGTAAGATCTTAAGTAACTTGTATATGGTAACACTGTTAATAAATATCAGAGGTACCAAATGAATCCATGTCATCTTGACTCATAGTACATAGTACTTTCCTCTTAGCACTATGCCATGTCCTACAGCTAGAGGTGTACAAAGTAGTTAAATAAAACAGATATCTTTTATTGTATTTTTAATATGTGGTAGGGTTCATTTGGAGAAACAAAATATCTAGATTATCAAGGGAAATAACGAAAAAAAAGTGTTAGGGGGATAACATTTCCAGGCTTCAAGTTACATTACAAACCATCAATAATTAAAAACATCTGGTATTGTAGAGCAATACAAAGAACTAAAAAATGGTGAATCAGAGCCAATGAAATTAATAATTCCAAAATATAGGTTACCTAGAAAACAATTCCCTATTTCATAAGAATTACTGGGGATACTGGAAAGCAGACTGCCAAACTGAGGCTTAGACCAATGCTTTATACCATATTCCATGATCAATTCAAAATAGATATAAAACCAAATATTAAAGATCACAATATGAAAATGAGAAGAGAAGCATATAACACACTTTTCACAGCAAAGGGCAGATGAATTCTTAAATAAAACAATACATGCAATTGCTAAAGATAAAACTGACAAATTTGATTCCATAAAATTGAAAAGCTTCTGCACAAGAAAATTAATGCATCTAGAATGACAAGGGAAGTGGTAAAAAAATTTTGAATCACTTTTATGTGATAAGGATGTATAGGCAATTAACAGACATATAATACCAAAAATCATTCCCCAATGGATGAGTGGTTGAAAAATATGGGCAAATAATTCTCAAAAGACTATTTACAGCCACATAAAATAATACTCTAAATAAAAGTAAAGTAAATCAAAAGAACTCTGAGTTTTTACCTCTTATAGAGCTAATTCAAAAGGATAACAAAAGATAGTCATTGTTGAAAGGGTTATGGGAAGATAGACACACAGGTTAATTTGTGGTAGATTTCTGAATCAGTATGACTGTTCTGGAAAGCAATTTGAAATTATTCAAATAAAACAGATAAATTTTCCAGACATTTTAATCCAAATATTGCATAGCTAGGAGAATACCCCTAGAGAGTAATTTATAAAAAGAAATCCCTAATAAGCACTAAACTATTTAAAACAGCACTTTTTGTGGTAGAAAACAGAATGAAAGAGAGTTTCCATCAATTGGAGAATGGGAAAGAAATTATGGTACATATATTTAACAGGACTTTAGTATGTTGTAAGAAAAAAATGATGAAGAAGATTGTAGGGAAGCATGGAAAGATGTGGGCAGTTAGGGGACACAGTGGATAGAGCACTAGGCTTGGAATCAGGAAGATTCATCTTTATGAGTTCAAATCTGCCCTTAGACCCTTACTAGCTGTGTGCAACTGGGCAAGTAACTTAACTCTGTTTCTCTCAGTACTTCATCTGTAAAATGAGCTGGAGAAGGAAATGACAAACCATTTAAGTATCTTTGCCAAAGAAATCCTAAATGGGGTCATAAAGATTTGAACACAACCAAGATGACGGAACAAAAACAGAAAACATACTGACAAAAGTCATCCGGAAGAAACTAAAAGTCAAGAATATAAAGGGAATTAATGCAAAAAAAAATGTGAAGGAATATGGCATAATTGTACCATATCTCAAAATGCATTATAAAGCAGTAAACATCACAACAATCTGGTATTGGCTAAGAAATTGAGTGGTGGATTAGGGGAATAGATGAGGTACACAACACACAGTAGTAGAAAACCATAGTAATCTAGTGTTTTATAAATGCAAAGATCAAAGACAAGAACTCACTATTTGACAAAAACTGCTGGGAAAACAGGAAAATAATACGACAGAAACTAGGTATAGACCAACATCTTATGCCATAAAGCAAGATAAGTTCAAAATGGGTGCATTTATTTATACATAAAGAGCAATATAACTGAATTAGGGGAACATGGAATAGTTTACATGTCAGATCTATGGACAAGGGAAGAATTTATGACCAAACAAGTGATAGAAAGCATGGCAAGACATAAAATGGATAATTTTGATTATTTTAATTTAAAAAGTTTTTGCATAAGCAAAACCAATGCTACCAAGGTGAAAAGGAAAGCAGAAAGCTTGGAATCTCCTTTCTGGAGAGCAAAGTGCAACCATGCCCAAAGGGTTGT
Source organism: Trichosurus vulpecula (assembly GCF_011100635.1). Lineage (NCBI taxonomy): Eukaryota > Metazoa > Chordata > Mammalia > Diprotodontia > Phalangeridae > Trichosurus > Trichosurus vulpecula. The sequence continues at coordinate 127,580,258 of NC_050578.1, read as the reverse complement.
AAAACTCTGCAAACTCTTTGATCCAGTAATACTACTATTAGGTCAGATTATTTTTAAAGGAAAATGACCTATTTATACAAAAATATTTATAGCAGCCTCTTTTTGTGATGGCAAAAACTTGAGGGGATGACAATCTATCAGGGAATGGTTGAGCAAGTTGTGATATATGATTATAATGAAATCCTATTGTTCTATATCAAATGATAAACAGAATGATTCCAGAAAAACCTGGAAAATTTTACACAAACTGATACAATTAGAAATGAGGAAAACCAGGAGGACACTGTATGTAGTAATAACAATATTGCATATGATGATCAGCTGTGAATTACTTAGCTATTTTCAGCAACACAATGATCCAAGCCAATTCCAAAAGATTCATGATGAAAAGTGCTATCCACCTCCAGAGCAGAACGAATGAAATGTGAATACAAATTGAAGCATACTATTTTTCAGTTGGTTGGTTGGTTGGTTGGTTAGTTGTGTGTGTGTGTGTGTGTGTGTGTGTGTGTGTGTGTGTGTGTGTGTGTATGTTTGGTTTCTGTTTTCTTTCACATGACTAATATAGAAATATGTTATGCATGATTGCACATATATAAACTATATCAAATCACTTTTCCTTTCAGTGAGAGGAGAGGGAAGAGGAGAGGAGAATTTGGAAATCAAAATGAAAAAAAGAAAAAACTAATGTTAAAAACTGTTTTTACATGAAATTAGGGAAAACTAAAATATTATTCAAAGAAAAATATAAAATGAAATAAAATGTCACAAATTTGACCATGAATGGATAAAGATTCCCCTGATTGGAGTGAAGTAATTATTCCAAAGGAAGGGGCTTAGCTGGTTAAGAAAGTGGTTAAAAATACCCTTTATTACAAAAAACAAACAAACAAATGAAAAACAAAACAAAAAACCCACCTTTTTGGAATGATTTAATGGAAGAAATGTTAGATCAAGGGTTTTTACTGCTGGAGGGAAGAGCAATTCATGGATGTTCAAATGATCGAGGGAACTGTATTTGAAATAATACAAGTGGAAGCACTTTGTCATCTATTACTTGTACTGCCTTGCCATTCCTTACACATAATAATAAAAAATTAAAAAATAATAACTTGCTTACTATCTGCCAAGCACCATGCTTATTGTCTTAGAAATACAATCTCATTTAGTACTCCTGACAACCCTATTGTTATCTCAATTTTATAGATGAAGAAACTTAGGTAAACAGAGGATAAGGGACTTATCTAAGATTACAAAGCTGGTAAGTATCTCAGGCTAAATGTGAACCCAGGTCTTCCTGACTCCAGGTCTGGTAACATGATTATTCCTTGAAATGAAGTTGTCGCAAGAAGAAAAGATATAGTACAAATAAATTTGAAGCACTGATTTTGGAAACATGACTGAAACTATAGTGAGAGACGACAGAGAAAAGAGGTGGGGACAACGTGTATGACAGGCCTAATGAGGACTGAAAGTTACAATGAGTATAGGATCACCAGGGCTTCATCCCAGTATTCTCAAGTTAGAGGATGCCAAATTAGTACAATGGCCATAATTGTAGTTATATATAGTTATTTAAAATTAGAAACTACCAGGTGGTAGTGTAAGATATAGTCTTACCTTTTTCCTTTCAACCCACAGGTGATATTCCCAACAACAATCTTTCTCAGTGTTCCCTGGGTCTTTGCCAACCCCTCAACTGAGAGGACTTTTGGTTCAGTCTCCCCCAGGGCAGGTTTTGTTACTTAGCTTGGTCACAGAAATTCCTTAGCGTGGTTCTGTAAATACCTTATTTAAGGAAAGAACTAAAATAAGTAAGCCAAAAATAGATTCTGGAACATCATGCAATAAAGATGAGATACAGCAAGGAGAACAAAATTAAGAAGATTAAAAAATGGTTCCTAATATATAAATAAATCATTCCTAACACTATCCAAAAGCAGGAGAGCAAGCAGAGGATGTTGCAGTTTAGACTAGGCCTATGAGTTGTTTTTATCCTTCTTGTGATTTCAATTTTGGTGCATGTAATCAATAAATGTTAAAGTAGAAAGAATTAGGGAATTGGTGATGTCAAAAGGAAAGCATCAAATATAATTCTTATGTTCATTTTTTCCATAAGCTCAATGGTGGGGATTCCAGGAAGATATCTCAGTAGTGTGACCAGGCCTGGTAAAGTACCGCTCTCTGTGGCTGAGGAATTCCTCTCCTCTATGCCTAAAGTGGTTATCTCAAATAGATGGATCTGTATTTTGACACGTTAACCAAGCCATAATTTGAAATTTTGGTACCTGGGGCAAATTTAGCTGAGAAAGTAGGTATGGGGAAGAGAATGGAAACTCAACAGCACTTAAGGCCATTGCTACTGAGGGTGAAGGATCAGCATCAGGCTAAGATTGGGGAAGCTCATTTGCACCATGGAGAACTCTCAGCACCCTTCCTTTGCAAACCACTTTGGCTGACATAGGCCACTATTACTATCACTTTCATTATCACCATCACTATCACCATAATTCTAGAGATCTAACATAGCAAGGGTACTGGGTCCCAGCATATTACATGCTAGCAGTGGGTAGCTGCAGGCCACAGCAGAGGGAAGTGAGAGTAATGAAGCCTTCAAAGAGTATGATAGAATGAGGCTAGGTAAGGAAATTGGAACAATCATGCCATATGGCATATTGGATGGATGACCCAAAAGGTGTGGTGCAGGTGGACTGGGAACCACACAGAAATGTCATTTCCCTGAATCAGAATTCCAGGAACCCCTCTAATTATAACTCTTTGGGTCAATTAGTGCTTTAGCCACCTCAGATCCGTAATGAATACAGAGAAAGTAGTGAAGAAAGCCTGATTTTTTTTTATTCTTTCATTACTTTGCTCAACAAATACGTATCTGTATAGACCAATGTGCAAGCTAATGGTGGAGCTACAAAGTTTAAATGAACCATGGTCCCTATCTTCAGGGAATTTAGTCTGTATGTGAATAAGACAACAATATATAATTGTAACACACCACTATATACTGAGGAATTAGAGAGTTGCAAAGCAAAGTTTGTTTTTAGGTCACCTGAAAAAGGTCATTTATTGCTGATGTGATCAGGAAAAGCTGCATAAAAGGAACTGCACTTAAGTTGGGCTTCTAGGGGTGGGGAGGGATTCTGCAGTTCTCTTACTAATCCTGTGCAGTACAGTAAGGTTGAAAGAAAAACCAAAACCAAGCATTTTACTGGGAGGATAAATAAAAGAGGGTTGGGGGGGAACACGAATTTTCAAAGTTGATTTAAATTCAGATAGAGAGATTTAAAGAGGAACTGATGAGGGAAGATAAAGAGGGTCATACAATAAAGATCAAGGGGACTGGGAAGAAATTTGGTAAGACTGTTGATTTAGGGAATGGAAGGAAAGAAAAATACAAACCAGTTCAATTAAATGTTCATGGGACAAATTGTTTGCAGAAGCCCATAAAATGAGTTGTCAATACATGGAAAATTTAGAGAATCATGTTTAAAAGCAAAATAAGCATTTTTAAATTCCCACCTACAGACACACAATGTTGTTCCTATCCCAAAGTACAGTCTACTGCATGGAAATGTCTCAGGTTCAAGTTTATCTTGTCTTTAATAATGCCTTTTTTTAGGATGCAGCCTTTGTTTCATTGATGTCTATATCTATCTACCTACAAATATATATATATATGTACATATATATATGCATATATATATATATATATATATATCTGCCATATTTATCTATTGATAGACAGACAGACAGATAGGTAGATTGATAGATAGATGATGGATGGATGGCAAAGTTCAGTCTGGTCTATGACAACTTTCTATCTCCTGCTTCCCTGTCTTTGTACAGGCTTCATATATTCAATAGAAAACTGTATATTCCCTCCTTACTTGCTTGTCAAACCCCTAGCATCTTTCAAAACGTTGCTCAAATGATGCCTTTCACACAAGGCTTTTTCTGGTTTCCTATAGTTCTCAACTTATATTCTCTCCACTTTTGAAGTTACTTTGCATATACTTTGTACCCCCATACTTCTGTGTGCTGAATCCCCCAAGGAGAATGTAAACTTTTTGAAGGAAGGGATCATTGTTCCATTAATCTTTGCATTGCCAGCACCTAGCAAATTGTCTGACAGATAGCAATCACTTAATATGTTTCTTGAGTGAAATTAAATTTTATTGCCCTTTTGGCATATTAGATTTTAAAGTTAAAGGAAACTTTTTCATGCTTCATGATCAGTACCATGGCTATATTATCATTAGTAATACAAAATAATTTGCAGGGCTCCCTTTCTTCAGTTTATCACACAATTTCCACACACTCACACCACTGTCTTCAAATTACCACCTTTGAGAAAATCTTCTAGAGCTCATCCCACTTCACCAACTGCTGTTGCTTCCCTCTGAACCACTTACATTAACCAAACTATTAACACCTGTAGAACCTTCTCCTCATCAGTCGTCAATCATCAGCAATCAGTCAGCTACTTGATAATTAGTCAAGAGGGGAAAAAACACTCCAAAAGACTAAAAATATTTTCCACTGTGACTTTGTGCATGAAATAAAATAATGAAGTTTTCCACCGTTAATATCTACTGAGATGCCTCTGCCCATCAACACTTTATTCACCTCCCTCCGTATTATGCATTGTAGAAGATATGCTACTCTATTACAGAGAAAGAAGAAATGACAGAGATGAAAAGGAGGAAATCCCGTGATGAACATTGTGTTATTCACTTTTCAAAGAGGCTTCTTCTTGGATTTATCAATTGAGAACTATGAAAGAATGGAAAGATTGCTGAATTTGGACTTAGTAGACCTGGGTTCAACCATTAATCCAATATATATCAGCCCTGTGACTGTGAGCTAATGACTTAATCACTTGATCTTCACTCTATTTCACTGAAAAACTAGGATATAAAAATTCGCTCTGGGTAGTTGAGGGGAAAAAACACTTTATAAGCCATGAAATGTATAAACATAAATTAATTATTTACATATAAGTTAAATCAATAAATACCGGTTTCAATGGTATCACAATTCAGAGTTAGAAGGAACCTAAGGAATCATCCAGTCTAATTTTATTCAGAGCCACCACTGTGGTGAGTAATATTCATGCAACAACCACTTTCCTCTTCACCACCAGCATCATTCATTGACCAATTGTCATCAAAAGGAAAATTGATAGCATATGGAAGACCACTATCAACACTTCCATGTGTGGTGTTAATGTGATTAAAGATCTTCCCCACCTATTCATTCCCTTAATAGGCCTCAGTTAAGGGAAGCTTGATTAACTGAAGGTTGTTTGTAGAAAGGCCTACACCCTTTTGCTAACTAGATTTGAAGCCTGAGGGCCCATACCTTTTTGCTGATTAGGTGTGAAGTGCTCAGGCCCTAACAAGGGTATATGTACCCTGAGGGTAGCCATTAAGCTCAGTGACAAGAAGAGAGAGAACTTCCAAGGCTCTCAGAACTGCAGTAGGAGAGGACAGCAGGCAAGCAGACAGCTAGGATTTGTGAGTGAGTGTTTACAGGGAGGCCCTAGCAGAGGTGAAAGTTACAGGATGACTTAGCTTCCTGCTATGACTTCGTGTTTTACTTTCCTTGCTGTTATATTGAAGCAGACTTACTGGTTTTGGCATACAATTGCTGCTATGTAGAATTAAAATGATTGGTTTTGGGTTTTGATCCTCTGGTTTCTGAATAAATGTTTTACTTCTTCTGCCTTCCATATGGAGGGTGTCCTATATTCTGTGATACGGAACTATATGGGCATATTCACAGTCACCATCAATACTGTGAATCTTGCCTTACTGATACACCGGGTCAGCCATCACAGCAATTTGACAATGAAACAGCTTTTATGAAGAAGGGGCCATCCATTCTCACCGTCTGCTAATCAAATGCCACCTACAGAGCTGGCAGTTCAGCCTAATTGAAGTAGCAGGGCACCCTGAGAAAGATAAGGGAGGCAGTAGGGGCCAGGCAAGTCACAACACCAACATCTTGACCACCACCCCCTTGATGGTGACAGTCCAGAATCCTAAAACCAAGAGATTTAGGAATAGCAAAAAGCAAACCTGTGGACATGTAGCCTGGCAACTCTTCCTGCAGGTGCTCTAGCCACAGATATGGAAGACTTCGGATATATTTGTCTCCAATTTGTCTCCAAAGTCATTGGCATTATCAAGTCGTTCAACATCAGAAACTGATATGATTTTATCAGTAAAAATGACATCAAATTAGAGATATTACCATCTAATTTACTCCAGCATCCTAAAGACCATGAGACTTTTGTAGCTGCAATATATACCCAAACACACACATATGTAACGAATAATATTCTATTATATAATATACTATATATGTGGCATATAAATGTGTGTGTATGTATATGTATATACATATTTTCAGATATATGCATATACATAAATACTCGCACACATATACATATTCTGTCTCTCATTAAAATGTGAGCTTCTTGAGAGCCGGTACTGTCTTCTTTTCTATTTGTTATCTTGGTGCTTAGCACAGTTCTTCTAATATAGTAGGCCCATAATAAATGTTTGCTTCATTCATTCATTTTGCAGCTTGGCTTTAATAGGCTCTGTGTTCTTCTCAAAAGCTCACATTGAAGCATGGAAGTTACCCTGGATTCCTGACAGTTATGCCAGTGTAGAACTTAGTACTGGCAAGGTTATACCATGCTGGCAAAGTTTCAAATATGGTACTGCCAAAATACTGTCAATTTTTGTAAAACCAGACTATATAAGTACAGAAGGGCTTGTCATGAGGAGCCTGGTCACTATGTGATGAATTCCTTGGCTGTGGCAACCCATGAAATGAAAATTACAATATGCCCCTCAGTTCTACTTGGTCCCTTTTGTTGCTACAGTGTTGTTGGCAGAAGTGGAAGAAAAGAGAAGAGCTGTTAAAAATCTCACAGATTTTTGACCATCTATAAACATTAACTTAACTTTTGGTCCTCTAAATATTACATCATTGCTCAATGACCAGAAAGTATATATAGTGCCTAAATGTGTCAATCTTGTCATCCTCACTAGTTAGCAAAGCAGAAGACCAATGGAAATTATAACAAAATGGAATTATAATTTATATAGTTATATGTTTCATGCTTCTCTGGAGAAGCATATAAAGGAGTACATAGAGTTCATTTTAGCATGTATCCAAAAACAAGATCCATTAATGCATGTGAAATTTGTTTAGCTCCAGTATAGTCTTCAAGATAATAGTTGTAAAAAGTCCAGCCAGAGACAAATGGAACTCTCATGTAGCATTATCTGTTGCAGAGACTGAGAAGGTAGAAGCATTCTTTGGAGAATTCCTTCGGATTCTGAATTAAATCAACAAACAGTTTGCTCAGAGTGAAAATTTAAAGGTAGACATAGGCAAAAATAGGGGAAAAATTATTAAAATGATTCAACAGCAAAAAGGGAGAGCCCGAAGATACATAAAATAGAAGGCTTACATTTATACATCATAAATATTTTCCTTGAGAATATAATTTCTCAGCATTAGGCATGATATTTTGTGAGTTACTTACAAAAAAAAACCTCACTTGCACAAAACAAATGATATTTAAAATCATTTATTTATTTATTTTGCAATTCTGATAGACTTGAGAGTAATGATTGTTCAGTTTTTATTTATTTATTGTAATTCTGATAGACTTGAGAGTAATGATTGTTCAGTTTTTATCTTGGTATCACCAGTACCTAGAACACAATTGTTACTTAATATACTTTTTGATTGCTTGGTGTTGTCATAGTTAACTAATCACTGATGTGGAATTCATTCCTAAATCAGTTGTCTATGTGCAGTGATGCCACTGACTCTTAAAAACAAATGCCAAAATTAAGACAAAGCTATCAGAATAAAAATGGGAAACTGATAAGGAAGGGACATGGATACTGATTATGGCAATTTCATACACTAATTTCACTAATTAAATTTCTATGTGGAGGAGGAATTAAAAAGAATATAAAGCCTCTTTATACAACAAATGAAGAAACATGGTACTCAAGAAGAATACTGATTTAGAATTTAATCATCTATAACATTTCACCAAGTAGGCTGACAAATTGTTATGAGCTATATCTCCTCACAAAACTGAAAGAAACAAGGGGGGGGAGGTGGAGATTACTTTAAAGAATGCTTACTATGAGACCCAACTAACCAAAATCATTCCAAGAGCATTAAAGGATAAAACTGGTATGGGGAAATAAACATGTCATATCACTGAAAATATTAAGCCTATACATCTGTTGAAAGAATAGTAGAATTTTAAACTGAAGGTCAGCCTTCAAATGAATGAAGCATATGAATTAATATAGACAAGTAAGGGGAATGAATATAAGATATCAAAGCCAAAAAAGCATTATTCTTTGGGTTCCTGTATACTTGCAACTTAATCCCAAAGGATTAAGCTCACCCTAATTGTTTGCAGGGACTGAGTAATCCATAGTGAGAGATGAGGTTGTATTGGCAAAAATGACCTCATTCCTGAGCCACTCCTCTGGGGCAGGGGTTCTGGTTTCTGACCATTAAGGACAATGAAGCAACCATGCATGTATTTTGAAATGTATTTATATATCTCTATATATGTATTTTGGTCATACATATTTTGGAGAGATGTAGTCAATGGACATTAAGTTAAATCTACAATTGCAAAAGGAGGAAGCAAACAGGTTAGATTGCCTTTATAAAAGTTAAAGCTATTTTTAATGACCATAATCTTCTTTATAAAAGAAAAACCCATCTCCAATATTCTTCTTGCTCTGAATCATGCAAAATTCCAGTCACCTAATAATTGGATTAGGAGATTAGCCACAGGGTATAGAGAAGCAATGATGGGCTGAGCAGGCTGCATTCTATTACAAACAAGGCGGCTAACAGCAAAAAAAAGCAAAACAAAACTTTGTAATGCATGTCCTGATGAAAAATGTGATAGACAAAGGAATCAGCCAGTGATGTAACAAGAACTGGTGATAACTGATGGACAACAAAATATACATGGATAGCAGAAGTCCTTGAGGATGTCCTCCAGCATGTTCAGTGATCTCCCTCTAATAAACTTGTGTGAGGACATGGATGTGAATTATAGAATTATAGAAATTCTGGCGGGTCATGATTGAACTACCTCTGTGGCACATAATCTTCTATTAAAAACAAATGAAAATTCTTTAGATAGAGAAGTTATATTATTCTCACATAAACATGGTATTCTTGTGAAAAAGATGGAGAGATAAGGACTAGATGATGGCCCAGTTAGATAACCTGACAACTGGTTCAATGTCTAAAGCTAGAAATTGCCATCAGTGGTTCAACGTCAACTCAGTAGGAGGTCTTCTGTAAAATGTACTTGGTATCTGTATGTGACCTTGTCTTGTTTAATATTTTATTAATGATTTTGATAAATGCAAAGTTTTATCTATTAAGCAAAGAGGTGACACAAATTTAGGAAGGTTAGCTAATACAATTCATTAAAGAATAAAGTTTCAAAAAAGATTTTGACAGACTAGACCAGTGTGTTGACTCTAAGAACATAAAGTTTAATAGGTATAAACATAAACTTAAACTTTAGTTTAAAATGAAATAAATAAATGCAACATGGAGGAAACATAATTATATAGCAGTTCCTCTAAAAAAATTTTTTTTGGAGATTTCAATGGATTATAAGCTAAATACAAACCAAGAGTGAAATAAGTCACCCAGACACACTAAGGCAATTTTATGCTACATTAAGAGGTATAATGTCCTGGGAGTAACTAATAATAAAAATAATGCCAAGGATTGTGCTAAATGCCTTATAAATATTACCTCATTTTATCCTCACAACAACCCTGGGAGTTAGATGCTATTATTACCCTCATTTTGCAGATGAAGATAATTAAATGGGTTAAGTGACTTGTCCAGGGTCACACATTTTAAAAGTATCTGAGACCAGATTTCAACTAAAGTCTTTCTGCTTCCAGGTTCAGATTCAAAATTAGAATTCTTCCTATCCTAAAGAGTTGACTAAGAATAATTTAGGGAATTTCAAATAAGCAAAATTAGCTTTAGATAAGGAAAAACTTCCTAACAATTCAAAATTCTAATTCACATAGGCCCCTGACATAGGCTAATACCAGTGACACTGAATTCCCTTTCATTGGAAGTCTTCAAGCAAAGGCTGTATGACCTTTTGTTGATTATTTTGTGGAAGGGTTCCTGTTCACACATTGGCTGGAGATGACCTCTGAAGTTCCTTCCAATTCTAAGATTCTGTAATGATGAGAAAGAAACCCTCATATGATTTAAGTAAACCTCAGCATGCTATGACAAATTCCTCTCTCTAAATTATGGTAAAAGTTTTTCCTCACCTGTCACGAATTGTTTCCTTTAAGTTGAAGCTTTCTAATAATTATTCTTTTTCTTCTCAATGCCCCCTATCACTGCTCTATGAAAAGTCACAGAGAAAGGGAATTGGAATGTTGTGAAAAAGAAGAATGGGGCACATTGTTTGAAAGAGGTGGTGGTTCAAGGGGAACAAATAAGACACCTATTTGTTAGATTTGCCCAAAGCAATTCTAGATACGACTACTTTGAACTGTGCTTTGGAGCAAATCATGATAAGTGCCTAAATTTGTACAGTATCCATAAAATATAGATTAACGGCATATGTAAAATGTAAATCAAGGGGATGGGTTGTAATGTTGAAACATGCATGGTTATGAACATACACAGACAGACCTAGTTCAAGATATTATTTTACAGCTACGATTCTCAGAATGATTTCTCTAGCAATTATGACCACTGGCTGCCTTGTTAAATAGGTAGTGGGTACCACCTTCTAGATGAAGTGTGAATTAGAAAATGTATAATGCAAATACATATTTCCTATCATTGGCTCCCATGCCATTAGAAAAGTTGAGCATGTGCTCAACCCACCCTTTGGTTTTAATAAACATAACTTGCTCAGCAGCTGTGCAGGCATGTCTAATGTGGATATCTGTTTCAGCAACACAATATCTTTTCAAATGCAGATGCAAATGAAAACAACAGAACAGAAGCTTGGAAAATATTCAGATGTATTTCACATGCATATTTCATGAATTTTTCTATTTTCCTGCAGTTATGACTTAATTGGGTAATTATTCCATTCTGTGTCAATGAACACAATTTCTCCATATCCCTTTTGTGACTAGTGGCCATCTAAAAAAATCAGTAAGTTAAAAACAAAACAAACAAATAAAAATAGGCTAAGCCAATCAAAGGATGTATTTGAGGAAGAGCATAGTTGGTAGTTGTTGGATACCATGCTGATGTTCTTTTTGACCTACTAACTACTTTTGAAAAACAAAGATAAAATTCAACATTTTAAAGGTATTTTTAAAATTTACATAACTTTCTGAATATAGTAGGGACATTTATTTTACTTTAAAATCTAAACTCCCTAAGTTGTTAACTTCTGAAATAGTCTGTTCCAATGTATTCTTCGAATAGACTTGAAATTATTCAGAACTTCAAATGCTCATTTCCTTTTACCAGATGTTTGAATGATTAATAATTACAAGAATAGGTCTTAATGTTGGGAAATTTTTATTCCAATCCTGGGCCTTGGGTGTCACACTCCCCCCAATCCAGAGCCACATGACTTAAAATTAACAACTTAATTTAGGTCAGTAAATACAACCTATCAGGCCAAAGAACCTGGCCAAATTCAAAGCTGGTATTGGTTTCTTTGCTTTGGGCCAAGAGGATTTGGTATGACAAACATTCAGAATCTCCAGACTTACTTTTTGTCTTTGTTTTCCATCTCTTCTCCCATTCTCTCCTCTTTCTCCCTGTTCTTTCCTCTCTGAAACCTTTAAAGTTGTATGAAGAAGAGAAAGACAATTTATTGTTGTCATTACGCTGATGGTGATGCAAATATAAAATAGAGTCATGCTCACAATTAGCTTAAATGATAATACAAAAGATATACACAAGTAGTTATATTGCAAAATAGAAAGAAATATTTGTGCAGCCCTTTTAGGAAGTATAATGTTTCCTAGCTAGAAAGGACTGAAAGATCAAGGCATGCAGAAGATGAGGAATGTGAGGAAGCCTGGGAACTTTTGAGCCCCTCAAATAAAAGGGGAGTTCTTAGCACTGGAACAGAATCTGTCGTAAGTGAAAGACAAGACTATTACACCCTCAATATAATCTGCAGCAATTGGAGCTTTGTCTGGCTCATTGATCTAATTAAGGAGAGGTATGCATGGGCAAAATTTTGCAGTTTCCCTAAATGTTCCTGTTACTGAAGTTTTTCTTCTTCTCTCCTTTCCCCTCCCCTGCCTGGCAACCTCGTGCCTGAAGTATCTTGCTGCCTCTAAACTTACATTTTAACTGTTAGCGATTTTATAATGGCTTTGTTTCCAGATAAAAATAAGCTAGTTTGTATTGCTTTATTCTTAGACCATGCCTGGCATAAACATGTGGACCCCACCATGACAAAGAACATCTGCAAACCTATTTTAATCCCCTCCCCACCTTTTCTCACTCGTTTCTCTTTCTTTGCTTCCTTCTTTCCTTCTCTCTGTTTCTGTCTTTCTGTCTGGTTCATTGTTCTCTTTCTCCCTCTCTGTCTTTTCATCTGTCTCTATTTTTCTCAGTATCTATCTATATATGTCTCTTTCTCTCTGTCTCTGTTTTTCCATTGGCTTGTCTATCTCTCTGTCACTTTTCCCTCTCTCTGTCTCTGTATCTTTCTCTTGTCTGTCTCTTTATTTGTCTCTCTGTCTCTCTCTCCCCACTCCCTCCACAAAGAGGTACTTTCATGGAAAGTTTCCAGCAGAATTTACTTCCAGGTCTGCCAAAGGAAATATCATTTCTAACTTGGAGGGGGGTTATAGACAGAGATCGGGAAAGATGGGTGAGATAAGATGATCTGAAATGAGTATTACAGGATGGCTAGTTTATTAACAGCTGGAAATGGAGAAATGAGGAGGTTGGTATTCCAGACATGGGATCTGGCATGAATGAAGGCATTGAAGCGTAATGGGGGAAATTTTTCCATGAATAATGAAACACCAAATATGCACAATTCATGTGGAGAAAAGTGTCATAAAATCAAACTGGAAGGGACATAACTTTTGGTTAGAGCCAGGGGAATTTGACCTTTATATGGTAGACAATTTTTACCCCCACCCCCATACATACAGGCATACATGCCCATGGGCACAAGTGTGCACACATGTGTGTAAGCACGCATGTGTGTATGAGCATGCACACACACATCCATTGATGTTATTCACAAATATTTATTTAACATTTGAACCAGTGAAGCATAGTATAGAGGGCTGAGCTTGGAATCAGGAAGGCCAGGTTTCAGATAATACCAGTGATACTTATATGAGGCTTTTGATCTTGGGAAAGTCACTTGACCTCTAGACTTCTCAGGCAATTCCTTAAGATTTATTTACTAAGTTGTAGATGGAAGTAATCTTAATTGGTACAGGGAATTTGCACAACAGGAGCTCTCACACTGCTGCTTATTTAGCAGTGATACACTAGACACTGTGTGTGTTACTGAAAATATAAAAGAAAAGGTATGGCTGTGACCCAGAGAGCCGACAGTGAGCTTGCAGGTCAAGCTAGACTGAATTCCTCTGTGATTAGTACAAAGGGTTTGGAAATGAAAGAGTGAGACTGGAGAAACTGTGAGTCCTGAACCCTGTCTGAGTTAGCCATTCTGCTTCTGTGCTAATGGCAATGACTGAGGGGTTTTTCTTATTCTTAGTGGTCATGGTACAACCTGAAAACCTTCCCTTGTTGCAAGGAATTGGAAGGAATGAATCACAGTTCTGACCTTATCATTCCTCTGCTCAAGAACATCCAGTGGCTCTCTGTTCTAGGCAGCTAGACGACCTGGTAGATAGAACAGGGTCCTTGGAGTTAAGAACACTTGAGTCTGAATCCTTCCAAATATACTAACTGTATGATGCCTGGCAAGTCATATGAGCTCCCCGTACCTTTGTTCCTTTATTTATAAGATGAACATAGCAACTGCCCTTATATCACAGAGTTGCTATGAGGATTAAATGACTTAACACTTACAAAGTGCTTTTTATTATTATTATGATTACCTAAAGTATCAGATATGAAATCCTCTTTGTACTTCACAATCTGGCTCAAACTAATGCTGAATTTACTTTATTTTCCCCCACATTGCCTATGATCCAGCCAAATTGGTCCATTAGATGTTTCCTGTGCATTGCTTTCCATCTTCCACACCTGTGCCTTTTCATAGATTGACTACTATGCCTAGATTGTAATCTTTCCTCATTTTTTTAGCGCTGGCAACTCAGTTCCCATTAAAGCTCAGCTCACATTCATTACATTCATTATCATATCCCAATTTGGTAAGTTACCAATTTGTTACCACCTTCTGAAATTATTTTGTACATATGTATTTTATGCATATATGCATACCTCTAGGGATATGTTCATATATACACTTACATGTATGTACATATCTAATTTGTCTATATACGCATGCATGTATGCATCAGAGAGAGAGAGAGAGAGAGAGAGAGAGAGAGATAGATAGATAGATAGATAGATAGATAGATAGATAATCTGTCCCCCACTTCATAATTTAAGTCACTTAGGGGCAAAGGCTTGTTTGGTTTTGTCTTTATAGCCTCAGCACCTAACACAATGTCTAACATACAGTAGGCACTTAAATTTTTAATGGGTGGAAGTGAGGCAAGAAAATTAAAATAAAATAGTAACTCATGTCCAATAGTTATAACAAGGTATAAAAGGAGCACACCATAAAAATACCCTGATATTGAATTTAAATATCTTTTAGATCAGGAATATCAAGTCATCTCAATTCATTGGCAACATTTTCCTTTGTCCCTCCAAAGAGAAGTTCTAACCTTGTGAATGAATTACCTGGTCTGGGATTGAGCTCAATTCTAAAATATCTTTGGACAGCATCCTAAAGGTGCTATATTCCTTTTTCTCTTTCATTCACAGACCGTACATAGTATCTCCTTAGTTTTAACTGCTCCTTACCTTTTAGTCCACCCAGGGACCTGAATACAGTTTGATCTGATTTCTCTCAACCTTTTCACTCAACAAATCAATCAAGTAATGTTATCATTTTGAAATGCTAATGCTCTGTTTTAGATAGTCCTTAGTTGAATCTCTGTGACAATTCCATTTGGCTTATAGTAAATATTTAGGTAGGTTTTTGTTTAGTTTATTTTTTAAGATCTCTAACCTTGCAGCTTAATAAACTGTCACAGCAGATGCAGCCTTATAAAGTGGATTTGAAATCCCCTTTGCTTTTAGTTCATTTATTTTTCATTTCTGATTTTACGCTGTATACTGAAAGCTTAGGGCTCTTTTTTTTGGTTTCTAGCACCTGTGTTAACATTCAATCACATTAACTCCTGCCATGATTCCAACTCACCACATCCCTCCCTATTCACCAGTTTAAATCTTTAAGTGATTATTTTCACTTTCAAACTTATAGGGTTTGATTCTCCCCAGTATAATGGTACTTACCAGAAGGGAAAAAAGAATGCAGGAAAAGTGTAAAGACTAACTCTTTAGTACACTGATATATAGTAATCTTTAATACGCTGATGTGGTAAATCCACCACAATCAGACCATATCTGGGGGAGAGCAAGAGAGTGTCCACAGGAGGGTAACCCAAATGAAGATCCTTGATCTCATGCTTTATGAAGATCAGTTGAAGAAAATGGGGGTATTTAATTCAAACTAAATAAGATAAACTAGGACGAGAGACATTAGAGCTGTCTTCATAAACTTGAAAAGCAATTGTGTGTAAGATGTCTTAGACTCATTTTGATCCCAGACAGAAGAAATAGGAGCAATGGATTGAAATTAAAGAGGTGAATTTAGACTTGAAGAAAGGGAGGTGGGGCAGGGGATTTTCTAATGAAGAAAGGAATGAAAAAGTGGAATGGGATACTTAAGGAGGTAGAGTATTTTCCCTCAGTGGACTGGAAGCATTCAAGCAAAAGACAGATGTGAACAGTGAGTTAAAAGTGGTGGAGGGTGGGGGGTGGGGGGGCGGTGTTTCATCATCTCATTCTTTTTCATTAGTGATCTCAGAGTGCACACTCTTTTCCAGGCAACTTTCACAGACATCTATGACTTGTTGGTGAAGAAACTTGTCTTTTGGAATAACAAAGCAATCTTTTTATTGATCCCTTAGCAAGAGGAGTCAATGATTCAAGGGCCCTTTAAAAAGAAGTGAGAGCTATTCATGCTTGCTGATTACAACAGGATTATTTCAACTCCTCTCTGGAGAGAAAAGAAAATAGGTAGGTGACTCTCCCTCACACTGGTCACATTGTAGACATGATGAGCACATGGCAGGTAAATCACATGATCTCCTTAGGCAAAGCCAAGTAGCTACCTCTTCTTTCTTTTTCTTTCTATTGTTCTTTCTTTTCCTGCATATCCAGGTGACCGAACCATGGTCCCTAGATGGACATGACCAGCCTTGTGGGTCACTTATTGATTCCTGATATCTGGAGCTCTGATCTTAAGCTATACAGATTTTCTTCTCTACGTCCACCATAGTCTTTCTTGGGGAGATGATGATCCCAACCCTTCGAAAGTTAAATGTAGAATGCCTATTCAGCACTCCCACAAATTCCTTCTTTTTCTGTTTAAATCTCAAATTTCTGGGAGAGTATAATAGCAGTTTTAAATCATTACTACTGTTGTTTAAAATGTGTATCAATGCATGATTGCCAGTGTTTTGCATTAATATATTTTGTGTATAGGAACTAAATAACTGTTCTCTATCTAATCTATTTTATACCTTGACTCTCTCCCCACCAACACCCTCCTTTACAGAAATCCTAGAAATGAGCCCAACTTGAACTTCTAGTCAATTTTCCCCAGTTCTTTGGGAATGGGCTAAAAAGAATGAAAGCATCCTTGGTGCATAGCTAGAACTTAATAAATGCTTATGGATTGTTTCATTGAAGGCCATTTCTAGGCCATTTAAGCCTCTTCTGTGTCTTATCAAAAACTTTCCAAAATTTGGCACCTACAACAAAGAAAATGATAATCCAGATATAATCTGACCAAGGCAGAATACACCAGGACCAGTCACTCTCTCTTTCTAAATCCCATGCTTCTTTGAATAAAATTAGTGGTCCCATTAATTTCTTTACCTGTCACATCATGGTATTGACTTTTATTAGGCTTCCAATCCACTAAAACCTCCATATGTTTTTATTTTCTTTTTCCCCCATCCTTATTTCTCCTCTTTCTTTCCCTTCTCTTTTCCTTTAAATACTTGTTTTCTCTTTCTTGCCCAGGCTGGAAGTACACAGGCAACTCACAAATTTGTACTTTGCACAGGAACTTTGACCTGTTCCATTTCCAACCCGGTCCAGTTTCCCCATTCTTAGGCACCTTGGTGAGCCCTCACCAACTGTGGCTAACCAGATTAATGTTGAACTTAGTGAGGATCTCAGGTCTGTTTAGTCAACTGTGGGCCAAAACCCCTGACCTCAAAAGATCCATAAGGCTCACATTCTAGCAGGGATTACAGAAGTGTACTAATGTGCCTGGCTATATATGTATATCTATATGTCTGTATGCATATATGTGACATATAAATATATATCACATATATACACATATGTCTATCTGTAATATATTGTAGTATATCAATATATTCACACATAAATATATAAATTTATATAATAGATATGCTTGTTCTCTAAAAAAATGCATTCAGCATATAACATTTACCTTCATTAAATATTACCCTAGAAGTTGGGTACAAGTGGGATTTGAGTGGAACAAGACTAAATGTAGGGAGATAAGTTAAGAGACCTTGTAATAATCCAGACAAAAGATAATAAAACCTGAATTAGGGTGATGGTGGAGAGTGGAAATGGATGCTCATGGGACATGAAGGTATGAGTAGTGCAAGTGCTATTTTAGTATACTAGAGAAATGAGCTATTTAAAGAAAAAAAAACATGGGATTAGAGTTCAATAAAGAATAGGAGTCAAAACTGTGTGATGTATATAGACTAATGGACTTGAAGAGAGAAAGACCTAGCTTCAAATCTTTCCTCTTTCCCTTATTTGCTGCATGACACTGGATGATTCATTTAATGATCATTATAAGCATTAATTATTTACTAATAATTTTAAAAATAAAATGAAGAATAGGAGGTAATATGACACAGTATATAGCATACTGGACCAGCGTAAGCCATCATTGACACATACTAACTATGTGACTGTGGATGTATGATTTAGGCACTGAAGCTCCCATTGCCCTAGGATACTCTTTATGACTATAAGTTATGGATGAATTCCCAGTTTGCATGAAAGAAGTTTCCTTATGGGGTATATACCATTCTGATAAAATCAAAATTTCAAAACAATTTTCCATCTCCTTCCCCCCTTAAATTGAGAATGTTGCAATAGAGAAAATTATCGGCCTCAAATTTGCTATTCTGTAAAGGATTCATACCATATAAGGAGTACTTCTTAAATCAAAGGAAGTGAGTTTGTAGAGTGTTTTATGGAGGTGTTAAAGAGAAGATGAACTTTTTAAAGGGGATTATTTTAAAGTTTCCTCCCACTGAATCTTATGCCTTGAATATTAAACATTTGTTCAAAAATGATGATGATGACCATCATCATCACCCCTATGATAGGCCAGTTGTAACTAATTAGACATATTAGGACCTGATGGCCTGTTTGCTAGTCTTGGCCACTATCAAGCTTAGATGGCACAGGATGAGACGTGGGACAGAGCCAAGCCCTTTTAGTACTCATTAGTAGTGCCACTATCCAGGATCTCTATACCGTCTGTCAGATATTACTGCAGTGAAAAAATTAGCAAGGTTAAATGTTTTCTTTCTTCCTGAAATTAAAAGATCATTAAGCCAAACAAAAGGTTTAATTTTCCATTAAAACAATGTCATTAGAACAATTCAGGAAAAAAGGGGAAATATATTTATTTAATTATGATTTAAAAATTGAACATATGTGATCTAGTGAAAGCTTAATAATGATGTTTGTTCCATACACCTGTGATTTGTGTGGCTCAGCCAATCCCCTAAACATTGTCAAAATTACCCTCATGAGACCTGGCACAGACCTAGTGCCATCAAGATGCAGATGATCTTCATCCCTCTGACTATAGGCAAGCCTTTCCAACAAATTAAGGCTTCCTGATTTCCTGGCCCCTGCATTTGATTCTGAGTATCACATTCTTGGAGGTACAAAAACAAAACATAGGGTAAACTCCAAACTTTGTAGATTATTCTTCAGTTTATCTATTTGTTGGAATGCAAAATGAATGCTTGCCTAAAACTGTATTTTATGTGAGTTCTTCATAAAAGAGCAAGTGTTCACGTAGTGGTCAGAAGAAACAACACAAGGACACTCTCAAGGTCTCCCTTAAGAACTTTGGAATTGATTGTGTGACATGGGAGATACTGGAACAGGACCACTCAGCATGGCATGCCCACATAAGAGAAGGTGCTGTGCTGTATAAGCAAAGCAGAATCGAAATAGCTCAAAAGAATCATAAGGTGTGCAAATTGAGAGAACACAACCCAAATGTTCATATGGACTATTTGTGCCAGACCTGTGGTAGAACATTCTGAGCTCACATTGGTCTGATCAGTCACTGCTGGACACACTGAAATTTGACTCTAGCTTCATTATGTCATTTTGGTCCTCTTCAAGAACGCAGGACAACAACCAGTATCTTATAAAAACACTTACATGTTCCTTCAAAGTCAACAAAATTTATAATGGTTTTATTTATTCTTCTTCTACATTATTTTATTTCCATAGAGAGGAAGTGATATGTACTGGATGGGAAGCTAGTCATGGAGTCAGAAACCTAGGTTCACATGCCATCTCTGATCCATGTTATCAATGTGATTTAGGTAAAGTTACTCAACCTCTCTGTTCCATCAGAAAACTCTTGGAAACAATAAATTACAGAGCAGTTGGTAATTGACACTGATATAAAGAGTTTACAAACTGGGAATTTCCGACATCAAAGAACAGACAGATCTAGAAACACCCTCCATTTCCATCAAAAGGTTTTTCTGCCTACCTGTTCCATACAATATATGTCTCTATATCTCTCTGTGTTTCTCTCTCTCTCTCTCTCTCTCTCTCTCTCTCTCTCTCTCTCTCTCTCACTCTCTCTCTCTCTCTCTCTCTCTCTCTCTCTCTCTCTCTCTCTCTCTCTTTCTCTCTCTCTCTCTCTCCCCCTCTCTGTCTCTTTTTGGAGTTTCACAAGTTGTCCTCCATTTGATTTCTGGATCACTTTGTAAATAGGAGGGAACCCTGTACTCTTAGATTTTGAACATTGTGTAGGTTTAGGTATATCAATTGATATACAACAAAGTGGCTGTTCAATAAATAAACGCATTTGAAACATCTATTACAAGAAACTCTCTCTTCGTGATCATCATAGTCAATAGTAAAGAAATATTTATTAAGCACCTGCTATGTGCCAGGTACCATAATAAGTTCTGGGGATACAAAGAAAGTCATAAAATAGTCCCTGCCCTCAAGAAGCTAACAATCTAATGGGGGAGGATGACACTTTAAAAGGAGGTGAAAATGGGTTTGGGGGAGGTGTTACTGGAGGCAGGGACATAATGAAATCCTGTAGTCCATGAAATCCAGGAGATCAATAAGATGGGAAAGGATGAGATTAATTCCCTTCTTGCCCTTCTCAAATAGAGGGTATGGGACAATTCATAGAAATGCAAAGGTTAAACCACCTCTCTTATTCTCATGAATTCTTATTCTCAGAAAAATGGAAACACAGTGGTGATCTGTATGTTTACCTTTTGTTTTATATACACACATACATATGTGTACATATATGTTGATATGTATATTTGTGTGTGTGTTTCCACACAGATGGTTCCACGAACATGATTTTTACAAAGATTTCAATTCTCTAGGCTTTTTGAAGATAGGAAAAATAGGCAAGGGAGAGTAAATATAACCGGAAGCTATGTTTCATCAATGTATAGAAGAAATGAAGCAAGAGGGGACAATGAAGGGGACATCAGAAGACAGAATCAAGGTGTGGAAACCTGACATTAGTTAAAATCAAGAAAATGAAGCTGAGAAATTAATGATAAAGTTTATCCCTCGGGAAAAAAAGAATCAATAAACAGAACAAGTATCAAATGGGCAATACATGGATTTATTTAAAGACCTAGAGATTTGGGAGGGGAAGGGGTAGAAACAAAATGGTAGAATAGAGGCAGTAATGTAGTTGAGTCTTCTCAACATTCCCCACCAGACAACTTTAGGAAATAATCTCTCAAACTAAATACTGGAACATCACAGTCTACTAAGGGCTGAGGTGAGACATTTTTCCAGTCTGATGGAACTTAGGTGGTCAGCAAGAGAGGTCTGTGACTCTGTGGTGTGAACCAGCCTGGAGTGCATGTGGCAGCAATACTAGAGGTGGACTTTAGAGACTTTTACAGCAGCAGTGGCAACATCAGTGGCTTCCAGAGCTCTCAGACAAAAGACAATAAATGGGTTAGATAACTGGTCAGAAAAAGATTACAAGGGATTTTTTTTTCCTCTGACAGCATGATGACCTGATGCTGTTTGGCAACTTCTTTGCCCATATGCAATTCTGAATCACAGTTTCTAGAGAAAGGAAGTAGAGTACTTATGGTTGGTCACAAGGGAGCAGGGGTCCTTGTCAAAATTCAAGGGCAGAGAGGGGCACAAGCACTTGTGGTTACTGAAAAACAGGTCCTCTCCTGGGTAAAGATGATAGTGTAGTCCTGGAGATCAATGGACACTTCTCTGCCTGTATTACATGTTCTTAGAAACACTGAAAACTTAAAGATCACCAAAACTATCTCTGAAAACAGCAGCATGAGAAAGGATGAAGCTTTGGACAGTGCTTCCATTTCCCCCTACCCAAAGGTAAGGAGAGTACAACTTTAACATAAAGTTCAAAGTGAAATAATAAGCTAGAAAAAAATGAGCCAAAAGAAGTAGAAAAAAAAACCTGAACATGAAAAAATTACTATGGTGCCAAATGTTAATTTGAAAATTACACTAAATTACCCTATACTGAGCATGATGAAATTATTAGTTGGGCTAGCAGTAACTAAAAAATGGGTCTATGGCCTCTCAATAACCAAAGACCATGCAGTAGGGCTTACTGGCATTCATATAGTTTTGTGAAGTACATAGGTAGGTGGAAAAGGTTGGGTGATTGGTTATAGGAAAGACAGGATCATGGGAGTGGGGGCAACATGATTGGCTATTTCAAAGAAAGTGGTCTAGAACCTATGTAAGACTAGTAGCCACTATTCTCTGACAATTAAGAATGTTAAGTATTTTATGGGAGCCATTCATATCTTTTAATCTTTACTAGAGGGTTGAAACTACTATATTTGCTATCCCCTTGAAAAGTTAAAAATTCCCCTAATTGCATAAGAACAGGCAAGGACACACCATATATCTTTTGGAAATATATCAGGTCAGCTTATAAGCCTTCAAAGAGAGATTAAACAGATGTCCCAAACTATTTCAAAACTGTAGGTATGAGGGATAACAAGATTTCTTTTAATAATAATTTTAAACCAACACAGAGGAAAAGATTAATTCCTTGAGTCTACTCAAGGACACAGAAAGATAACCATAGGCAGATACAGGGTAAAATATAAAAATCAATAGAGCATAAAATCAGGTATGTTGTAGAAACAGTACAGTAGGAATTAAAATTGCAGAAACGTCAGGAAATGTGAATTTTGATCTTTTCCCAAGGAAGATCAATACATAAATTCCAGAGACGACAACAATGTAAAAAACAGAAAAAAGCAAAGCCTCAAAGAAAAATGCAAATTGGACACAAGCCCAACAAGAATTCTTGGAAGAATTAAAGAAAAAGATAAGTGATATAGAAAAAAATAGAAAAAGAAATGAGAGTGATTCAAGAAAATTCTGGAAAAAATAACAGTTCAACAAAAGAGGTACAAAAGTATTGAAGAAAATACCACTAAAAAAAGCCAGAATTGGCTAAATAATAAAAGAAGCACAAACATTCCCCGAGGAAAAGAAGTCCTTAAATTTCTCAAATGGAAAAAAGTACAAAAACTCATTGATAAAAATAATTCCTTAAAAATTAGAATTAGGCAAATGGAAGTTAATGACTCTATGAGACATCCAGAAAAAATAAAACAAAGTCAAAAGAGTGAAAATATGAATCAAAATGTGTAATATCTAATCTGAGAACAATTGACTCGGTGAATGGAGCAGAAATAATTTAAGAATTATTAAACTGCCTGAAAGCTATGATCATAAAATAGCCTTGACCTTATATTTTAAGATATCATGAAGGAAAATTGTCCCAACATCATAGAACCAGAGTAAAATAGACATTGAAAGAGTCCACCAATCACCTCCTGAAATAGATCCTGAAATGAAGACTCCCAGGAGTATTATAGCCACATTCTAGAGCTCCAAGTTTAAAAAGATAATATTTAAAGCAGTCAGAAAACCAAATTACTAGTAGAAAAATGAAAAGAAACAATCTGGCTAGCAGCTTCTGTGGGGGTGTAAGATCCACCCACAGCCAGCACCTGGAAAGCTGCCAACAGCACAGGTTCTTTTGATCTGCTTAACTAAGGAAAGCAAGGTGAAGGGGTTGACAAGCTTACTTTAATTCAGCATACAAATATCATTCCCTTAGTTTGGAGGAAGAGGCCAGCACACTGAACTTCAGAGCAAATTACTAACAAAGTACAAACATCAACAGACAGACCTTGTCTGATTCAAATCCCAATACATAGTTACCAGAGTTTAACAAAGTCTCAGCATCTGGGTTTACAAGCTGGAGGGCTCCTTAACTACAGCTGCCTGGAGTCTCCTCATCAACACCATCTGGAGAGCCCTTAAACAAATTACAAACAGACATACCCAATACAGATTCATAGTTACCAACATCTAGGTTCAGCCCGGGAGCTCAGAACAAGGGCTGGCCCAGAGTCACACACCACCACTGCTGTAAGAAGGAGCTCCAAAGAACAGACAGCCAACCCCTGGTTTTTATATCTTTTTCAGCATCAGGGATGAATCACTCACCCACGTGACCTAGAATCGTCACAAAGAGACAGACTTAAACCCACATGGTCTAAAAGCCTCTGCTCTCCCAGACATGTAAAATAGGCCCTCCCTGGAGTTAGCCCCACCTTGGGCCCCACCTTAGTTGCCAATCCACACCCACATAGGTTTTACACCTAATAGGGGTTTGGGCCTGGGGATTAGCACCTAGTAAGGCTCAATGAAATACTCTGAATTACTCAAAGGAAACAAAACAAACTCTTCGAGGGCACTTGTTGAACTAAGTGCTAAGGAGCCAATTTTTGGTTACCAGCACAAGTGGATGCACCTCCAATGAAGATGAAATTAAAGCAATTATCAGGAATTACTTTGACCAATTACATGCCAATGAAAGTAAAATCTAAGTGAAATGGATGAATGTAACAACATTGTTGCTAGCAGTTGCTGTGGAGGTTAAAGACCAACAACAAGAGCACACAGAAGGGCTGCTAGCACAGGTACTTTGATCTGCTCATCTATGGAAATCAACTTTAAGGAGTTAACAATCTCATTTTAATTAAACATACATTTATCATTCACTTAGTTTAGGGGAAAAAGTCAGCACCCTGAACTTTAGAGCAAATACAAACAGAAACTACAAACAAAAAACATGAACAGATCAAGAAACAGGCTTTTGTCTGATCATAGCAATACATGCATAGCTAGAGAAAAGCACCACCCTCTGGGTTTTCAAAACCAAGGGCAGCTCTTTGAATGGTTACGCAGAGTCTTGTCACCAACAGTCTTTCAATGAGTGTGCCCCCAAAGGCAAAATGCTAACCTCTGAATTTATATACACTTCTTCAGGGTCAAAAGGCATCACAGCCATGCAACTCAAACTTAGGCCTTCCCTTGATGTAAGCAGGAAGACTCCAGATTCAATCAAAGATTCCTTAGTGCTGGGAAGCACTCCAAAACAAAGATAACAAAAAATCCACTTTGCTTGCCATTACATTTGAAAAACAAAACTCATCAAAGGTACTTGATTACCTCAGCATTCCAAAAGAGAAAACAGTAAAAAAAAAAAAAATCCCACCCTAATTACCATAACAATTTATACTTGCAAAAAATATAGGTTGTCCAGATTAATGGAAAAGAAAATAGAATACTTAAAATATACCATCTTAGGAAAAAAAATAACAAATCATAAATGATTTCCCTAATACATACATATATATGTATATGTATCAATATATATATATATATGTGTGTGTGTGTGTGTGTGTGTGTGTGTGTGTGTGTGTGTGTATGTATGTGTGTGTATACATATATATGTGTATATACGTATACATCCCCAGGACCAGATGGATTCAGAAGTGAAATATTGCTGTTGTTTCTTGTTGTTGTTGAGACTATCTGAGTTAAGTGACCTGCCCAGGATCACATAGCTAGCAAGTGTCTGAGGCCAGATTTGAACTCAGATACTCCTCACTCAGGGGCTAGTGCTCTATCCACTGTGTAACCTAACTGTCCCACAAGTGAATGCTACCACACATTTAAAGAATAATTAATTCCAATGTTATATAAACTATTTGGAAAAATAGGCATGAAAAGAAGTCCTACCAAATTCCTTCAAAGACACAAATAGGGTTTTGATACCTGAAGGAAAAAGAACAAAATCCAAGAAAGAAAATTGTAGATCGATTTCTCTAACAAGATAATATAAATGCAAAAAAATTAAATAAAATACTATTAAAGAGACCAGGTGGAATTTAAACCAGGAATATAGTATTGGTTTAATATTTTGAAGATTATGAGCACAATTGCCCATGTCAATAACAAAACCAATAAAAATCATATGATGATATTAATACATGCAGGGAAAAAAAAAACAAAAAAAAAACTTTTGACAAAAGACAGTACCCATTCCTATTAGAAAACTAGAAACATACGAATAAATGGAGCTTTTTCTTAACATGATAAGTAGTATCTATATCAAAAGGCTGCTAAGTGGTAAAGAAGACAGAATGCCAGGACTGCCATCAGGAAGACCCGAATTCAAATCCAGTCTCAGACATTTACTAACTGTGTAATCCTTGGCAATTTACTGTCTGCTCCAGTTTTCTCATTTGTAAAATGAGCTGCTGGAGAAGGAAGTGGAAAACTAATGGAGGTAGGGCCTGGTAGGACCTGGACCCCAATAAGCCCTAAGATCATATCTCTGGAAGTTTCCCAATCTCTCAGTAGGCCCTTGTCCTGTGAAATTTTTTTCCCTTATTACAGAACATATTCTCTTATCAGAACAGACACAGGGGTGCCTGTCTCAAGGATTTTTGTCCCTGGCTGGCCCAAGGACTCTTCTTCATGCCAGATCCCCAAGGTTCATGCCTCTGGAAACTAAACAAAAACTGTCTTTTCTTCCTTAATGTCAGGTATTATCAAATTTATCTCTGCAAAACTCCCTACATTTTCCCATCCATTGTTCACTGACCAAATTATTCCTTTCCCTGCCCCTTTTCTATATAAGTTTAAGTTGTAAGTTCCCCAAAGAAGTTTCTCCCAATACTATTGACATTGCAATAAACTGCCACTTGACTGAAAGATGGCTTGAGTGTGTGGATTTGTTGCAGGCAACTCTGTCTTGGAATTGTCAGTGTCCCAGCATCCTTAAACTGTGTTGTCACCCCAAACCTTTTCAGAACCACTCCACTATCTTTGCCAAGAAATCCCCAATTGGAGTCATGACACATCAGACATGACTAAAATGACTAAGTGGTAACATTTATTTAAAATCAATAACAATCATAATTTGTAATGGTGATAAACTAGAAGCATTCCAAGTTAGATGAAGGGTGAAGCAAAAAAGTCATCATCACCGCTGTTATTTAATACTAAATTAGAAATACTACCTATAGTGATAAAACAAGAAAAAATAAATCGAAGGAATAAGAATAGGCAGCAAGGAATCAACACTATCACTCTCTGCAGATGATATGATGGCAAACTTAGAGAGTCCTAGAGAATCAACTGAACAAAACCTGTTTGAAGCAAAATTGCAGAATATAAAATGAACTCATGTAAATCATTAACATTTCTAAATATTACCAACAAAACCTAGTGGGAAGATATAAATTCCATTTAAAATAAAACCCAAGTATTATAAGGACAGAATTTCAAAATACTTTTCAAACAGGTAAAAAAAATTAAATAATTAGAGAAATATTAACTGCTCATAGGTAGGCCAACCCAATATAATAAAATTGATAATTCTGCTTAAATTAATTTACTTATTCTGTGCCATACCACTCAAATTACCAAATAATTATTTTGTAGCTCTAGAAAAAATATAATAATAAAATTTTTCTGGAAGACCAAAAGTTCAAGAATATAAAGGGAGTCAATGAAAAACTTTGTGAAGAGAGGTGGCCTGGCAGTACCAGATTTTGAATTTTATTAAAGGTAATAATCACCAAAACAATTTGGTAGCGGCTAAGAAAAAAAGTGGTAGGTTAATGGAATAGATTAGGTACACAATACAGAGTCCTAAGAAACAACAAATTTAGTAATCTGGTATTTTATAAAACAAAGGATGCAAACTTTTGGTGCAATAACTCACTATATGACAAAAATTCATAGGAAAACTGGAAAGCAGCTTGGTAGAAACTATGCGCAGGTCAATACAGGTCTTCACACAATTTAGACAAAAAGAGTAATATTAAAAGCGAATTAGGGGAGCATGGAAAATTTTACCTCTCATGTGTCGATAAGGGAAGAGTTTATAAGCAATGAAGAGACAGAGAGCATCACAGGAATTATAAGGGATAATTTCAATTAAACAAAATTAAAAATATTTTTTTAACAAACCACACATGCAGCCAAGATTAGAAGGATAGCACTAAATTGGGAAAGACTTTTCACAGGAAGTTTCTTTGATAAAGACCTAATTTCTCAAATGTATGGGTAATTGATTCAAATTTTTTAAAAAAGAACCATTCTTCAACTGATAAATGACAAGGGATATCACTAGACAGTTTTCAGAAGAATAAATCAAAACTATCTATACTCGTATAAAATTGTTCTAAACCACTATTGATAAGAGAAATGAACTCTAAAAAATCCTCTGAGGTACATTCTAGTATCTATCAGATTGGCTAACATTAAATAAGACAAAAATGATAAATGCTAGAGGGTATATTGAAAAGTGTCTTCACTATGGTCCTATTGGTGGAATTGTGAAATGGTCTGAACCTTCTATAAAACAATTTGCACTATGCCTGTGCATAAACATGTGCATACGCTTTGACCCAGAAATACCACTATTAGGTCTGTATCCCAAAGAGATCAAAGGAAAAGGAAAAGGAACAAAATGTACAAAAATACTTATTGTAGTTCTTTTGGTGGTAGCAGACAATTGGAAATAGATGGGATGCCTATCCGTTTGAGAATGGCTGAACCGATTTTCTTATATGATTTTGATGGAAGACAATTTTGCAAGAAAATGATGGCCTGGATGATTTCAGAAAAACCTGAGAAGTCTTCTGTGACCTCCTGCAAAGTGAAGTGAGCAGAACCAGGTGAAGATTTTGCCCAGTGACAGCAACATTTTTACAATAATCCACTGTGAAAGACTTAGCTTCTCTGATCAATACAATGACGTAAGGTAATTCAATGGACTCATGATGAAAAATACTATCCACCTCCAGAAAAACAGCTGATGAACTCTCAGTATAAACTGTTGTATAATTGTTTCACTTTATTTTTCTTGCTTTTTTTGAAACATACCTAATATATAAATTAAAAAAAATAAATAAAGGGTATAATATAAGAAAAACAGCATGAGCCTATCCATTTCCTATTGAATTTAATTGGTTGGAGAAGCTGTCTTCATTTTTGTTTTATTCTGTGTGAACAAAATAACTTTCAGAACTTACCCCTATCATATATAAATAATATTATGTTGATATGTGTATTTTAAAACATCCATGGGGGGGGAAATGAAGGATGTGATACAATTGAAATAAACAGTATTTCAGAATCATGTTATTTACTAAATGTGCAAATAGCATATTGTTCTCACTCAATATTATTTTAATATTTATATAACTGTTAGCAACATTTAACTGTGATCAACAAAATTTATTATTTTTTTTCAAAAATCTCTGTCTATATATCAGGGAAAAGGGTAGGCTTGGAAATGGTAATTACTTGATATTAATTATTGTGTTCATTTGGACAATGTATCTAGCCAAATATGTGAATTTCTTTAACATTATGCATTTTATTATATACAATAAAATAACCAAATTGCCATCAACTAAATAAATAACAGTTTTTTTAAACACATTTCTCTCTGTATACCTTCCACAATGAAAAAATTAAAAGTCAAAGTGAATTTTCTCTGGGCAAAGTTTTCATTATAAATGAATTCTTTATTCATATAGTTTTGTTTAATTGGTGTTATCATACTTTAATTTCCTATATATGTTTGATAATTTTTGTCATGTTGTTATTTGATTTTGCATTAGAGCAAGAAGTTTGGTTTGGCAGAGTGGTAGGACAGAGATGCCAAAGAAATGTATAAAAAGACTAGAAAGATAGATTGGATACAAGGTGGTATAGCCTTTAAAAGTCCAACAGAGGAGTTTCTATTTTTCTTATCAGCAATAGGGAGGCACAAGGTAATTTCAAGGGCAAAAGTTTGTTGTCCTGGAGTAAAGAGAGGATTTATCCTACTCAACCTTTATAGCTTGAACTGTCTTTATGTTGGTGTTAGGTTATAACTGCCCCAGCAGACTGGCAGTGAAGAGGGGGAGGAGAGAGAATTTGCAAAATTATGTGATAACAGGAGCAAGCATAGTGGAGAACACTGGAACAATAATTCATGAAGAAGAGCTGCAATTGTCTTGGAAACAAGGACCGCCATTTTCTATCAGGGAGAGTGTGGGATATTATGCACCTTTGCATTTTCCAAAGGCTTAATCATTATACTCCTTGTATAAGTGACATAACCTTTAAGGAAGCTAACAACTCTCCCCTTATCCCCCACACATAATTTGGAGACAAGTGGTCTAAAGACATGATTTGTATTCCATTGTGAAGTCAAAGATTCATTGTTCATTCATAGGATTATGATTGTGAATAAAATATTGTATCTACTTAAATGGAATTAGGTTTTGTGGCTTTATGTGACTTTGATAACATAAATATGAACAAGTATGAAATCATATATTAATTATTTTCAGGATTGTTTATAACATAAATGCAAATGTTTATATATAAGCATAAGTTTTAATCATTCTCTAATTCCTCATTAAGACATGGAGACAACCCTGAGATCTTAAAGACAATATCAAAAGAGAACAAACTCTAATTGGTCCTACAAAATCTGAAAGGTTTTGGGGGGGATTCAATAACAGACTATATGTTTAATCAAAACATTGATATTGCTAAGTTTACAGAGGCTCATTGTCAAAATTTGGCTAAAATATAATTCATTGTTTTTGACTGAAAACAACTCATGAAGACCATCTTTCTTGGTGTGGAGGGGTTTTGATCTTTATATGGATTATAAAGTACCCACACCAATGAAATTATCTAACTTAAATATAAGAAATCTCTGTTGGGGCAGCTAGGTGGCACAGTGAGTAGAGCACTGGCCCTGAAGTCAGGAGGACCTGAGTTCAAATCCGACCTCAGACACTTGACACACTCACTAGCTGTGTGACCCTGGGCAAGTCACTTAACCCCAATTGCCCTACCTTCCCCCCCCAGCAAAAAAATGAAATCTCTGTTAATATTATTGTAGCATTAAACCTCAGAAATTCCTTAAACATGCAAAATTATAAACAAAAGTACACAAATGCCCGGTAGTGATAAAACAAATAAAATGCCGAAAAAGACAACAATGAGTTTCTTTTTTTTCAATTTTATGTTAACTATTTTTAAAAATTGCTTGAATGATTCTAATTAAGAATCGAGATACTAGTATTCATTAATGAAATCAATGAACAACCATTTATTAATTTTCAGAGCTTCTTCTGAGATTATATTCAGAATCTGACATTTCATTGTTTACTAATTGTATTCCTAATAATATAGGAACATAGATTTAAAACTCAAAGAAATACTGGAATACTGTCTAACTGTCTGTCCATAGCAATACATACATAGTTACCAGAAAGAGAAGCACCAACTTCTCAAATCATACAAACACTCTTCCAAATGAGTGAGCCTTCCAAAACAAAATGCTAACCTCAGAGTATGTATGCACTGCTTCAGGGTCAGCCCACAGAAGGCATCACAACCATGTGACTTGAACTCATGTGAGCTAGGCTTTCTTGTGAGGTAAGCAGGTCATCAAAGGCTCTTGATTCAAACAAAGGCAAGACTCAATCAAAGGCACTTGATTGCCTTACTGCTGAAAAGTACTCCAAAAGAAAAATCAGCAAAAAGTCCCACTTTGCTTGCCATTACAAAATCCAACATTTTTTTTATTATGAAATAGTTTTTATTTCAAAATATGTTCATACCAGAAAAAAAAACAAATATTCAAATTAAAGTTGGGTTTTTGTTTGTTTGTTTGACATTTCAGTGAGCAAATAAAAAAACACTTGATTACAAAAAGAGACAGTATTAGCAATCTCCCTACTCAATTATGCCCCTAGTTACCTCATGAGAGATATAATAGAGATCCTACACCCTTTGGACACACACGTAGGACAGGCTTTTTCTGAGGCAGTTTGGTTCTCACTTTTCATCTAAAAAGTAGGCTCATAAATTTTATGGCTAGGAAACACCTGGCAACAGGGCAGTATACGCCTATGTTAACTATTTTTAAAAATTGCTTGAATGATTCTAATTAAGAATCGAGATACTAGTATTCATTAATGAAATCAATGAACAACCATTTATTAAATGCCTACTATATGACAGGCATTACACACACACATACACACACATATACACATATGTACATATATACACACATATACATATATATTCATATACATACACACATACACACACATATATACAAATATTTATTTTCCTTGAAATTAGTTTTTCCAGGTTACTTGGAGGGACACATTTTTTTTGGTAGATGGTAATTTTGATAAAAATTCTAGTCAGTGCTTAAATGTCATGTGCAAGTGGGGAAAAAATCCCAAGAGATTTTTATTTAGAATATTCAGAAGGGCCTCTGAAAGTAATGAAAATTGTATACGAGCAGTGATAATACATACATTCTCTCACCTTTAAGGTTCACACATTTAGCAGTTAAGACAAATAATATTTCTTCATGGAAGAAGAGGAAAAGCAGTCAGAAGACCAGCATTACAGTTTTGGCAAGCTACCTTGTTATTCTGAGTCTCAGCTTCCTCATCTAGAAAAGGAGGATACTACCTTTCTCTCCTACATAGTTGTGAAGAAAATGAATGAATTCCTTATATAAATAGGAATTGTCAGGATTACTGCTTGGGATATCTACCACATAGGGCTGCTGTCAGGAAAGCATTTTGAAAGCTGTAAAACACTATTTACATGTGAGCTGTAATTAAAATAACAATTATTGTTTTGATCTAGGCTTCTTTTCATGCACAGTCAGCTTTCTTGGTTAATATGAATGTTTCATCTTTTTTTCTTAATTACATGTAAAAACAATTTTAGCATTCATTTATTTAAAATTTTGAGTTCTAAATTCTCTTCCTTCCCTCCCCCCTCCTTCAGAAGGCAAATAATTTGATGTAGATTTTCCATGTATTCATGAAAAACATTCCCACATTATCCATGTTGCAGGATTTTAGAAAAAAGAAAGTTAAAAAAGTATGCTTTGATATAT
Organism: Trichosurus vulpecula; assembly: GCF_011100635.1. NCBI lineage: Eukaryota > Metazoa > Chordata > Mammalia > Diprotodontia > Phalangeridae > Trichosurus > Trichosurus vulpecula. Next base: position 127,547,290 of record NC_050578.1, on the reverse strand, counting down.
ATCTAAACTTTTGCTGGAGGTGGATAGCATTTTTCATCATGCATCCTTTGGCATTGTCTTAGATCATTGTATTGCTGAGACAGCTAAGTCATTCACAACTGCTCATCACACAACATTGCTGTTATGGTGATCAATGTTCTCCTGGTTCTGCTCACGTCATTTTGCATCAGTTCATGCAAGTCTTTCCAGGTTTTTCTCACAGCTTTCTGCTCATCATTTCTTATAACACAATGGTATTCCACCATAATCGTATACCACAACTGGTTCAGCCATTTCCCAGTTGATGGACATCCCCTTAATTTCCAATTCTTTGCCACTATAAAATGAGTTGATATAAATTGAATGTTTTATCTTAAAGGGAATCTTATTACATAAAAATGTATTATGAATTTTTCCACTAAAAATTTGAGACCAATAAAAACAATCTTTTCCTAACTAGAGGATAGCTCTCTAAATACTTTCAAAATTGCATTTGACAGTTTTGTCAATATTGGGAAAATTGTTTTTACATGTGCAAAATCTAACTTATTTTCAAGGAAGTGAAGAATATAAATATGGCATTTTCAAAAAAGATGCCAATAAAATGGCAGGAACACAAAGATTTAAGCCAATCTTCAATGTCACAAGTTACTTATAATACCATGTAATGGTTTTCTGATAAACAAGGAGCTTATATTATTAAGAACAGGAATGAAATACTGCTTAATACTGATGGGCATGCTACTTATTTATAAAGGCATATAATAATCTTACAGTTTCCCATTCAGAACTACTTACTACTGACTGAATTTAAGCATAGATTTTTTTTAGTATTTTTAATTAAATTTCTATATTACAGAATTAAACCCCAACCATTGTAAACAAACATATTTACACAAATGTCCATCCTAGAATTCTGATGAATGCAAAGATACATGAGAATGTTGTATTCTTCATCTGACTATACATCATCTTCTGTGGGATCAGGTTGCAAAGGACAAGATTTTCTTTTAGGTTTTCCTAGGCCACTGTTTTTGCTTCTGCTTCAACAGGAATATGATTCTCTATCTCTGAGTGTTTAGAAGCTATCCCAAAGAATTCCTCAGTTCCTTTTTGTCATGTGGGTGTTGGCCATACACATACTGGGGTTCCCACCTTCATACTTACTTTGAACTTCCTGGGACTGAAGCAGAAGCAAGGTATTGGTAAAGGTGGAGTGACCCAGAGGCTTCCGGGGCAATGGAGCTGCCACCACTTTGTGGTCAGAGCCTGACAAGCAGTTAGCCCTAGTCCATACTAAGACCAATGTGGGAGGGAATGGCAAAATGACAGGGATAGGAAAAAGGCCAGTAGACAGAGCTTGGATCCTCTCAAGAGCCCCACAGCTGGAACTCTCCAAATCCAACATTATTTCCAATGAATACCTTTCCATTATGAAAGAGGTGATGTGTTATAGGTCTATGCTAGCCAGAGTCATGATTTCAAGGAAAAGAACTGAGGTTCCATACTAAGTTAATCTCCCTATGAAAAGTTTAATACTGTACCAAACAATGTGGTGGTATTTGCACTCATACAAGAAGACAACTCGTGTGTCCTGCTTTACTGCCAAGCAAACAATGAATCAATCAGCATTTATCAGACTGCTCCAATAAGCCAGGTATTATGCTAGGTTCTAGAGAAACAGAAACAAGAAACATATGGTCCATACCCTTAAGGAGCTTATAGCCTATTAGGGGATAAAACATGTACATATACTAGTGAATGAAAAGTAATTTCAGGGAGAACACTAACATTGGGGGTGGGCGTGGGAGTGGGGCAGTGATATAGTGGTTTTGGCCTAACTTTTAGCAGTCAAGTGATTCAGGATAAGAATTAGAATGCATTGACTCTCTCTAGGACAAGAAACAAACACTCCAAAATTACTTTACTAATAGCAAAGCTTTGAAAAATCATCTCATTCCTGAGGTTTTAAAGAGATAATTCATGTAGCTATCCCTTCTGCACAGCAGCCAATAACATTGAGCCAGAAAGGTGTTACCACTAGATTTGTTAAAAACTTTGGACACCAATTTCCTTTGGAATGAGATTTTTGTTTTTTGTTTGTTTGTTTGTTTGTTTGTTTGTTTTTTCCAATGAGTAGCAAGGGAAAAAGTGAAGATCCTGAGAATGACCTTCCAGTCCATTTAGGATAAATAAGCCTAGCTGTATAAAATTAGTTCCACTCCTGTACCAGGTAGGAAGTAAAGAATGACTTCCTGTAAGAAGTATCACTTGAGCTCAGCTTTAAAGTGAGCACAACATTCTAAGAAGATTTAAGAAAGGAATATATTCTAAACTCGTGAGACAACCTGTACAAAATTACAGAAGTAGAGGGGATTTTGTGCACCAGCTCTCCCTTTATCCAATTAATAGAGCAATTCTGGACCACCTGAAGACTTTAAAAGCTGTGTGGTTAAATGCTGAAGTATACAAAGGCTTCTGAGGCCACTTTGAAATAGTCCCTGAAATAGTAAGACCTCAGGTGAAATGAATATATCAATCAGGTTATTTAGATAAGATTAAACACAGGGGTTTGTTAGGATTCCTTTGGAGTCAGGTGCTGTGCTCCTAGATATCCTTCAGGCATTCTAGTGGACTTCTATCTGTGTCTCCCCGTACTCCTCTGGGTGAAAGGGCCTAGGATACCAATTTGCATCACAGTCACTGGTAGCTATTGGTCAATTAGTATAATGATTTCTAATAATTCAGAAAATGAATTTTTAAAAAACTCTGAATTTCATGTGCCAGAAAGATTAAGATAGAGAATTGTGGGATAATGTTACTGGAGGATGCTTTCACAAATAGTATCATGAAAATAGAAACTGAATTAACAAGGAATCTCACATTACTTAAACTATAGCAATGAGTAACTGTTGTGTTTACTGTTTCACTGATCAATGGCCTATCAGAGTTGAGGTTTTGGGTTTTTTTTTGGGGGGGGTAGGGGTTGTTTTTGTTGTTTTAAAAGTCATTATAAGAAGTTCTAAGGAGCCAAAACTTTTGATGAGAATATACAGCTACAGAGGCAGAGTGGCATAAAACTACTTGACAGATGCTACTATTTGTTTGTAGAGAAGATCTGGCAACACATATTTGATGAATACAGCAAACATCAAAGAGTGCCTTTTGAAAGGAACTTTGAAAGTCTGGCTCTTGTTTCATACAATGTTCTGTCTAGAATGGTGTACAGTTTGTCCTTTTCCTTTTTTTAAAGGAAAGTTTTATGTATAACAGCTTTAACATTGTTTTTCTTCCAAACTCTTTCTTCAGCTTTTTTTCATTTCCCATAATTCAAAGAAATTAAGAAATGAAAACAAGGATAGAGGCTGCCTCCTACATGAGGACTTTCCTGATGCCCCACATTTTTAGCATTCTAGCCTTCCTGAAATTACTTTATATTACTCCACACATTCTAGTTATTTGTTGTTCCACCACAATGACTAATTAGGCACTATTTTCAACTGATGTGAAAGGGGCTGGTGATTCGTGGCAATCCATTTTCTTTATGGCCATCCTTGTTTATCCTAGGTTCATTGCTCTGGGGTTTTCTGACTTCTCAGTAGAGGAAAGAAGCTTCTCATTTCTCACCTTCTTCTCTGGCTGTTACCATCAAAGTTATGTAATAATATAAAACTAGTCAGGGCTCAAAGTCTGTGGAGTCTCACAAAAGTAAAAGTAAAATCAAAGTTATCCAAAGTACAAACTTGAGTCAAGTTTGAAATGTACAGCCTACATTTGTCCAGAAAAGATAATTCAAAGCAATTAGGAATCATAGAATGATTAGCACAGAATCCAAGAATCTAACCAATAGACAATCCATTAGGAGACTAATTTAAGCCTCATTGGGACATAAACAGATTTTACAAGGACTAATTCTTCAGGTCGTATTTAATCTATCAAATACCAAATACAGTCTTTCTTCCCACATCCTTCCAATCCCATAAATTTCTATCTTTGTATAAAACCTCTTTCTGCTACTGCTGCAACAGAAAGTCTTTGGTAGATGCTGCTTTGGTTTCTGGTGCTAATAGGTAGTTCTGGACCTTTTGATGTTAACAAAGTCAATGGTGGAGAAAAGAAAACACAAAACAAGATCCAAGGCAGCCTTGTACTTCCAGGTCCACATTTGGTCCACATTATGCTAGCGTATGAAAAGATCCTTGCTTCCTCGATTTTACCGAAAGGAATCACAGCTTGTCTTCTTGAAAGCTGCCTTCAGGAGATCTACCAGCTGGAAATACCCCTTTCTTTTATTCAGTATTCATACAACCTATAACATTAATTTTTCTATCTCAGCAAACAATTGAAGGCACTCAATCCATGATACATAGTCATACATAGCTGAAAGCAGGCAAAAATAGTTATACATTCTCATTTCTATGCAGTACCATGGGGTCAGGCCCATAATATCAGTATGCCATTTTAGTGTCATGAAGTGAGTAGTTATAAGACATATCACAGCTTTACTTAAAAGAAGCTAGACTTTGTTATATCAGGATCTTCCTACATTAACTGCTACAATCACCACTCACTAAAGTCAAGATGATGAAATCACCCTAGTTTGTATAAGAGGATTAGCTGAAGGAGTCTGTATATGCTAGAGAAGAGAAAGGCACAGGACAGACAAAACAATTGTCCTTGATATTTCCAAAACTGGTCCCAGAAAACAAGATAGAAGAAGCAAAGAGGTAAATTTAGTTTGGTTTGTAAGAGAAAGTTCTTTTTTTCAACTCCCCACCCCCATACCCAAACTAAGGGTTCCACTTTTGTCTCTTCCTAACAATTAGAGCTACACAGAGGTGCAATGGGCTGCCTAAGGATATCGTAGGCCTCATCCCATCACTGGAGATCTCCAATCAATCAAAAGACAGATGACTGCTTTCCAGACATGCATTGTAGAAATCATTCTAGTTTTCAGTTATAAGCTAAAGTAAATGACCTCCCATCCAACTCTCAGATTCTGTGACACTTCACCAACTCGTTATTCCTAATCATGAAATTCTTCTCATTACTGGCACTGATTCCAGTTAAAACAAATTCGTTTTTAATACTCTGAGTAAAGAAGTAATACTGTATTACATGGGAAACATTAGAAGTGACTGAATATTAGAATAACTCTGATGAATGGAGGACTACATTGCTGGGAGTGATAAAAGTGTTGGTCATTTTCCTTTACCTTATTATTTCTTTGTTACAAGGAAAGTCTCGCAGGAGTAAAATAAGGGGTGAGGAATACAGAAATGATTGTCCTATAAAAAGTCAAAAATAAAAATGTTGATTTTTGATTTCTATTTTCTATTTCTATTTCCATTTCAATACTTCATTTGAAGCTGACTTTTGTATATGTAATTAATACATGTAAAATGCTGATAAACTCTCTGGGCAACCAAATTTTGACATATTTTTCCATAAGCTCTCACGAGTAACAGTAACAAAGGCTTTGGTCAGCTCTACAAACATTGTATACAGACCTCTGTTCCGCTCCTGGCATTTCTACTGGAGTTGTCAGGCAGCAAACACCATATCAACTGTTCCTTGGCCCTTTCTGAAGACACATTGGCTCTCAGGTAGATCACCATCTTTGAAGTGAAGGATCAACCTATCAAGGAGGATTCTGGCAAGAATCTTGCCAGCAATGACTAAGAGAGAGATTCCCCTATGATTGTCACAGGACAATCTATTTCCTTTACCTTTATAGAGATGGATGATGGAGGCATCCTTGAAGTTCTGGAGGATAACCTCCTCTTTCCATATGACCTGAAAAATTTCAGTCGGCTTTTGTATCAGTGATGGAACCCCTATCTTGTAAATCTCATCTGAAATAGCATCATCACCATGTGCTTTGCCACCAGAAAGGAGCCTGATGGCATTCAAAACCTCTTCTTCAGTAGGAGCTTCAGCTAGGGAGGGATTGACTTCAACCTGAGGTAAACAGTCAATGGCCTCAGCATTGATTGATGATGATCTGTTGAGAACACTATGGAAGCATTCAGGCCATCTCTCTAGGATCATGTCCTTATCACTAATCAATATGGCTCTGTCTGCACTGAGTAGTTGAGATGCACCATAGAACTTTGGCCCATAAATGGCCTTCAGGGCATCATAAAATCACTTTGAGTTGTTACTATTAGCATAAAAATGAATTTCATCTGCCTTCCACTGAATCAAGAATACTGCATCTCTCCAAGCTTCTCCTGTATTTTACTTTTGATGGAGTTAATTGTTGCCTTCTTAGATATGGATGAAGTGTCCTGCTGGTAAAACCTGTGCAGTTCCTGTTTTCCATTTAGCAGCTTCTGAATTTCCCCATCATTTTCATCAAACCAGTCTTGGTGTTTTCTGACCCAGATGAGCAAATGTATTGCTATATACCAAGTCTCTGAATGCTGCCCAATCCTTTTTTTCCCCACTGTTGCTGACTGTGTGCTGGCTCAACTTTTCCTCCAAGTTAGCAACAAATTGTTCCCTGTTCAGAGAGGAGCTCTAATTTGTTGACTTTTGTTGACATTCTTCTGGTAGTCATTTTGCCTTGGGGGTGCCACTTTTGCTGAATGTGAATATTTAGCTTGGAAAGGATAAGTCCATGATCAGTCCAGCACCCTGCACCACATATTGCCTTTGCTACTCTCACATTCTGTCTGTCTCTTCTCCTTACAATCACATAGTCTATTAAATTCCAATGTTTGCTGCAAGGATGTAACCATGAAGTTTTCTTGCATTTTGGTAAATGGAAGATAGTGTCGGTAATGAGAAGGTTGTGAGATGCCCAAGTCTTCAGTAGTAAGTGACCATTGCTATTGCTGTTTCCAACTCCATTCCTCCCTAGGACTCCATACCAAGTCTGGTAGTCTGAGCCTACTCTAGCATTAAAGTAACCCAGAATTATAAGCTTGTCCTCTTTTGGCAAATTGATGATAAGGATCTCCAGGTCTTCATAAAATTTTTCTTTTACCTCATCAAGGTTCATCATAGTGGGAGCATAGGTACTGATGATGGAGGTGTGATGTTTTCCTGCAAGTGGCAGTCACGTTGACATGAGCCTGTCATTCACTCACAGGCATACAAGCTTGTTAACTAGATTAGTTTTGATTGCAAAACCTATGCCAGCTTCACTCTGACTTCAGTAAACTGGCCTTCATTTGCCAGCCTTGTTTCACTCAGGGCTGCTATTTGGATGCAATACTGCTGAGTTCTCTTGTAACAGGAGCTGTTCATCTTTCAGGCCTACTGGATTTTGTGTTGTCTATAAGTATGAGCACATTCCATGTACCAATAGTGAGTGGAATCATCTTTGCAACATTTTTGTACATTTCTTATATGTTTTGACCACAGAGTTGGATTCCCTGCCTACCTCGGTAATCAGGTCAGGGTTAGGAAAGTATGTGTTAGACTGATTACCAAATTTAAGGTCTGCAGAGCTGTTGTTCTGACTTCATTGTTGTATGCCTGTGAAACCTGGACAGTCTACAAGCACCATGCCAAGAAACTCAATTGCTTCCATTTGAGTTCTCTTAGGAAGTTCCTGAAGATCATCTAGCAGAATAAGGTACCAGACACTGAGGTCCTTATTTGAACTAAACTGCCAAGCACCCAAACTCTGTTTCAGAGGGTGCAACTCAGATGGGCTGGCCACGTTGTTCAAATGCAAAATGTGTGTTTGCCAAAAAGACTATTTTATGGAGAACTCACACAGGGCAAGCATTCCCAGTCTCATGAGAAGAAGCAATAACAGGACACTCTTAAGGTTTCTCTCAAGAACTTTGGAATTGATCGTGTGACATGGTAGACATTGGCACAGGACCATTCACCATTGTATTCCCACATCAGAGAAGGTGTGATGCTGTACGAGCAAAGCAGAATTGAAATAGCCCAAAGGAAACAAAGAATGCGCAAATTTAGAAAATCCACCCCAAATGTTCACGTGGACTATTTTTGCCAAACTCATATTGGTCGGATCAGCCACAGTCTGACACATTGAAACTTGACTTTAGCATAGTGATGTCATTTTGGTCCTCTTTGAGTACAAAGGACAACAATCAACCAATTATTACACATACACACACACAACCGCACACACACATACACACACACTGTATTTACATATAATGTGTATATAGACATATATATATATATATACATATATATATATATATATCCTTTTACCAGAACATATAATTCAAAATTTTATCTCTTTAATATTATTGACAGAGAACATGAATCTCCTATCAGCATTTTAAACAAAACTATAGGAGGTCCACCTGAGATTTGTGGGGAGAAGACCTTCATTTTGTTTGGGGACAAAATAAGTTTGTGAATGCTCTGGTTATCCATATCTTTTGAGCTAGAGATATCACTGCCATGGATATATACCAGGGTGATCAATTATAAAAAAGAAAGGTTCTATATAGACAAAAATATTTATAGCACCATATTTTGCAGTAATAAAGAACTAGAAACAACTTAGGTACGTGGTGGAATGGTTAAACAAGTTGTGCTACGTAATTGTTAAGGAATATTGCTGCATCACAACAATGAATATGAATATAGATAGGTAAGGGAGGATACACGAACTGATGCAGTGTTAAGCAAGCAGAACCAGGAAAATAATACATATGAGGATGACTATGCAGATAGAATGACAAAAAAAAACAGAATACACTGAATATTATCAATAATATTCAGTTACTAATATTATATTATACATTGTACATATTATAGTATAATACGATATGTAATATTATAAATAGTCAAGCTTGGCCTTGAAGAAGAGATATAGGAATGTCCCTGCTAACCTCTCCCTCTTTCCGTCAAGAGGTGCAAGACTAAGCCTGGGCAAATACCGTTAGATTCAGTTAGAATATTGGTGAGTTTTGCTGAAATGCTTTCTGTTTTCTTTTCCTCTGTTTTTCCCCCTTTGTTGCAAAGGATAGCTCACCAGGAAGCTGACAAGGGACAGTGGAGAGATATATTGGGAAAGGAAGATAAAGGAAAAACAAAGCCGATTAAGAACATTTTTTAAAAAGAGACAAGGAATGTCACAGCTCCTGTTTGTAGCCCCTCATCTCCTTTAGCTGTGTAGCAACAGGGGGTTTATTGCACTGCTTTACAGTTAGTATAACAAAATAAAACCCATGCCAGGCTGCAAACTTGAGCCTTCTATGCAGGGCCAGGAATGCTGTTTGCTTGTAAATGGAGGTATGCCTATTTATGATCCAGAATAATCTCCTTTCTAGCCAGGGCTACTCCCCAGGGGAATAGCCATTGGATTCAGTACAAAAGAGAGTTTGTTTGCCTCGTGTGTGAATAAATTCAGGGTTTGTGACTACAGCATTGTATATTGTGTAAAAAGAACCTTATATTTGGAGTTGTGCAGTGTGAATTCAAATCCTGACTCTACTACTCTGTTTGCATGGCTTCTCTTGCATGGTGAAAAGGAGTTTTTAAATTGGAGTCAAAGAGACTCATTTTTTATTTCTGCGTCTACCTCTAAGTTCCTGTGAGACTTAGGGAAAATCACTTCATAACAATAATAATAAGCATTTATATATATTTTGAGGTTTGCAAAGTGATTTGCATATAATGTTTCTCATGTGAGACTCACAACAACCTTTTACAGTAGGTGCTGTTATTATCACTCTTTTACAGGTGAATAAATTGAGGCAGAGAGCTATTAGGTGACTTGTTTAATTGTTGTTTGTTCTTCGTTTCAAAGAGGACCAATGACATCATGGGGTAGTATCTTGACTTGTTCATGAATTGGATTTAAGTAAGGCAGAGTTGCATAAAATCTTCAGCCTCACATTCTCTTCCAGAGTCCTTAAAGTCCAGCGACAAGATCAAAAGTCAGGACAGCTGGCAATGGTCCAGGACAGGTATTAAGTTATGTGACTTTTTCTGTTCCCTGGAGGAAACATTGAAAAAATATTCATCTAATACACCACATGGCTAGAATTTTGCCCAGGGTTGTTGAACCTACTAATTATGACCCTGCTTTTGGTTCGATTTCTTCCCTTTACTTGTTTTGTGTGACAACTTAGGACAAATTAGTTAATCTGTTGTTCAGTTTTCCCTGGTGTGAAAAAGAGATCAGGATTCAAGGTGCTCTCTCCCTCTCTCACTCTCGCTCTATTTCCCTCTCTCTCTCTCTCTCTCTCTCACCCACTCTTTTTTCCTGTAGCTAACATTTTATAAATTATTCCTCTGAAGCAAATGAGTCATTTACAACTATTAACCACTGAAGGTTATGGCCTAATGGCTCTCAAGGGGAATATGAGGATTAGTCTATAAACTGAATCTCCCCATAATGGTAAGTACTTGGTATAATGATAAGCGCTACTTTATAAATGCCAAATAGTGATAAGTGGAAGAGGACAATAAAATTTTCATTGGTCTGGATGGAGAACAATCCTCATGCTGAATAAAATCACATTTTGTTTCCTTAAAACTTAGTCTCATACAAGATCTTCTGCAAGGTTGACCATGAGAACATTTAGCATAAAATTATGAAAACATTTATTTATGAAATCAATCAATCAAAAATGGCGTACTGTGTGCTATGCCCTAAGATATAGAGAAAAAAAAGAAAGTACCTGAATTATTTCGAGAATGTGAAGAAGGACCCCATCTCATTGGATGAACTTCATGTGAGTAATTCATGAGAGAATACAAGCAGGAGTCACATAGAACAAACAGGTATATAAAGGTTGCCACCTGTGCTGTTGGCAGTAAGACCTATAGTGATGGGGTCACAGATGTGGCCCAGTATTAGGATACTGAGGAAGGACTGGAATCATTAGGACTTCAACATTTCCAACTTCATTTTCCACTTCCATGTTTAGAAAACTAGCCCAGAATTTTGGAAGAGGTCTCGTAAGTGAGTCTATGTACAATTCTCACCTGTTGACTAAAAGTTTATTTTTCTAAACTGCAAAATAAAAGAATTACTTTCTTCCCTTTGGACCTAGAATGCCAACACACTCTCCCAAATTAAAGTAGGATGAAAAGTCCTCTTTATGCACCTTCTTTCTTTTTCGTTCTTTTAAAATGGAGGGGGAAATATACCAGCTACCTTCCATAACCTCAGTTCTCTTCTATTTGAACTGTCTCACTGTGTAAATTGACATCACACACACACACACACACACACACACACACACACACACTGACCAATCATAGTACCTTGAAGATTGTATAGGGATCAATGAAATGCTTTCCCCCTGTCTAATATCATCTAATATTCCCCTTACCCTTGGGATTAACATTCACTTACACAGAATCTTATCTAGTTCCATCTCAGTCCTACCCCTTTCCACTCCCTGTTCCACTCTGCCTTTCCTTCTATTGTGCCCTCTCAACTCTTTCTTCATCTCCCACTTTCCACTTTCTAAGACTAATAGAAACTTGGATTTTTATTTTTTCCTGAAGCCAGCACATCCTTGATTGCCCATGACAGTGCTGCATGTTTCCTGTCTTTAGCCCCCAAAATGTAGGAGCAAGAGGAGAGACACACCTTGCTTCTCATTGCCAATTTCAAAACATCGATTTCTCTCTAAGATTTAATAACCCCTCCTCCTTTGAAATTGCCTTCGTATACTTATATCACCTTGTCTAAGACCCATGTTGTGGTCTTCTACTAATCTCTAGGTCATTCACCTTCCTTTCTCGAGGACTTCAGTAATTGGCTTATAGTTTTTTTTTCTTTCATTTCAGCACTTGAACTTATGCTCAGAGACTTCAAAATAGATTCTGAGGACCAATAAAAACTTGGGTTCATTAATCACTTCAGCACATGCAGCCAGCATCCTCATTCTACCTAAATTACTCACAGGAATGGAAACACCTTAGATCTCACTATCATGCCTCGCTGTACTACCTGAACTCTGACTTTCTTCTTTCTGATCACAGCCTTGTATCTCTCCTTCCATCTCACTTCTGCTAATATAGTTCTTCAACCTCATCACATCTGACATTCTTTCTAAATATCTGTATTCTTCTATCCCATCACCCCTTCTGATCTCACTTTCTTCTCTCTTTAGCATTGACCCTGTGATTGTCCATGTCAACTATAACTTTTCTTTCTCCTCATACCTTGACAAACTACAACCCTGAGTTACATTCACCTTCTTCATCCCTGCTTTCATATCTTTGAAAGAGCTGCAGAAATTCATGTAATTGTGTTGACTGGGTCCACTATAAATTAAGTTCCTTGAATTCAACTGGGTCCTCCCTACCACCATGGCAACCCTTTTAATCTTCTGTGATGAATTGATCACACTCACCACAGCCCCTATTTCAATTTTTTTTCTGGGCTCATTTTTGTTTACCCTGCTCCTCTCTTTCTTCCTTTCAGTAGAAGACTTTTACTACTGTACTAAAATCAGAGATCATTCATCCAATGCCTTATATTTAGGAGTCTCCTTAATAAATATACAAATCCTTAATTGATAAGGTTTCTGGAATTGTACAGAAATCAAGGTGTACAGCCATTATAATGGGACCTGGGTAATGGTTACTGAATGGCAACAAAGGCTGCCTCCCTGCCAGAGGAGAAAGTTGGAACCACCACAAAATCACCATTCCTGTGTGATCCTTGTTTCCTTTTCTCCATTAATATGAGAGCTCCTTGACAGCATAAACTGTGGTTGTGGTTCATTGTTTGTTTTGTTTTGTTTTCCCTTTCTTCGTACCCCCAGCATTTAGAATGCTGCCTGGAATACTTAAATCCTTATTAAAAGCTTTTTGACTGACTGGCAGCCTTAGTTTCTAGGTCACAATACTAGAAAGGTTTATTTATTTGAGGCAGCATCAGTGCCATTGAGCCCTGGTCAGAAAGACCTGTGTTCAAACTCAGTCTAAGCACTTACCTTCTGCATGACCCTCAGATCAGGCATTGATCTGAGCTATTGTTTCTACATCTACACAATGGCAGTGACAAAACTTGTTTCAAAAGGTCTTTGTGGAATTCAAATGAAACAACGAATTCAAAACTGTTAAAAACCTCAAAGTGCTCTATAAACCACAAATATCATTATGATTATGATTATTATGATTATGTGTATTCAGTCTATTATAAAGAGCACCAAACTTGGCATCAGAGGAGCTGGGTTTGTTGTTCTGCTCCTTGCTTACATTAATGTGATTTTCCCCCTTCAGACATTAATTTTCATATTTCTTAAATGAGAGGGCTGGAGTAGATGTCACTTAAGTTATCCAGCTCTCGATTTTCTGAGCACATGCTGGAGAATGGCAATACTGTGTCAGTACCTCTTTGAACAGGATTTCTTTTCCTTTAGGATTTTACAATCTCAGACCTCTTTGCCAGAATAATGAAACCCAAAGAATATTCCCTTAAACCATACACTGGTTACTCTTACTCAACTTGCTGATCATCGTAAAGGACATGAAGAAATTCCATTTTAGTGAAGGGAAATAAAAGTCTCAGCCTCTTTCTAGTTCACTGCATTAGGAAAATGATTAGAGTAAATAACTTCTGAAGCACCCCCATTTAAATAAATGACTTCCTATCATAGAGTTCCTGTGGAGGTGAATCCTAAGTATTCCACTGACAGAAAATTTCAGCCAAAGCGAGAGTGCTTAATGATTTCAAATGGCCCTTTTAAAGTCTGTTATTCTATTCTGTAGGTCAAAAAGGCAATGCTTTTGAATCAGATGGATTTCGTATCATGATAATTTATAGTATAATACAACACTACACAAAATGGCTTGACAAAAGTCAGGAAAATGCTTCTTAGAACAAGACTTCGATGGGGTCCAGGGGTCAAGAAGGAGGGGACAGAGACCAAATATCAGGTATTCATCTGTGTAGAGATGCTTTATCTAAATTTACTTCACTGGAAACAAGCAAACCAGATATTATTAGGGTGTGTGTTGGCTTGGGAGCTAAGCACACTGGTTAACAAAAATAGTGAACTGGGCCACCACATAGGAAGCAAAACTAATAGCTGAGGTAGCCCTTTCTTTTTACCCCAAACCCCCAGGTCTTTGAGGGTGATGATGGGGGGAATAACATCAGATTTTAATGATGTAGAGAAGGGAGTTCTCAGTGAATAAACTATCCCAACTTACAATGACCACCCAATATTTGCTTGTTTGTTCCTTTTTCCCCTTCTATATATTTATCCTGGTTAGCAAGCACTGTTTTTTTTTTATTTTTCCCTTCCTACTCTCCTGAATAAGAAAGAAAAAGAATTTCATATAACAAATATATAGTCAGATGACACTATTTTCTGCAGTGGCTATGTGCAAAAGAATTTGTCTCATTCAGAAAAATTAATCAACTCTCTATTAGGAGGCCAATAATTTGCTTCATCTTTAGTCCTCGAAATTTTGGTTTAACTGACTCTTTGTGAATTCTCTTTAGGGTTTTCTTGGCAAAGATACTGGAAAGGTTTGCCATTTCCTTCTCCAACTCATTTTACAGATGAAGAAAGTGAGGCAAACAATGTTAAGTGATTCTCCCAGAGTCAATTAGATAACAAGTTTCTGAGGCCAGATTAGAACCCAGGAAGGAGTCTTCCTGACTCCAGCCTGGAACTCTACCCTTTGCCACCTAGCTGCTCTCAATTAATTTATGTTGTTACCATTGTAAACAGCATTCTACTTCTGCTCACTTTACTCTTCATTTGTTCATAGAGGTCCATACAGTTTCCTTTGGAAGTGTCTATTTTTTCATTTCTTAGGGCACTATAATATTCCATTACATTTATATGTCATAATTTGTTTAGCAATTCCCTAATAGTTGAATGGTCCATTAGTTTGCATTTTTTTTGCTTTCTTTGCTACTGCTTAAAGAGCTTCTATAAATACATTTCAAAATAGAGTCCTTTTTTCTTTTTCTTTAGATCATCTATTGTTATGTGATTTATACTGATGGAAAATATTGGATCAATGAAATCTTGTATTGGTAATTAAGGCTGGACTTTCTTACTGTTTTAGAATGCTAAATTAATTAAGTATCCTTGATTAAGTCTTACTAGGTGCAAAGTTCCAGACACACACTCTTTTGCTAACTAAATGTAAAGACCCAGGCTCATGACCTTTTGCTGATGAGGTGTGAATCCTTTGAGCCCCGAAAAAAATATAAAAGCTCAAAGGTTAGCATTCTGTCTGGGGCTCTGAGTCACTGGAAGAGTAGTGTGGGACTTGCTGGCTTTTCATCCTGAACTAAATGAATGATATTTGCATGTTGGATTAAAGTAAGAAGGGTGCTGTCTTTTCCCCCTGAACTAAGTAAATGATATATGTATGTTTGATTAAAGTGAGATTGTTAACCCCTTAAAGTTGCTTTCCTTAGAAAAGCAGATCAAAGAATCTGTGCTGGCAGCTATTGTTTCTGGTCTTGTTGGGTCTTACACCCCTACAGCAGCTGCTAGTAGCATTTTTGTTACACCCCAGCTTTACACAGCTAGTCAGTAGCTGAGGCAGGAATGAAACACAGGTGTTTCCAACTCCACGTGGTGCTTTCTATTGCTTCTCCAGAGTATTCTAATTTCTTTATAATCCTAAAAGGCATATTTTTAGAGTTGCTGAGACCAGGCCTTTTCTTATGTTATTTATGGTGGCGAATGCCTTTGAAAGGTACCTAAATTTAGAGACGTGGTATGGTACAGGATAAAATTGTCAAATTCAAATGTGATGGTGATTTGGTTCAGATGACATCTCAAAGGCAATGTTACAGACCATTCACACTATGAGAACCTTAAGTTTTAAGTTTTATGTCATTAAGAAAACAAATATATATGTATATATATATATATATATATATATATATATATAAATAGAAAGTTCATATAACATCAATACTTCTTCATAAATGTTTTTCCCTCCCCCCAAAAAAGTCAAATCTTTTGCCACACTGATAGAGAATATCACCCTAGCATCCAGCATTATTCTGCATCATACAAAATTTTGAATCTTCTTGGAAATTTTGAAAATTAAGGCTGGCAACATAGGCACAGCAGGATCAGTAGCTAATTGTCAGCTGCTTCTTCTCCATGGATGCTGCAGGTGGGAGCCGCAGCTTCCCCCAAGAAGTTTGTTCCCATAGCTATAGCTCTGGTAGAACTTTCCCCAAGTCTTCCCCCCCCCTGCTCTTTGTAAAGGAAGGAAAGGAACCTGGCACATGTGTCCTCTCTGGCAATTCAGGCTCCAAGGTCTCCAGCTGCAAGATGTTCCCCTTCAAGCAGTGGAAAGCAGTGCCTATGTGGAACTAGAATGTGGAGTGTACCACATGTTCCATATGCTAGGGTCCAGGTGATAGTGTTGCAGTTTGAGGTACTAGGAACCCCCAAAGGGGGAAGGGGTTGCCTGGAAAGAATTTGACTACTCAAGCCTTCTTTCAGTCAGAGCAGTGAGGTTTTATTATGGCACCAACTGGGCAGGCAAGTAAATCTGCTATTGTGTCACTAATAGGAGCAGGGGAGATTCCTAGTGAGTCTGCACAATTTAATGGGGATAAGATTGGTACCTTTATACAGAAAAAGACTGTGGGCAAATATAGATGGGATTAAGAAATGGCACGTAGCCTGTGGTGGGCCAGGTGCAGACAATGAAAGGAGTTCAGTGGTAGGGCCATAATGAAAGGGCAGGTCAAAAGATTATTGAGTGAGATGGGCTGCATGTCTCAGGCAAATGCCAGGGATCTGGGCTGCTGAAACGTATGGGAAAGTTCAAGGCAAAGACATCGTCTTATGCCAGCATGGGAAAGTTCAAGGCTTTTAGGGGTCCAGGTCCCAAAGATATGGTCTTTTCCTTTTAGGATTTCAAGTTTCATAACTCCATCAATGGAAGCTTGTCTTAGATGTCAAGCTGAAAACAAACAAAAAAAGATTGTTTTGTGGTCTGGGAAAAGTGCAGTATAAGCCTTCCATAATGGCTGTGGGCGAAACAGAACAATCTTGCTCTCTGTGCCAGTAAGATTGGGTGCTCCAGAGAATAGGCAAATGAAAGCCCAGGGTGTCTTTGAATGCCAGAGTCTGCAGTCTAGGGAGCGTAAAGGAAGGGGTAGAGCCTTCCAACGATAGAGTCATTTCATTAGTCTTTCCTTGGTTAAATCAATGAATTGGATACTCCAAGATGGAGCATTTGGTCCCCTTTCTTTTAAGAACTTCTTTGCAAATAAGAACAGTGTATTACACATGACATTCATTTATCTTTCTTTGGTGTGAATTGTAGATACTCCTTAGAAGTGCCAATAGTTCCAATGTGAATGACTTTCAAAATTTAATTAAAGTCTTGAATAAAGGAAATCAGGAAAGCAAGTTCTATTCAGGCAAGAAGTTTTTTGCACATTCATAGTTAATTCTTAAAAGTTATTGCTATAGATGAAAAAGCGTTCAAACATAATCCATGTATAGGTATGGTTTTGTAGTAGTAGTACTTTACCCCCTGAAAATAAACAATTTATCCAAGATACATTTCAGTTAACTAGGATTTTGGCTTTCTTTTCTAAGTTTTTATTAACAACACAACAAAAAAATTATGGCTTGCTACTAGTGACCAGGGAAACCAACAGTCAGATTTCTCTCTCTCTGAGAAATGGAAGCTTGATTGTTTTATATGGCTGTTTCTTTGATTCTTTAGTGACATCTATAACAGAACTCTATAAAGACATTGAGTTATGGACATATAAATATTTCTAGATCAGACTTTGATTCTTTGATTTTTACCATATTATGTTGCATTAATGATTATTTATATTGAATACCTACAAGATAAAAGTGTTTAATTCATTTCTTAGACCTTTAATGAGAAAATTACAATCACATAACACTATTTGATAAATGATGAAATATTCTATTAAATTGTTTAATTACTTGAACTGATTAAATAAATATTAAAGCAATATTTAAAAAAAGAAAAGCGAATATGCTTTTTTTGTTGTTTTTGGAAAAGACATTCAGCCCCTTAATGCATTTCCAAAAATAATTGTTATTAAGATAGGTCTTTAAAGTTCATGAAAGGCTTTGTATACATTATCTCATGTCAGCCTCATAATAACTCTGTTTATCATCACCATTCCTGTTTGACAGAACTCAGAGTGGTGAAGTGACTTCCTCATAGCCACATAGCTACTAAGTGTCACTGGCAGGATTTATTCACTGACCTTCCTGACTCCAAGGCCATCACTATTCACTATAATAAATTTCTTCCATATTTACAGAGATGATGCTTTTACATTATTGTCTCCTTTTGATTAAATTTTACATTTTAAACTAACCAGTCTTCCGTTGTATCTCTCTACTTACTTAACCTGGTTTGTTTTGTTTTCAAATTTTATCCTCTTAAAAATATAAAGAAGTTAGACTCTACTCAATGCAGGACTTCATTCACAATGGTACAGCAAACCTTAAAAAAGTGTATTAATATCCTTTTTTTTTACTATCTATATTTTTCTATCAGAAAACCCTCCCTTATAACAAAGGGTAGAAAAGAATGAAAAACAAAACAGTTCAGTAAAACTATCAAGCACATAAACTAGTCCACTAAGGCAAATATTATACTGGAAGTTCCACATTGTTAGTTCCAAACATCTTCAACAAAGGGAAGTGTGTTCTGCTAACACTTCTTTGGGGCTGAGCTTCATCATTATAATTTCATAATGTTTATAACACTGTTTTATTGTTATTCTATTTTACTGGTAAAGTCAGTATAGATATTGTGTTTTCCTTCTTCTGTTTAATTCACTTTATCAGTTTGTATTAATTTCCTATACTTCCCTATATTCAATAAAAACAATTTTTTACAACAGAGTAATTTTCTGTCACATTAATGTACCACAACTTGTTTAGTATTCCCCAGTCAATAGAAAGTTATTTTGTTTCACATTCTTATAGCAGACATTTAATTGTTCAGCGTACCACAAGACAAAAACCATTTTTAAATGCAGTGTGTATATAGGCACAACATTGGGATTGGTGTTGTATTTGGATTTGACACTATCCCACCTGTCAGATTCATTATTACACATTCAGTAAGAAGGGAGAATCTAGATCAGGGGATAATCGTGGCCCAAATGATTTGAAAACAGTACAGGATCTGGAGGTGAGAAAAACATTATTTGTATATTGAAGTGGCTACTTAATCACTCATTTTACCTTTACTTCTTTTGAAAAATGGAATCAGCAAGGAGGCATAGTCAAAAGTCTTTTTTTGTGCCTTGAAATAGATTATGCACCTCAGATGTGTAGCTTTCTGCCATGAAGTTATCTAGGCACTGGAGAGATTTAAGTTTATTATGCAGAGAAATGTTTTGAAGCCAACATTAATGTATGTGGGATGAAATTCCCTGCTACATGTAAATAATCATCAGATTATCAGTGATTAGGGGTGAATTTATTGTACTCAGGTGGCCCATTGATCAGGATTCTATCAGTCACTTGTGGATTGTACATATCTTGTAGTCTTTGTCCTCTCATTTTAATTATGTAAACACATTCTGTTCTTCTTTGTTCAGACAATGGCCTTTGTCAATGTGATAGAATATGCTATTATTTGGAAATTGTTTCCTTCTTTTACATAGGAAATTAAATGCTAAATCCACTTAGCTTTCTGTGAATTGTAGGGAGGTAAAATATAATCAACTTCCCTAAAGAGGCAACTGCTTTTGCAAAGTGTCATGAAACACCTGTCTAATACTATGTGGTATTTTTCTGACCTAGTGAAAGAAAAATTGATTATATATTTCCCTATCCTCTTAATGAAGAGAAAAGACTAGACTTGGAGTTCTAAGGGCAGTGTGCTGGGTAAAGAAAATACTCGCAAAGATTTAATTTGTTAAGCACTTGAGAGCAATGGTGATGGTTGGTTGACTGTCCTTGGCAAGGGAAAAAAAAATATTTAATTAATGGGCTATGGGAGATTGAACAGCAGAAGGAACAAAAGGTCTCTTACAGTACCAGTAAAAATCTGAATAAAGAGTTAGTATAAATCCACAGCAATTGACAACATCACTCAATATGTAATGCCCACACTTTCTTGACTTTCAAGTGGGTGAGAATCCTGGGACCAAAAGATCCATTCATCTCTTTATTGAAATAGAAATGAGTAGATGCAGCTATAAATTGAACAAATCCCACTGGCCAATTTACTTCCAAGAAAAAAGTTCACATAGAAAATCTCTCAAGCAGATGATTTATAGCAAAATCTATATTTTCAACATTCCCATAAAGTGTGTGTGTGTGTGTGTGTGTGTGAGAGAGAGAGAGAGAGAGAGAGAGAGACCATGTGATATCAGTTTCTCTAAACGTTGATTGAGTGTTGGATTAGTTTTTGCTAAATACCACATTTTGGCCACATCAAAAGCCTCTTAAAAAGAAAATGAACAGACTTCCGGGGGTGGAGCCAAGATGGCAGCTGGAAAGCAGTGAGCTCCCCACCAAGTCCCTCCAAAAACCTATAAAAAATGGCTCTGAACCAATTCTAGAACTGCAGAACCCACAAAACAGCAGAGGGAAGCAGGACTCCAGCCCAGGACATCCTGGATGGTCTCTGGGTGAGGTCTATCTCACACAGAGCTGGGAGCTGGGAGCTGCGAGCTGGGAGCGGAGCAGAACAGAGCCCAGCATGAGCTGCTCGGACCAACCAGACCAGGAGCCAGGCGGAGTGGGCCCTAGCGCCCTGAATCAGTGAACTGCGACAGTTACCAGACTTCTCAACCCACAAACACCAAAGACAGAGGAGAAGGTTGGTGGGAAAAGCTGTGGGAGGGGAAGGAGTTCATGGTTTGGCCACCGCCCTGGGGCAGCAGAGGTGGGACAGCTACAGCTGCTGTTGCTTCCGGCCCCAGGCCCACCTGGTGGGAGGAATTAAGCGTTAAGTGGCACATCAGAGCAGGAGTGCACAGCCTGATGAAGATCTAAGCCCAGTTTGGGTTGGGGATTCTTGGGGAAGGAGGAGTGCTGGTGTGGCAGAGCTGGCTCATCCCCCCCGCCCCCAAACGTGGAACATAGAACTCTTTAGTCTACAAGCAGTCACACCCCACTGCAAAACTCAAGGGTCAAGTTAGTTGGTTGGGAATATGGCCAGGCAGTGAAAACATACCCAGATTCAGTCTCAGACTTTGAATTCTTTCTTTGGTGACAAAGAAGACCAAAACATACAGCCTAAAGAAGTAAACAAAGTGCAAGAGCCTACACCAAAAGCCTCCAAGAAAAACATGAACTGGTCCCAGGCCATGGAAGAGCTCAAAAAGGATTTGGAAAAGCAAGTTAGAGAAGTAGAGGAAAAATTGGGAAGATAAATGAGAAGGATGAGAGAAAACCATGAAAAACAAGTCAATGACTTGCTAAAGGAGACCAAAAAAAATATTGAAAAATACACTGAAGAAAATAACACCTTAAAAAATAGACAAACTCCAATGGCAAAAGAGCTCCAAAAAGCCAATGAGGAGAAGAATGCCTTGAAAGGTAGAATTAGCCAAATGGAAAAGGAGGTCCAATGGACTACTGAAGAAAATACTACCTTAAAAATTAGATTGGAGCAAGTGGAAGCTAGTGACTTTATGAGAAATCAAGATATTATAAAACAGAACCAAAGGAATGAAAAAATGGAAGACAAAGTGAAATATCTCATTGGAAAAACCACTGACCTGGAAAATAGATCCAGGAGAGACAATTTAAAAATTACTGGACTACCTGAAAGCCATGATCAAAAAAAAGAACCTAGATATCATCTTTCAAGAAATTATCAAGGAGAACTGCCCTGATATTCTAGAGCCACAGGGCAAAATAGAAATTGAAAGAATCCACTGATCACCTCCTCAAATAGATCCCAAAAAGAAATCTCCTAGGAATATTGTCACCAAATTCCAGAGCTCCCAGATCAAGGAGAAAATATTGCAAGCAGCCAGAAAGAAACAATTTGAGTATTGTGGAAACACAATCAGAATAACCCAAGATCTGGCAGCTTCTACATTAAGAGATCGAAGAGCTTGGAATATGATATTCCAGAGGTCAATGGAGCTAGGATTAAAACCTAGAATCACCTACCCAGCAAAACTGAGTATCATGCTCCAAGGCAAAATATGGATTTTCAATAAAATAGAGGACTTTCAAGTTTTCTCAGTGAAAAGACCAGAGCTGAATAGAAAATTTAACTTTCAAACACAAGAATCAAGAGAAGCATGAAAAGGTAAACAAGAAAGAGAAATCATAATGGACTTACTAAAGTTGAGCTGTTTTGTTTCCATTCCTACATAGAAAGATGATGTGTGTGTTTCATGAGACCTCAATATCATAGTAGCTGAAAGGAATACACACACACACACACACATATATATATATATATATATATATATATATATATATATATATATGTATGTATATATACATATAAGTGAATGTGCATGTATGTATGTATGTATGTATATAAAGAGAGAGAGAGAGAGAGAGAGAGAGAGAGAGAGAGAGAGAGAGAGAGAGCAGACACAGGGTGAATTGAAAATAAAGGGAAGATATCTAAAAGAAATAAAATCAAATTAAGGGATGAGAGAGGAATATATTGAGAGAGGGAGATAGGGAGAGATAGAATGGGGTGGATTATCTCCCATAAAGGTGGCAAGAGGAAGAGGTTCTGTGGGCGGAGGGGAGAGGGCAGGTGAGGGGGAAATGAGTGAATCTTGCTCTCATCAAATTTGGCCTGAGGAGGGAATATCATACACACTCAATTGGGTATCTTACCCCACAGGAAAGAAGAGGGAAGAAGATAAAAAAAAGTGGCGGATGATGGAGGAGAGGGCAGAGGGGGGTGGAGGTAATCAAAAACAAACACTTTTGAAAGGGGACAGGGTCAAGGGAGAAAATTCAATAAAGCAGGATGGGTTGGGAAGGAGCAAAACAGAGTTAGTCTTTCACAACATGTGTATTGTGGAAGGGTTATACATAGTGATACACATGTGACCTATGTTAAATTGCTTGACTTCTTAGGGAGGGTGGGTGGGAAGGGAAGAGGGGAGAGAATTTGGAACTCAAAGTTTTAAAAACAGATGTTCAAAAACCAAAAAAAATGTTTTTGCATGCAACTAGAAAATAAGATACACAGGCAATGGGGTGTAGAAATTTATCTTGCCCTACAAGAAAGGAAGGGAAAAGGGGATGGGAGGGGAGTGGGGTGACAGAAGAGAGGGCTCAGTGGGGAACAGGGTAACCAAAATATACATCATCTTGGAGTGGGGGGGAGGGTAGAAATGGGGAGAAAATTTGTAATTCAAACTCTTGTGAAAATCAATGCTGAAAACTAAGTATGTTAAATAAATAAATTTTAAAAAATAAAAAAAAAACTTTGTCATAAAAAATGCCTGTCTTAGGTACTATTAAAAAAAAAAAAGAAAAAGAAAATGAACTTGTACCTTTGTAAGCACAACTGTGGAGGATTTTGTCATAAAATTTTCTTTCATCATTTACAGATTATCAAGGCTTCAGCTAATTCACATTTATCTTTAAGAAGTGAGTATATTATAGAGCACATTATGAGATATCAAGGATGAGAAAGATAGTTTAGCCTAACCTTGAATAACATTGAAAATTATGTTAAAATTGATCCCCCCTACTCTTTCTTTGCTCCTTTGATTTCAGTACCTTCCTAATGACCTCATATTCACAGCTATTAAAATGTTTATCCAAAAGGAACAAATCTCTGTTGGTAAAAATTTTAGAAAACATGGCACCAAGTTATAGGAGTTTTGTTCAGTTATTCTTCAGTTGTGTCTGACTGTGTGGCCCCATTTCCATGTTTTTTTTTTAGATATTGGAGAGGGTTGCTATTTCCTTCTCCATTTTACAGATGAGGAAACTGAGGCAAAAATGGTTAAGTGACTTGGCCAAGATCATACAGATATTATGTGTCCAAGGCCAGATTTGAACTCAGTAAGATGAGTCTCAAGACCCCAGACTCTGTCCACTGTGCCACCTAGCTGCCCATTGTAGGAGATACTTGAAGACAATTGATATATCCTAACACTCCTCAAGTGACGCTATCTAGGTAATTATCTACTATACCTACTGTAAGCTGTCCCTGGAGATATAAACAGGCAAAGGATTACAAAATAGAATCAAATAGAGGTAAGCTTGGCATAGTAAAATCAATGAGATTGATTAGATTGAGACAGATGGAGGTGGATGATTTGAATAGGAATAGATTTCAGGAGACTACCATTTTACCAATTTCTGAAAGATGTGGTTGAATCAGCTTGACACTGGAGAAGAGTTTTTTTAATTATACACACACACATACATACATATACACACACATATATTTATATATGTACGTACATACATACATACACATATACTTATACATATATATTCACATGCATACACTTTCCTCCCATCCTTGTAGAGGTTGTGACTATGTATACGGAATATCACATATTGAATATCTATTTTTTTAGTAACCCCAGATGACTCTCTAAGTCTATAAGTTATAAATAAGGTACAGATAAGTTGTTGCACATCTGTCTAAGTGGAGGGAATTTTCAGCCCAGGAATTCCCTATAACAATGAAATGACAGTGACCCAACAAGAGATAGAGAGCATTACAAAATGCAAAATGGATAATTTTGATTATGCTAAATTGAAATGTTTTTGTATAAACAAACCAAACACAACAAAGACTAGGAAAGAAGCAGAAAATTGGGAAAAAATCTTTACAACTAGTGTCTCTGATAAAGGCCTCATATCTAAAATATACAGGGATCAGAGCCAAATTTATAAGAATACAAGTCATTCCCCAATTGAGAAATGGTCAAAGTATGTGAACAGGACGTTTTCAGAGGCAGAAATTAAAGATATCTATAGGCATATGAAAAAATGCTCTAAATCCCTCTTGTTTAGAGAAATGCAAATTAAAACAACTCCTAGGTACCACATCTCTCCTGTCAGATTGGCTAACATGACAAAATAGGAAAATGATAAATGCTGGAGAGGATATGTGAAAATTGGAACACTGTTACATTGTTGATGGAGTTGTAAATGGATCCAGCCATTCTGGAGAGCAATTTGGAACTATGCCCAAAGGGCTATAAAAATGTGCATGCCCTTTGACCTAGCAATACCACTTCTAGGGCTGTATCCCAAAGAGATCACACAAATGGGAAAGTTAAGTACAAAAATATTTATAGCAGCTCTTTTTGTGGTAGCAAAGAATTGGAAATCAAGGGGATGCCCATCAATTGGGGAATGGCTAAACAAGTTGTGGTGTGTGAATGTAATGGAATACTATTGTGCTATGAGAAATGAAGAGCAGATGGACTTCATAATAACCTGGAAAGACCTACATGATGTGATGCTGAGTGAGAGGAGCAGAACCAGGAGAACATTGTACACAACCACAGACATATTGCTTCTGTGATGACTAACTGACAGACTTGGTTCTTCTCAGCAATACAAGGCTCAAAGACAGCTCCAAAGGACTCATGATGGAAAGAGCTATCTATATCCAGAGAAAGAATTATGGAGTCAGAATGTAGATTTTGGCAAACTATTTGCTCTCTCTTTTTTTTTTTCTTTTCTCTTTTTTTTTTTTGGTTTTGTTTCTTCTTTCTCACAATTCATTCCATTGGTCACAATTCTTTACAACTTGTCTATTGTGTAAATATGTTTAATGCAGAGGTATATGTAAAACATATATCAGATTCCATGCCTTCTTGAGGGGAAGAGGGGGAGGGCAAGGAGGGGAAGAACATTTGGAACTCAAAAACTTGTGGAACTGAGTGTTGTAAACTAAAAATAAAAAAAATATTAAAAACAATGAAATGACAGATCTGGACTAAATCAATGTTAATTTATTTTGCTCCCCATGATTTGATAATAAACGTGGCAAACAAGAGACAACATTTAAAGACAGACATTCACATTTACTTCAAGTATTTATCTTCCTTCCTTAAAATATAATTAATAGCATGAGCCTTGACATGATAGCTACAGTGGAAGCAGTATAGGACTTAGGATCAGAGGAATTCCATTCAGATTCCAGCCCTAACACTTATTCCCTTTGTGATGCTGGGCAAGTCATTTGATCTTTCGGTTTCTGTTTCCTTATATGAAAAATAGAGGGTTTTTGTTTGTTTGTTTTTATTAGATTACTGTTGAATTTCCTTCTTGCTAGAATTCCATGATTCTTTTAATGATGATCCTATTTTCCATATTTATGTTAATTTTCAATAAAAGTCATTATTCATTCAACAAATTTCCATTAAACGACCAGTATGTGTGATACAGCTGGAGACTTCAGGGGAGTGTACACAGTCTCTGTTCTCTTATTTTCCATCTTATATATACCTGTGGATTTCTCAGAGTGCTTAGTACAGTGCCCTTAATCAGAGCAGTCACCCAGAAAAGAAATAGGAAAAGAACAAGCATTTATTACAAGCATTCATTACAGGCAGTACTCTAAGCACTTTGGAAATATTTTCTTGTATGATAAAGGAAGGAAGGAAACAGAATATCCAAACCTTTCCCACTTCCCAATTCTTCACTTCCACTCAGAATCTATCTACTTTTATTCTTGGAACAAGGTCACATGAAAATCAAAAGTGGGAACCTCTTCATTAACAGATTGAGGAAGTCATGGGTGAAATATATCACTAAGATTGAGGCTTAATGTGTGGAAGATGATTTTGTCCTTCATATTTTCCAGTTTTCCATTTCTTTCTTCAGGTTTATTGGTACATATATTCAAGAGCTCATAATTCCTCAGAAAAGAAATCCACTGCTCATTTCCTAAATTATATTGTATTTCTCAAAGTTTATGTTTCACTCTAAGTATAAATCTAAGTGAACTTGGATCCAACTCAAGTTTATATACTAACCTCAAAGATTTGGGAATAGGAACATGTGCACAGAAATTCTGATTTTAGTACTCTCATTTAAAAAAAATAATACTTTGAATAATTCAGTTAAATAGCTTTTTGAGCCTTTTCCATTCTTCATAGTCATATTTTTCCAGAATTATATTAATACACCAGATATCCCATATTGATTCAAACTATTGGACCCATACTGAGAACTTGTCTCTATAACCAAAATTAGTGGACCATAACTTCATCATTTCAGTCTTAATGGCTGATCCCATTAGGTCCTTTTTTTTTTAATCTGAAAGACTAATCAGTGACTGGTGTTTGAAGTGATTGAAATAACCAGATCTATCATACTCCAGTCTAGTTATGTTCACCAGATAGAAATTGTCTGAAGCACAGCTAACTTATAATTATCTAAGTAAAGATTGTTAAACTCTACATTGTAAAATGTAGATGCAAAGAATGCAAAGAATATTGGATTTGAAATCAGGAATACCTCGGATCAAGTCCTGTCTTTGATTTTTACTTTGGGATTCTAGGTAAGTCCCTTTATCCTTTGTGCATCAGACAACTTTCTAAGACTCATGAAACATAGTGTGGTACAGGGGAACAGAGTAATATTTTTAAGCTCTTCTTCTCCCCATGACCAGCCTTCCATCCCTTACTACCTACTGGCTCTTTACCTTCTACCAACAACAACAACATACAAAAATGTCCAGGACAAGGTCAATCCTTAAGAAAGCTTTCCTTGGTCCCTACCTTCCCTTCAAGCTATTGCCCTATAGACCTATCCCCCATTTCAAAGCCAACACCTAAGAAGGGCTCTATATATTCATTATTTCTACTTTTCAGCTCATTGCAGTCTGTATTCTAAACTCATCATTCAAATGCTGCTTCATTTACCAGAGTTACCAGTGATCTTCTGATTGGGAAATCTGACAGCCATATCTCAGTGGTCTTTTTCTTCATATGTCTACAACATTTAGAACTGTTTACCACTCTCTCCTCCAGGATAAGTATTGATCTCTAAGTTTTAGTAATTCTCTGTTTTCTTCCTACATCATTTGCTTTTGCTTCATCATCCATGTCAAGCTCCCTTATTGGGTGTGTATTGTATCTCAAGGCTTTCTCGTGGGCACTCTTCATTTTCTACACTTCCACCCTTGACAATTTCCATGGGTTCAGTTGTCATCTTTGCATCAAAGAATGCCAGAGGTATGTATCCAGCTCTCTCTCCCTGTTGATTTCCATCATCAAATGCCTATTGGACATTACCAACTTGATTTCATATAGGTATCTCAACCTTGGCATCTCCAAAATAGAATTCATCACCTTTCCTTCTAAATCCTTCTGTCTTCTACTTCTGCGAATTTAGGGCAACATCACCTTTCCAAGTATCCAGGAAACAGATTCCCAATTTCAGCCATTCTTATTCCCTTATTCTACCTCAAACACTGTATCTAATCAGTTGCCAAATTTTTTTTTTCATTCTACTTCCTCACCATTTCTCACACTCATCTTCTTTCTATCCATACACTCAGCTATCATCATTGGTCAAACCTTCATCACTTGGACTCTTGGTACAGTCTCCTAATCTTTTTCTCTGCCCAAGTCTTTCCCAAAGCCATTCATCAACCACGCAACAGCCAAATGATATTACTAAAATAAAAATCTAACTTTCTCATAAACACATTCCTACTCAAAAGGTCCCTCTCACTACAACAATAAAATCTTTTTCAGTACTTAAAGACCTTTGCAATCTGACTTTAGCTCGCCTTTCTAGATTTATTATATGTTACTCTCCTATATACATACTTCAGCCCAGCCAAACTGAGCTATTTTATAGCCCACAAAGAAAACATTCTATCTCTTTGCTGCATATCTTTGCCTAGGCTGTGCCATTCTTTTCTTACCTCCATGTTAGAATCCCTAATCCCTTGAATGTTTCAAGGCTTAGCTCAAACATCACCTTCTACCTGAGGTCTCTGCTGATTCCCTTAGCTGCTATTATTCTACCTCACCTTCATCAAAACTTCCTTGCATTGAATTTATAAATGTATATATGCATATGAAATATTTATTTATATAAATATATATCATTTCCTGAATAGAATGTAAGCTCCTTAAAGGAAAAGTTTGTTTTGGTTTTTGTCTTTTTATCATCCCAACACTCAGAGTAGCACCCAGCACACATATTTGAGATATTTGTGCTGATTGAATATTGATATTGCCTTTGCCATTCACTTTCTATGTGACTTTGGGCAACTCATTTAACTTTTCTTGGTTTTAGGTCCTCATCTGTAAAATTTGGGAGTTATACTAGATGAATTCTGGGGTCCCTTCTCATTCTAAATCTGTGATTTTATGATATAGCAAGCTATGGATGGGTTGCAAAATTAGCTGAGGAAGTTTTCCACTTAAGAATTTCTCTACATTGAGGAAATCAGAGATCTTTCATATGCTTGCATAATATCCAAAATTTCTTTTGGTTCAGACTTTTGATTTTATTTGTATAAGAAAGTACCAGTCCAGATACTCCCTCCACCATAGCAGAGAAATTATCCTTCAACCACTTAGAGTCTTAGAGAGTTTCCTATTTAAGTGACTTTCCTAGGGACATACAGCCTATATATGGGAAAGGAGGGACTTGAACCCAGTCTTCCTGACTTAGAGACTAGGACTCTATTCTATGCTATATGATTAAAATAAAAAGGACCTGAAGTATTGGAAAAATTCTCCCTGAAGAAACAGAAATGTGTTCAGTATGACACAAAGGCTTTCAATACTACTAGAAGAAAAAACAAAAATAAGTACAAAGGTAATTTCAGATACTTATTTGTCAGCATAGGGGGAGGGGAAGCTAGAGTCAGTTCTGGTAAAGAGGAAATTGTGGGAGATTATGATGGCTTTCTTCCTGAAGATCTTATAGAAAGTAACTGAGGGCTATCTGTCCTACATTGTTTCTATACTCCCCTACCTGAATCCTAACTAGAGGCTCTCCCTACTATATGACTGTACAATTCTATAGAAAAAAATGTATTCATTCATCTCTATCATACACTGAATTCAAAGAGACTTGAGGCTGTAGAACAATTGCAATTTCCAATTTATCTTCCAGTCAAGTGTTATTTGGATCTTGACTTTTGATTTTAAGTAGTTTTCTTCTTTGATGATCTCTCACTTTCCCCCCTCCCCCTGAAACTATGCCTGCCTAGTTCTGTCTTGTTGAAACTGCTGTTTTTAGGATTCCCCTTGCACTTTGGACAAATCCATCAAACTTTCTTCTAAGTCAATATACACAGAGAGTCAATGCTATACCAGAATAGATCTGATATTTTGGTATCTATCAGGTTCCATCTGTATGCCAGATGCATGAAGCCATGTGGTGCTGCTCATAGATTTCATCAGATAGAAGTACAGCATAGCAAAAGACTAGGTATAGGACAATGTTTTTATGTTCACACATGTCATTATCTATTAACATTCCCTGTCATTTAAAAAAACTTTTGCTTTTTTTTTTAACTTCTAAGAAAATTGTTACTTCTGCAAGATGTGGGGACAACTATGGAGCAATAAAGCAACAGATTTTAGTTTGTTTCCACTCCTTGTTTCTGTCTTCCCAGACTAGAAACTAGAATATTACAGATATTTTAAAAGAATATAGCAGGATATTCTAAAATTATGCAGGCATAAACACAAAAGCAAATATGGAAATAGAAAATGTTGCCAGATTCTGGACACATTGTGAATGGAGAGTCATCCTCTAAGCCTAAATGATTTGTCAGTTTTCATTATTCCCTAAAACAAGAAAGTTTTTCATACATTCCATGAGAGAATGTGCACAAGTCCTGACTGCAATAAAAAGATTTATTCATAGCAGTCCACTAAAATAAAAATCATGTTTATATGGTGTTTTAAAGTTAGCAAAGTAATTTACCTACATTACCACATCTACACCTCTCAACAATGCTGTGAAGTAAGTGGCTGCAAGATAGTACACCCATTTTGCTGGCAAAGAAAAATAAAAACATGCTGTCACAATCTTTCTAGATAAATCCGATTTCTTCGAGAAGGCAGTGTGAAGGCATACCTTCAGACATATAACCGAAGAAGATGGGTGGCATGCATGTTGATAAGCTATTAAAATTGGTGTTGGGAAATTCTTTGTTCAAATCCCACCTCTGAAAATTAGCAGCTATGTGACCAAGGCCAAATCTTATTGCCATTTTGGATCAACCATGTATATTGGGAAAGAGATTGTTTTGATTTATCTGCCATTGTTCCATTTCAAGATATAATTTTTCTCATGTCTTTCTTTTCCTTTTTATGATGAGAAACATGGTTGCTATATAATTCATTAGTTGTATCTAATTATAATCTTTTCTACTTCTACCTCCATCATCCTTAGTTCAGTTCTTCATGTCTTTATTCCTAAACTGTTGTCAAAGACTCACCACCAATAATATCTTGACATTCCATTCTATCTTGTATATTTTTATCAGATTAATCTTCCCAGAACTTTGTGTTGATTATGTTATTGACCTGCTCAAATCCCTTCAAAAATAAGGCCCTCAGGCTAGGATTTAAGGCCCTGCATCAATCTCATTTGTCAGCCTCATGTCTCCTAAATTCCGTGGGACTAGTGTTTTCTCAATCTCCATTGTGCCTTGTACTTTTCTGTATACTACCTTCTTCTCATGCTCTTACACCTAATTAGAAAGTCCCTCCCTCTTCTCCCTGATTACTCCCAGCTGAAATCCTGTATACCCTATAATCAATATGACCAACTCAACCTAAAGTATTCTCGTTCCTTGTAATGTAACCTCTTGGTGATTCTTCAATTTTTATGGAAATCTATCATAGTTCAACTTCATATTTGTATATTCTGGATACTCTCTACTACGTAAGAACCATCAGAAAAACTAGCCGAGATTCAAAATATTCTGTAGGTTAGGATCCATACAAAGCTATAACTCAGAAACTGTCATTGTTAAGTTTAATCTTGCCAATTAGCACATTAGTTCAAAATAAAACATGTTTTATAGAATGATATAGCAAAGAATGTGATCATTTTTAAATATCTGAATGTACACTTGGGGATGACCTTCCTATAGGTTGCATTGCCAGTGGGGATGCCAAAAAAGCTGAGAACACATATGACCAAGGAACATGGGTGGCACACACATAATGAATGTGATGGCATACCTGTAGAAAACAGTTATGACCAGGGAATATATATGGAGGGGCACATGACAGGTGCCATTTGGATGAGGAACAAAAGTGGAAGGCACATATGATAGGAAAACGTGTACAGGGCAATTCACATGTGTATTATTGCAGTATTTCCTCATGTTTTGACTTAGCTGGATGTGCCATCTTCACTCATCTTATAGCCTTTACTCTTCTACTATTTTTGGGCTTCATTCATCTCTTCAGAAACATCTACTAGGTTTTTGGCTTTCATCCACAAATATAAAATTCACTCGTGGGGGCAGAGCAAAGATGATGGCTGGAAAGCAGGGACTTGCTTGAGTCTCCTTCAAATCCCTCCAAAAATGTAAAAAATGGCTCGAAACAAATTCTAGAACTGTGGAGCCCATAAAATAGCAGAGGGAAGCAGGTGTCCAGCTGAGGATGGCCTGGATGGTCACTGGGAAGGGTCTATCACATGGTGCTAGGAGTGGAGCAGAGCACAGTGTGGGCCATGCCAGGACAGACTAAACCACGATTCAGCCCAGAGGAGGCCTGAGGTCCATGAATCATTGAGCTGTGGCAGTTACCAGACTTCTCAACCCACAAATGTGAAAGACCACGGAGCAGGTTAGTGGGAAAACTGCTAGATTGGGTTACAAAGTGATCTGGCCCCAGCCCTGGGGGTGGTGGAGGTGGTGTGTAGAAACTCCTGTGGCTGCTACCAGAGCTCCAGCATCAGCAGCTTCCAGAGTCCCTGGCTCACACGGTGGGAGGAATCAAGTGGCAGACCAGAGCGGGAGTGCAAGGCTTGCTTTGCCCTGTGTGGATCTGGGTCACCATCCTGGTTGGTGATTCTGGGGGGAGGGAGGAGTGCTGGTGTAGCAGAGCTTGCAGTGCCAGTGGAGTAGAAGTAGCTCTGAAAACAGCCCTGCAGCCCCTAAAGCTTGGGAAAAAGCACTCTATACTCTACAAGCAGTCATACCCTGACAAAAAGCTCAAAGGTCAAGTAATTGGGTGGGAACATGGCCAGGCAGTAAAAACAAACTCAGACTCAAACTCAGACTCAGACTCTAGAATCTTTTTTGGTGACAAAGAAGACCAAAACATATAGCTAGAAGAAGTCAACAAAGTCAAAGAGGCTACATCAAAAGGCCCCCAGAAAAAATATGAATTGGTCTCAGGCAATGGAAGAGCTCAAAAAGTATTTGGAAAAGCAAGTTAGAGAAGTAGAGGAAAAATTGGGAAGAGAAATGAGAAAGATGCAAGAAAACCATGAAAAGCAAGTCAATGACTTGCTAAAGGAGACCCAAAAAATGCTGAAGAAAATAACACCTTAAAAAATAGACTAACTCAAATGGCAAAAGAGCTCCAAAAAACCAATGGGGAGAAGAATGCCTTGAAAGGCAGAATTAGTCAAATGAAAAAGGAGGTCCAAAAGACCACTGAAGAAAATACCTCCTTAAAAACTAGATTGGAGCAAGTGGAAGCTAGCGACTATGAGAAATCAAGAAATTATAAAACAGAACAAAGGAATGAAAAAATAGAAGACAATGTGAAATATCTCATTGGAAAAAACCACCGACCTGGAGAATAGATCCAGGAGAGATTATTTAAAAAAAATTATTGTACTACCTGAAATCCATAATCAAAAAAAGAACCTAGACATCATCTTTCAAGAAATAGTCAAGGAACACTGCCCTGATAGTCTAGAACCAGAGGGTAAAATAGAAATTGAAAGAATCCACCAATCGCCTCTTGAAAAAGATCCCAAAAAGAGAACTTCTAGGAATACTGTCACCAAATTCCAGAGTTCCCAGATCAAGGAGAAAACATTGTAAGCAGCCAGAAAGAAACAATTTGAGTATTGTGGAAACACAATCAGGATAATACAAGATCTAGCAGCTTATACCTTAAGGAATTGAAGGGCTTGGAATATGATATTTGGGAGGTCAAAGGAGCTAGTATTAAAACCAAGAATCACCTACCCAGCAAAAAGGAGTATAATGCTCCAAGGCCAAATATGGATTTTCAATAAAATAGAAGACTTTCAAGCTTTCTCAGTGAAAAGGGCAGAGCTGAATAGAAAATTTGACTTTCCAACACAAGAATCAAGAGAAGTATGAAAAGGTAAACAAGAAAGAGAAATCATAAGGAACTTACTAAAGTTGAACTGTTTTGTTTACATTCCTACATGGAAAGATGATGTGTGTAATTCATGAGACCTCAGTATTAGGGTAGCTGAAGGGAATATGCATATAATATATACACAGAGGGTATAGGGTGAGTTGAATGTGAAGGGATGATATCTAAAAAATCAAATCAAATTAAGGGATGTGAGAGGAAGTTATTGAGAGAGGGAGAAAAGGAGAGATAGAATGGGGTAAATTATCTCACATTAAAGTGGTAAGAAAAAGCAGTTCTGTTGGAAGGAAAGAGGGGGCAGGCGAGGGGGAATGAGTGAATCTTGTTCTCATCGGATTTGACCTGAGGAGAGAATAACATGTACACTCAATAGGGTATCTTACCCACAGGAAAGTAGGGTGAAGGGGATAAAAAAGGGGGGGGTGATAAAGGGAGGGCAGATTGGGGGAGGAGGTAATCAAAAGCAAACCCTTTTGAAAAGGGGCAGGGTCAAGGGAGAAAATTCAATAGAGGGAGATAGGTTAAGAAGGAGCAAAATATAGTTAGTCTTTTACAACATGAATATTATGGAAGTGTTTTACATAATAATACATGTGTGGCCTATGTTGAATTGTTTCCCTTCTTAGGGAGGGTGGGTGGGAAGGGAAGAGGGAAGAGAATTTGGAACTCTAAATCTTGTGGAAATCAGTGCTGAAAACTAAAATGTTAAATAAATAATAAAAAATTTAAAAAGAAACTCTCTAGTGATGACAGCAGCTTCTTTAATCCCCAGTTGAGACAATGGGCCAACAAATCTAGCTTAAATCCATTGAGGATTAGTCCTTAGAGGATCCAGTGGGATGGTAGGGATTTTGCAATGCTTCCTAACCTCTCCTCTATCATCTTTGCATATTTTGAGTTGCTGATATATTGGAACTCAAAACTGAAATTTTTCCTAAAGAATGATATTCATTTATTGGCTGACAAGTCTCAGAATTAGACTCATTTCAGCCACTAACCTATCTGACAGGAAGTGGAAAGTGGCAAGAAAATTTAATACTCAGTTTCAAAATGATGTTTTTTAT
Source organism: Trichosurus vulpecula (assembly GCF_011100635.1). NCBI lineage: Eukaryota > Metazoa > Chordata > Mammalia > Diprotodontia > Phalangeridae > Trichosurus > Trichosurus vulpecula. Next base: position 127,512,061 of record NC_050578.1, on the reverse strand, counting down.
TAACTGTGATGGACAGGAATAGTGAAAGGATTTGTGATTTCATCAGTGTGGGAAATTACCTTCAGCAAAGCAGATTGGCTCTGTGACAAAGTAGATAAATTCTAGAACTGACTTTCCCAAGGTCATATACTAGTCAGAGTCACAGGCCTGATTTGAACACAGATCTTTTTGACTCTAAGTCAAACACTCAATACACCACACCACATTTCCTCTATCCAAGAGAGTGAAAATGAATTGTGTGATATATGTTTTGGAATCAAATTATTGAGGGAAAGGGTGGAGGGAAGTAACAATGTCATGATTGTATGTGTGTCTATGTTTGTCCTGGAACTGTTAGAGCATGAAAATTCACAAGGAATCTAAACCTCCCACTCATTTTTCCTGAGATGTGGGCTGTAGTAAGTGTTTCATTCCCTCTCTCCTGTTATTTATGTGCTATGCTTTGCCACCCTGTCAGCAAACAGATGAAGCCAAAGGAGAACCTAAGAGGGTAGTTCTCAGGTTTGATCTCAATAGCTCAGTTTGCTAGCTGTAAAAGGGGTACTCTCAGACACTAGACATAGGAATAATTATGTACCTTTCCTGATTGAACATGGCAAAAGGACTGTTTTTTATTTATCTAGTTCATTTATTCATTCTGTTCAATAAGCATTTATTTAGGGGAAGGGAATCATAGCCTAGTGAATAGACAGTCAGCCTCAGGAAAACATGAGTGCAAGTCTAACCTGACATATAATGTCTGTGTCACATCTTGGGTGAGTCATTTAACTTTCAGTCTTCCTAAGCAACACTCTAAGACTATAATTTACAGGGTTGTTGATCTTTATTTTTAAAATGAATTACTAGTCTAGTCAAATGTCTAAACCAAATGAAATTTTAGAATATTATGTAAAGGGAATATTAGGCCAAGGAAATCTTAGTGGATCAAAATAAAAACAAACAAAACAAAACAAACTTTTAAAAAAATGTGTACGTGTGAAAGCAGAAACAAAAATGTTCCCTGTCCTCAAGAAGCTTAAATTTTACTGCTTTATCACTAATTAGGAAGTTGAGAAGTGGTCTGCTTTGCCACCATTTTAGTTAGGAAGGGTACTGTGGACCTCAAAGTTTGGTTAAAGTAGGCAAACAGGCTAGGTGATGTATAAATTCTTATCATTTATTCCCTTAAAGCTAGCAGATACATGATCATGGAGACTGACTGATAAAAGAATGAGAAGGTTTAAATATACTTTAGAACAATCCCAACTCCAATTTATGGCCTCCATATCATGAGAAAGGAAGTTTCTTCGTTGAGTAAGTTGTAAATACAGTAAGACAAGGCAATTGGTAAAGTAGTGTCAGTTAGAAATTATGATCCCAAGATGTCTGTGTTTCTCCTATATATGTGTAGGTCCCTAGGATATCAAGAAAAGTCCCACTATTCTGGCTTATCATTTAGTGGTTACAAATAGTGAGGATACTCCTTGTCAACCTTATTTGGTCTTTGAAGTTGCTGACACAGGAAAGGGTGTTTTTAGAGCAAAGTAAAGCAGTTTGGTTGATTAATTCAGGGTTTGGATCTTATTGGTGAGTGAGAAGGATAATTTGTGAAGACTTCACAGGGTAAGAATATAGGGGCTACTCTCTTCTCATATTTCTGGAACAGGGAATGTCTGAGATAGTAGGAGTGGCTTGGAATTTAACTTTGTAGTTGTTAGGGGCCGAGTTAGAGCCAAGCCCTGTCCTCCTTGGACCTCCAGCCCCATGGGCCTGCTGAGATAAATTCAGGGCTTTGGGATGTGGGTGGAGCCAGGAGGAGGGGTCTCGCCTTTGTTGCCTCCCTGGCAATTCCAGGTCTTTGCCCGGTGCCCGGACCTGCCTGACCACGTGGAACTTCTGGCTGCCTGACCACGTGGAGTTTCCGGTTCTTTGCCTGGACTGCTTGCCCGCAGGGAGCTTCGGGCTTCTCCTAAAGATGTCTCTCCAATTATTTGATTTTTCTGTCACATACATTGGAGAAGGGGAGGAGAGTAGGCGGAGTCGGGGCGGTCCTAGGATCCAGGTGAATTGAATTTTACCTGTCCTTCACCCATGTAACCAAAGAATGTACCTTTGTCACTAAAGACATAAAAGTGCTGCTTGCTGAACTAATAAATGGAGTCATTTCACCATCTTCTTGGCTCCTGCCCCGTACATTGTCCGCAAGATCAGGTCCTTTGCTCAGGCAAAGGCCTGGGGCTTGGGGGGAACCCCAAGCATAGTTACGAGGCTTCAGAAGCCTATAACATGTAGTGACTCAGGTAACTTCTAGAACGTCAGGGCCTGAAGCTGCAGGTGCCCCTTCCCTTCCCCCTCTCTCTGTGCTAGCACAAGAATTTTACCAAATAGTGAGATAATGGACTACCTGTGAGCTGTTTGTTCTCTCCTCCAGGAAGGTCCCCCTGTACTCCCTCATTCCTTCTCTTTAGCCATATCATTGCCACATTAGTAGCCAAATAAGGAAAGTATGTAAGGATTGGCTCTGTATTTTCATGCCTAGATTGTAAGCTCACTCCACAGCCAATGGTGAGAAAGGAAAGAGGTGGGCAGGAATCTTTGCATCAAAGGTATATCTAGTACTGCACTTCCTTTGTACTTTGCTTCCCCACACCAGGAAACTGGTGGGTGCCCAAATCTCACGAGGTTTGTAAAATAAATTCTCCTTGCTTCTCCTAAAGATGTCTCTCCAATTATTTGATTTTTCTGTCACATACATTGGTTGTTCAAATAATCTGAAAGGATTGTCAGTATATATGCACTTTCTTCCTAGAGGGAAAAAATAGATTAGCAATGTTAGTTTGAAAATACATGATTATTTCCTTTTGGATCAGCAAGTGTCTAAAAATAATGGTGTAGTTCTACCCTTCAGCTCAGCATTTCAAAACACCCTTTATTTGTGTGTTTAACTATGTGTTTTTTCTATCAAGTTTTCTGAAAAACTTCAAAAACTGTTGACTTAGTCAAACATACATCACAAGAAATGGGGTACAGAATAACTCTCCAAAGGGCGGAGACACCAAGAAGGTTATATTTGCTATAAGACTCCTTCATCTGTTTATTATAGAATCACCAGGTATACTTAACAAAATAAAGAACTATGTTAACAGTAGCAAGTAGGCTACTATATAACAGAGAAAAACAAGCTAGTTTGCAATTACATTAAATGCTAGCTGAAGATAGAAAAAAAGATTGGAGATAGATAAACTAGAGAATATCCATGGAAGGGCAAGCAGAATGGTAAAGGACCTTAAGTACATGTTATATGAGAATCAATTGAAGAAGCTTGCAATGTTTAGCCTGGAGAAGAGTGAATAAGAACCACATGGCTGTCTCCAGTTATCTAAAGGATTCTTATGTGGAAAAGGAATTAGATGTGTTTTCTGTGCCACTGAAGGTAGAACTAGAGGCAGTGGTTGGAAATTAGCAAGGAGTAAAAAATTAGGCTTGATAGTAAAAGAATTTTCTATCAATTATAGCTGCTTAAAAATGAAATTGGCCTGGGAGACAGTAGTTGTTCCTTGCAGGCATTCTTCCAGCAAGGTCTGGACGACCAGCAATTGAGTATGCTATTGAAGAAATTCTTATTCAGGTGTGGGTTAGCCTTGAGGACTTGGGAGATCCCTTCAAAAACTGAGATTTCATTCTGTGAAGAGATGGTTCTACTTCCAGCTACAATACCTTCCTTTTAAATAAACAAAGATAAATTTGCTTACCAGTCTTCTTCCTGTTCTTTCTCTAGCCCTGCTCCCCACCCCCAATCCAACTTTCCAGAGTCTAATTATTCCTGTGAAAATTGTATGCATTTAAATTATCTAGAGAATATGTTAGGATTGGAAACTTTTCTTTGTTACCTCATCTGTACTTGTTATAAATATGACAAACCCCTATTATTCCATCGAAAAAGTCATAATTTAAATTACTCTTCACACATTGTAATGCTGTTCTGCATTGTTCCTAATGAAGGTCGGGCCTGTGAGATAATGTTCTATTATTGGCTGGAATCGACTGGCTTTGTATTCTTGCTGCATTTGACAAGTGTACAACTTAAGAAGAAGCAAGTCATTTACATAGAAAATGCTGTTCTTTAAGTAAAGCTGAGCATGTCCATAGCCATATATAGAAATGTGTTGGTGGATTGATTACAATACCCTGGGGGCCTTTTAAAAAGATGTATATATCCTCTTGAGTCCTAATGACTAAGAATAACAAGTCTCCAGATGGAAGGAAAAAGCTACACTGTCTTGCTTCTATAAGACCCATACATGGCTGTACTTTTGACACCTAATAGAAGAAAGAAAATACTAACTGCAGTTTGCTGCAATGAAGCCTTTACCCTGGCTGAAACAAAATGTTTATAAGTTATTCACAGAGTTCTCAGAAACTTTCTCCTTATGTTTGATTTAGGTCTCATTACATTTATGTGGATTGTGAAGAATTATTTTAGAAACTGAGGTGAGGTAGCTAAGGGGGTTAGTGGACAGGATTTTGGACTTGGAGACAAACAGACCTCAGTTCAAATCCTGCCTCTGTCATATACTAGCTGTGTCACCCTGGGGAAGTCACATAACCTTCCCGTTCCTCAGGTATTATTTTTAGATCTAAATCTATGATCTAATGATCCCTATGGATTAATTTGCAGGTAGGAAGTGTGAAAAATGATTTTTCATAGTATTTTGGAGACTCAGAGCTTCCCCACCCCGCCCCACCCATATCAGCCCCCTTCTCCAAAGTTCTTCAGAAGGACATTACTGATAAGGAGATTGCATGGGAAGCTGCTTGGTTAGAGACAGATTCTTTTGACCACATAGCCCAAGGCTGGAAGAGGTCTGGTATGGTAGGGGGATAATCTGATAGAACAGGTATTTCCTCTGTCAGGAGGTAGAATGATGGCAGGACCATATAAGCTCCTGTTGAAAAGGTATATAAATTGGGTACTCCTAATCCCCAAATTCAGCCAGGTCTGAACTGACCCCCTTAGAAGGGCCCAGTTCTGGATTGTGTGCCACCAGCTTGTGAGAGAAATAAAAATGTTGACCTGACCTAATTTAGTTTGTCTTTCTTAGATCAAACTCTGTTTTGGGGGTCAACAAAAGACTTTGAATCAAAGGTTTGGAATTTAAAACTGTAACTTCACAAGAGAAATATAATGGGAAGTTGAATATCTAGTTGTCTTATGGATTCAGTGAAAACTGGAGGACGCAAAGTGATCAGTATATGAGGAATTATTAATTATGTGTGACAAAATCTGCTTTAAAGAAGTTCAATTATCACCTTGAAAATAGGAGTCACATGATAGGGCTCTAAGGAAAAAAAAATGATACCCATCAAAAATGATTATTATGAGAGTATTTAAGACATCAGCAAGGCAGGCTGACTCAAGGAGGTAGAGTTATCACTTAACCTTCTGTAAGGCAAGGAAAGTGGGACTTTTTGTTTTCTTTTGTTTTTGAGTGCTTCTCAGCACTAAGGCAATCAAGTACCTTTGATCAAGTCTTGCCTTTGTTTGTAGGAAGGTCCATACCTTTTTGCTAATTAGGTCGTGGGAGGTGTGAAGCCCTTGAGAGGTGTGAACCCCTTTGACCCTGAAGAAGTATATATAGACTCTGAGTTTGGCATTTTTTGGGGGGCTTATCCATGGAAGAGTGTTGGTGTGGAGACTCTGGGTAGCTGTTAAGGAGCCACCCAGCTTTGAACACCCAGATATTGGTGCTTCTCTCTCTGGTAACTATGTATGCATAGCTTTGGTCAGACAGCTAGAAGCCTGTCTGTTGTTTTGTGTTATTTGTTCTGTTTGTGTTTTCTCTGTTTGTAATTTCTGTTTGTGTTTTCTCTGAAGTTCAGGGTGCTGACTTTTTCCCCTCAACTAAGTGAATGATATATGTATGTTTAATTGAAGTAAGATTGTTTACCCCTTAAAGTTGCTTTCCTTAGAAAAGGAGATCAAAGATCCTGTGCTAGCAGCCCTCCTGTGTGCTGGTGTTATTGGCCTTACACAGTTACAGTAGAGGAGAGTAGAATTGTTGTTATACCTTCTGAGCCTCAGTTTTCTCATCTCTAAGATTAAGTTAATATTATATGGATTATTTGTAAGGTATTTCAGGGTTGTTGTGAGGGAATATTTTTAGTGTATCAAAATGTGAGCAATGCAGACTATAGATGATATATAGTCGTTTATTTATTTATTTTTTTGCTGAAATGGGAGGGTCAATCTGGATAATTTCATTCTTTTTTTCTTCTTTTTGAAATGTGAACTTAACAACCATAAATAAACCCAAATTTTTCAAAATACAAAGAGCAGAGACTTGGATAAGAAATTGTGAACTTCTATAACATGCAATCTGCTTATTTTTAAGAAATATTTATTTATATAATTTAACAAGGTATTAACAAAACTGCTCAATACATTTGTTTCTCATTCTGCACTGTTTTATTTGTCTTCTGTGCACTTAAAAATGTTTTATTTATGCTTTTTTGCATATCTATCATTAGTCTATCTGACAATTCCATAAGTGAAATTTCCCTTTAATATTAATAGGAATTTCAAAGAAGAATGTTATAAAAATATATAAGTAAAAATGATGGTGTCATCTCATGGAAAGAGGGAAGGTTAATCAATGGGTAGTCTATGTGAGTTTTCATTATCTTTGAGATAAATTGAGAAAAATCATCCATCACTTTGGGTATATAACTGGTAGAGAACTTATAGATAAATACACTAGGATGGGTAGGCATAGATGGGCTGTTCTCTCTTTGGAGAAAATACCTGCACTGAGGAAACCAAAGATCCATCTGAGTATTAATATCAGGCAGCTAGATGGTACAGTGGGTAGTGCGCTGGGCCTGGATTAAGGCATATCTGATTTAAAATTTGGCCTCAGATACTCACTAGCTGTGTGACCCTGGGTAAATCATTTAACCTCTTTGCCTCAATTTCTTCAACTGTAAAAAAAATGTAGATAAATAACAGCACCTACCTCTCGGTACTTTGTGAAAATCAAAGGAGATATTATGTGGCAATCATTTGACACAGTACCTGGCAAAAGTAAGTGCTACAAAAATGATAGTTATTGTTATTAGCTATTAATATCCAAACCTCTTTTTTCTCTATACCATGGGATTCTTTCTCATGTACATCTCCATATTATAGCATCTACTCCTCTACTCTCCATCTTGATTCAATTTAATTTAATCTGACAATCAATTATCAAGTTTGCTGGCCATGGAAAAAGAGTGACATAAATTTAAGGATTAACTTTGGAAGTCAGGAAAACCTGCATTAAAATCCTCCCTTTGAGATGTGTGACCACAGGCAAAGTATTTAACCCATTGCAGATATGTGGCAAATATGTATTGATGGAGAAAGATTTTAAACCAGGAGATTATCACACCAATCAGTGACTTTACCTTTTCTCCTCCCAACCACCCATGAAGAGGACCATAACCAAAACAAGAAAGATGATGACAACACCACCAACAATAACAACATTAGCTGACAAGCCTATAAAATAATACACAAAAAACCCTTTTCACCTCAGAAGTGTCCTTTCATGTTTTTTCATAGAAGGAGAAGATGCTTTTATCTTCCTTTCCATTAGGTCCATTTGAAGTCAGTCTCAGCCTTTCTCTTTGTCTCACAATGATATTTGAGTAAGTAACCGATGGGACCATTCCCTGTGTACACTTACAAACAAACTTCTAAAAAGGTTCCTAAGTCAGATGAAGCTCTATAAAGAAGTGCAAGATGCTAAGAATCTTTGGAGGCAATGTTCTTTGAAATCTACATTGTTTATCCTGGCATATATTTGGTGATATGTATTCAGAAATTACTTAGAGCGCCTTGTAAATATTTGAGGCAAAGTATGGTTTTCCATGGAAGTTTGTCTCAGGAGAGATGCTCAAGGCAAAAGATGCCATTATGAAGCAGACTATGCCTTACTAAAAAAATCTTATCAAAGTGACCCTCTCTGTAGCTTTTAGAGCTCATATAGCTCCAGGTAAAAGTATAGGGCTTTTTATTCCACAAATAATAATGGATCTGTGATTTCATCAATGTGGATGCTTCCTTTAATGGTATAAATCACAATCCATCCTTCCAGGCCCATCATGGATGATTCTTGCCCATCCCCTCACATAAATCCAACAAAAAAGATACATCTAATTCCCCAATACCTTTCTCTGCTTCTCTTAAAATTTTCAAGAAACGCATTAAATACTCAGACTGAACATCCCTTGATCTCAGTAGCTAACTTCCTTTTCTGGTCATACATGTTCTTGACAAAGTATTTTATGCCAATTTTCACATAGACATCACCATGTTTATAATATGCTTTTTAGCATAGTAGTTGGAATGCTGAGCGTAGAGTAAGGGAAATGGATTCAAAGCTACACTTGACACTGTATATGACTATAAGCAAGTCATTTACCTTCTCTGAACTTCAGTTTTTCAATCTGTAAAATGAGGGTGATAATAATGGTAGTACCCATCTCACTTGTGAACTCAAATGAGATACTGTATAGTAAGTGTGTTGTAATCATAAGAAAGCTACATAAATGCTGATTACTATTAATGACCTGGGAGCAACATGACCCACTTACACTGCTATTAGTAGCACAGAAATAGGGACATGAGAGGTTACAGAGGGAGGATGAAAATAAGGGGGGTGATGGGAATATAGGAAACTGCCTATTCTACACTTTGGGTAACACAGATGGGACAAATAGGAAAAAATGAGATGGTGAGTTATACACCATTCTCATCTTGATAAAGGGTAAGTTCTTTTTGTTTTGTCTTTCCTCAAACATAGTAAGCTTTGAATAAATGCTCATTACATTAAATTGAAAGAAACTTTTTTTCTGGTCAAATGATAAAATTGAGCTGAATAGCAAACAGAATGGTGAAGAACAATTTCTGCATATAGGGATCGGTTGAAGAAACCGGGTTTTTAGCCTAAGGACAAGAAAACTAGTTGGGAGTGTAGCATGATTATGGTCTTCAAGTAGTTAAAAGACTAGCACTGGAGAAAATGATGGTACTCAATGTGTGTGACTGGGGTGGGGGAGGTTCCCTAATAATTAAAACTGTAAAGAAGATGGAGTCAACTCCATCATGAAGTAGTGAGTTATCTAGTCACTGAAGATCTTCAAGCAAAGGGTGAATGCTTAGTTGCTGGGTATTTGGGAGTGGGGATTCTATTTAAGGTATGTGTTGGCCTAGTTAACCACTGAAGTACTTTCCCTTCTGTTGGACAAAGATGTTAAATATTACCAAATGTAACAATTTTCTCCCTACTCCTCATGTTGACTAAGGTCTCCATTTCATATATTTTTACAGATTCTTCTAGATAAGGATTTCATTATTCCAATTTTGAAGACAGTGTAGATGAGTATTTAAATATAGTGATTTGCTAAAAGTGGCACAACAAATTCTATTATTTAAATTTTGTCAATACCATAATTCAGAGGGCTTAGAAACTAAATAACCAGGTGTAAATAGAAGCTTGTTATATATGGTTACCTAACTATTTTTTGTGCTTTCAAACAAATGGGAGGAAGCAAAGAATGAAGGAAGGAAGGAAGAATACATTTTTAATTTGTTCTGTTAGTAGTTGTACTGAGAGAGATTATTGGAGACTCTTGGTTCTAACCTCATCCTCAGTGAAAGGTATGGAGAAAATAATTTTGTTTAATCCTTTGATATACATTCAAAGAATCCATCTGCTAATTTTATATTCATGTGCAACTTTTTCATCCATTTGAATAACATTTCATTGATTAAATTGCTTTCATGTCCTTATTTTGAATCTCATCCAACCAAAGGTTTATATATTGAACTTTTTGCACAAAAGCACAAATAAGATTCTATTATTGAAAAAAATATTTTGTCTTTTTGTGTCAAGTGAACCTTTTTCCACCTTGAAATAGAGTGAAATGACCTACATCCAACCTCCATTACATTTCCAGCACCTAGGACAGTGACTTGTAGATAATAGAGATTGATTGTTGATTTCAGTATCTGTTTGCTTCTCTTTTTACTTTGAATAGTATTGGTAGGGGAAAACAAAATTTATGTATTTGTTTGTCAAGGTCTTTAAAATCCTTTGTAGACAAAGAACGTTTACTGTGACTTTAGAAGTTAGTGTTTGCAAGCCTATCTTGGAAACCATGGAATTAATTTGTGTAAGCTGCTAAGAGGTGATTGGCATGGGTTAGAAATCACTCAGTGGCAAATAACAGAACAAGTATAGTGAATGTGCCAGTCATTTGTGGTTATTGGTTCCCTCATACACCATCCACCCAATATACATATACATATACACACATATGTGTGTGTATATATATATGTATATGTATGTGTGTATATATATACATGTGTGTGTATATATATGTGGGTGTGTGTATACACACACAAACATGCACACACACATATATACATGTGTGTATGTATGTATGTATATATATACATATATATACATATATATGTATATATATATATATGTATATATATATATATATTTCTTAGAAAGTTGTTGTGGCAAAAAAAAATGTTTAGGCAATGGTTAGTAATGGTAATGGGCCACTGCAAAATAATCTGATTTTTTGTTTTTTTGTTTTTGTTTTGTTTTTTTGTTTTTTTTTTTTTTTGCTTTTTGGCAGGGCAATTGGGGTTAAGTGACTTGCCCAAGGTCACACAGCTAGTACATGTGTCAAGTGTCTGAGGTCGGATTTGAACTCAGGTCCTCCTGACTCCAGGGCCGGTGCTCTACTCACTGCGCCACCTAGCTGCCCCATAATCTGATTTTTTAAAGTACTTTATTTTTCCCCAGTAACAAATAAAAACAATTTTTAGCATTCATTTTTAAAACTTTTAATTCCAAATTCTCTCCCTTCCTCCCTTGCCACCTCCCATCCCTACCCATTGAGAAGGTAAGCAGTTTGATATAGGTTATATGTGTGTAGTCATGCAAAACATATCCGTAATAGTCATGTTGGGAAAGAAAACAGACAAAACACCCTCAAGAAAAATAAAGTGAAAAAAGGATGCTTCCATCTGTATTCAGAAACCATCAGTCCTTTCTCTGGGGATGCACAGGATTTTTCATCAGAAGTCCTTCCAAGTCATTTTGGTTCACTGTATTTCTGAGAAGAGCTAAGTTATTCATAGCTGATCATAATAAAATATTGCTGTTACTTTGTATTGAGTACATTTGACTTTGCATCAGCCCATGAAAGTCTTTTCAGGTTGTTCTAAGAGCATCCTGCTCATCATTTCTTATAGTACAAGAGAATTCTATCACGATTGCATACCACAACTTGTTTGACCATTCCCCAATTGATGGACATCACCTCCATTTCCATTTTTTTGTCATCAGAAATGAGCTGTTATAAATATTTTTGTATAGGCTTGTTTCCTTTTTTTAATCTCTTTTGGGACACAGACCTAGTAGTGGTATTGCTAGGTCAAAGGGTTTGCAGTTTTATAGCCCTTGGGTATAGCTCCATTTTGCTCTTACAGAATGGTTCATAACTCCACCAACAGCTCGTTGATGTCTCATTTTTTTTCACATCCACTCCAACATTTGTCATTTGCCTTTTCTGTCCTAGTAGCAATCTAAGAGGTGTGAAGTAGTACCTCAGAATTGTTTTAATTTGCATTTCTCCAGTCAATAGTGAGTTAGAGTATTTTTTCATATGACTATAGATAGTTTTGATTATTTCATTCAAAAAACGATCATATCTTTTGATCATTTATTAATTGGGGAATGGCCTTTATTTTTATAAATTTGACTCAGTTCTCTATATATTTAAGAACTGAGGCCTTTTTCAGAGAAGTTTGCTTCAAATTTTTTTTCTCAGTTACTACTGATAACTGTATTTCTCTTCATCCTATGTCCCTACTTATTCTATTCCCTCTTTTCTTTCACCCTGTCCCTCTTCAAAAGTGTTTTGCTTCTGACTACCCCATCTCTGAATTGCCCCTCCCTTCTCTTATCCCCTTCTCCTCCTGCTTTTCTATAGGGTAAGAGAGATTTCTATACCCAACTGAGTGTGTATATCAATTCTTCTTTGAGCCAGTTCTGATGAGAATAAGGTTCACTTACTCCTCTCACCTCTCCCCTCTTTCCTTTGCATTATAAAAGTTTTCCTTGCTTCTTTTATGTGAAATAATTTACCCCATTCTACCTTTCCCTTTCTCTTTCTCCCAGTGCATTTATCACTTATCTCTTATTTTTATTTTTAGATATCAGGCCTTCATATTCAAGTAATGCCTATGTGGTATATGTATATGTATATGTATATGTATATGTATATGTATATGTATGCATATGTGTATGTATATATGTATATTTATGTAGATATGTAGATATATGTGTGTATGTTTATGTGTATATATGTGTATATGTATATGTATGTGCATACACACAAATACAGACCCACACACATACATCCATACACATCCATACACATGTACACACGTAGATGCACGTACACACATATATGTATGCATGTGTATGTATATGCATATGCATGGGTATTGGCATAGGCATAGGCATAGGGATACGTATGTGTATGTGTATATGTATATTTGTATGTATGTGTATATGTATATTTGTATGTATGTGTGTATATATATATATATATATATATATATATATATATATATATATATATATATATATATATATATATATTTCTTCTAACTGCCCAAGTAGTGAGAAAGGTCTTATGACTTGCAAATATCATCTTCTCATGTAGGAATATAAGTAGTTTAAGCTCATTAAGTTCCTTAATTTCTCTTTCCTGTTTATCTTTTGCTGCTTCTCTTGAGTCTTGGATATGAAAGCCAAATTTTCTATTCAGCTCTGGTTTTTTCATCAAGAATGCTTGAAAATCATCTCTCTCAATGAATATCCATTATTTTTCCTGAAGGACTATACTCAGTTTGGCTGCATAGGTGATTTGTGGGCATAATCCTAGCTCCTTTGCCCTCCAGAATATCATATTCCAAGCACTCTGATCCTTTAATATGGAAGCTGCTAAATTTTGTGCTATCCTGACTGTGGTTACACCATATTTGAATTATTTCTATCTTGCTACTTGCAATACTTTCTCCTTGACCTGGGAACTCTGGAATTTGGCTGTAAGATTCCTGGAAGTTTTCATTTTTGGGATCTTTCTCAGGAGGTGATTGGCAGTTTCTTTCCATTTCTGTTTTACCATCTGATTCTACAATATTAGGGCAGTTTTCCTCTATATTTTCTTGAAAGATGATATCTAGGCTCTTTTCCTTATCACGACTTTCAAGTAGTCCATTAATTTTTAAATAATTTTTCTTGTATCTATTTTCTGGGTCAGTTGTTTTTTCAGTGAGATATTTCATTGCCTTTTACTTTGTTTCTATCATTTGGTTTTGTTTTAATGTTTCTTGATTTCTCATAGTCATTCACTTCCATTTGCTCCATTATATTTTCTTAACGAATTATTTTCTTCAGTGAACTTTTGGATCTCCTTTTCCATGTGGTCAATTATGCTTTTTAAGTCATTCTTCTCATTGGCTTTTTTTTACCTATTTTACCCTTTGACCTTGTCTTTTTTTAAGGTGTTACTATCTTCAGTATTTTTTGTGTGTCTCCTTTACCAGAGGTCTGGAAACTGCCCCAGCTGCGAGCAATTCACTGCCCTGTGTTCTGCTCCAAGTTAACTGGGGCCCAGTCTGCACTGGAACAGCCTGCACTGGATTCCAGTTCTCTCTCAACCTGGTGCAACTGACCTTTCCTGCCAACCTTGTAAGTTTTTTGGGGCTGGAAATCTTTTTAACTCCATCTTTTTATGAGTTCTGCTGCTCTAGAACTTGCTTAGAGTCATTTTTAAAAGGTATTTGGGGCGCTTTAGAGGAGAACTCAGGCGAGTCCCTACCTTTACTCCAACATCTTGGCTCTGACCCCCTCCAGTTGACCTTCTAAGTTGTCTGTGGTATCTGTGAGCTGAGAGATCTGGAAACTGCTACTGCTGCCATTGATTCACTCACCCTGAGGCCTGCTATAGGTTTGCTGGGGTCTAGTCTGTGCTAATGCAACCTGCACTGGACTGTGCTCCTTTTTCACCCTGGTGCAACAGAAATTTCCTCTCAATCTTCCAAGTTGTCTTGGGCCGGAAATTTGTTTTACTCTGCTTTTGTGGGTTCTGCTGCTTTAGAATTTGTTTAGAATCATTTTTAAAATGTAATTGGAAAGTTTTGAGGGAAAGCTCAGGCAAGTCTCTGACTTTACCATCTTGGCTTCTCCTCCTATAATCTCATTTTTGAATGGCATAAAGCATTTCCAACTTGGTACAACAAGTCAGAAGTTTAACTTTGCTGTCATAACCTCCAAGAATTCTGAATCATGCCACATTGAAGCAGTGCCAAAATATAAAATATAAATATTATGAAATCATCAGATATTTACTTTATTTGATTTTAAAGAGAAAACACAAGTTAGATTTCAGATTTTAAGAAATATAAACACTTAAGCACAACTAAGTAATTTCCAACAAAATGCAATCATTAACCTAATTTAAATCTTGCCTTCCTTAATGTGCTTGTGAAAATAACTTTTATCTGTGACAACTTCCACAAATAAATTCTTACAACACAATCTAACAAATGTTTTATATATCACTTCCAGGGAGGTCAACCTAATATCAGATTACATTTTGCTTGTCAATCCACATAATGCTTAACAAAAATAATGAGCTTACCAAGAATGAGCTCCCACATTTTCCTTCCTTTCATATAAGTGCAGAGTATATTCCTTACCTCATGAAAAGAAATGCTCAAATGGACCCATACTCTCCTTTATATGTATTTTATCTCCAGTGATATAAATTGAAACCCATCCATACCTCCCTACCTTATTATGCTCTTGTTCATCTCCCCTCCCCACCCTACTCCCCATAAATTTATCTCAGGAGGTTGTAAAACATTGCTTTCTTTTAACATGCAGACTGGTAGAGAACATGAACGGTACATGGGTTATCTCTGGCTCTTGTTACGTGATTAGTTTATTTTTTTTGGATTATACATTCCTTTAATTCCATAATATTACTTAGCTTCTTTTTCATAATTTATTATTTTGTATTTGTTATTGCTGACTTACCCACAATGTAACTGTTCATTACCCTCCAGATGATATTCATTTTTAATACTTTGGAGAATGTGTATTGGGACACATAGTTATACAACAGTCCTAGTAGACTATTAGTAACAAATAGGTTTTTAAACAAAAATTCATGAATTTTCAGAAATAGCTAGGACAGTGAAATTCCATGAGGCCCTATCAATTCAGTCAATACAGCAAAATTTGGGCTTGGCACTAAGTACATTGTGGTTTTTTCCATAATTCTGTCTTGCATTAGCATGAAAATGTCATTAGCAATATGCATAAATATAAGAGCACAACCTGTGACAAAATTCGTCTAAAGGTGTGAGTCCCAGAAGTTCAATGCTAGTTTCATTATTTCCTTATAGCATGATCACATCACTCAATTCTGGTTTTCCTATAAGTCTACTTACACTTCCAAGATGGTAGCTCTCAAGTATCCATTGATTTTTAATCAAAAAGGAAATACAGCACTGCCAGAATATTATTGCCACTGTTTATTTTGGTGCAGGTGGTATGAGGTATGCTATCAGTATCATAAGGAAAAATCTGGATGATTAACTTGACTTTTCTGATATCATAATAGACAAACCGACAGGAAAGATGATGTTATTTCTCCACTCTAGTCTTTTGCATGGGACATCAAAGATTCCCTCTGGTAAATACTACAATGTAATTGCAAAATCAAAGCTAGTTATTTTAACAGTAGTCATGAATCAAGAGTAGGGAAGAAGTTTTGTTAATTTGGTCTAACATAGTATAAACATTTTTAAATTCATAAAACCCAATATGTCAAAATACCTTATTTCAAACATCTTATTGTTTTATGAGCTTTCCAGGAGTCCTCCCTTCCTTTCACTGGACCATGCAAACAAGAGTAACCTTATTATAATAATAGTTCAATATAGAACATTGACCATCAGTACATCCTTGACAGTTGCTATCTTAGATGTGTAAGTATTCCTGCAAGAAAACCAGGTTTCCCTTTAAGATTGGTTAACATGACAAAAGAAGAAAATGCTAAATGTTGGAGAAGGTGTGGGAAAGTTGGAACACTAACTCATTGTTGGTGGAGTTTTGAGCTGATCCAATCATTCCGGAGAGCAATTTGAAACTATGCCCAAAGGACTATAAAAAATGCGGATACTCATTGACTCAGTAGTACTACTTCTAGGACTGTATCCAAAAGAGATCATAAAAATGGGAAAAATTACCCATATATGCAAAAATATTTATAGCAGCTCTTTTTGTGGTGGCCAAGAATTGGAAATAGAGGGGATGCCCATCAACTGCGGGATGGCTGAACAAGTTGTGGTATACGAATGTAATGGAATACTATTGTGCTATAAGAAATGATGAACAGGTGGACTTCAGAAAAATCTGGAAAGACTTATGAACTGATGCTGACTGAAGTGAGCAGAAGCAGGAGAACATTGTACAGAGTAACAGTCGCAATGGGCAATGACTGATTTTGATAGACTTAATCCTTCTCTGTAATGCAAGGACCTAAAACAAATCCAAAGATGGAAAATGCCATCCACATCTAGAGAAAGAACTGGGGAGTCAGAATGTAGACCGAAGCAAACTATTTTCTTTATTGTTTTGTTTTATCTTTCTTTCTCATGGTTTTTCCCATTTGTTATAATTCTTCTATGTAACATAACTAATGGGAAAATATGCTTAATAGGAATGCATGTGTAGAGCCCATATCAGATTGCATGCCTTCTTGGGGAGGAGAGTGGTGAGGGAAGGGGAGAAAATGGAAGTGAATGCTGAAAACTAAATATATATGTGTGTGTATATATATATATATATATGTATATATATGTGTGTATATGTGTGTGTGTGTGTGTGTATATATATATATATATATATATATATGTATATGTATATAAAGTAGACATGTAAAATATACACCCATATAGGATCCTAAAAAGAGAAATGGGAAATGGAATCACTGAATTAGAGACAGAAGGAATCATAGAGGCCATTTGTTCCAATATCCTCATTTTATATATGAAGAACTATGGCCATTCAATTGACTTTCTAGACATCAAAGCCATTCTTCTACCACTGCCTCACTTTCAAACTTCCCTCAGCTCCTGGGCCCTCCTTGCCTTGGAATATCCAACTATCCCTGTGACCTTTAGCTCATGGAATATCCTTCCACAAGGCTGGCCCATTTTCCCCAAAGGTGAATGCCTAAGGCCTCTGTTTTGTGGAGGGGTCCAAGTCAGCAACCCTGACTTAATTACACTCCCAACCCTGTTCTAGACATTCTAGACTTCAAAACCACATCCTCATGCTAGATAACTTCATATTCTTCCCTCCATCTTTCCCCTGCTTTTTAGCTCCCTTTTGTGTGTTATCTTCTTTTCCCATTAGAACATAGGCTGCTGCAGGGCAAGAACTGTTTTTTTAACTTGTATTTACATTCCCAGCACATAGTGCATTGCATGATAATTTAAAAAAAACTTAATAAATTCATGTTTCCTTCCATTCTTTCTGTCTTTTCTCTTCCCAATACCACACCGGTAGCCTCAAACCTAGGTACTACAACTAAAAATCTAACACTTTTTTCCACCGTATAAAATGATTTTTTCTATGTGTGAAATGGAATTATTTGAATACTGATGCTGGATAATACTTGTCCTGTATGATCATTAAGTAGTTACCATAAGGTAGAAACATCCTATAGATACCACCACCTGCCTCATTTGTACTGAAATTCATTTCCACCCACAAGACTCTTGGTTACTTTGAAATATTAGAAAACTTGTGATTCCTTGACATAAAATATCATATTTGATTCTTTTTCTAATGAATCTTTGTTTAGGACTCTAATATAAGCAACTATGCATAGCCTTCCTAGTGGTCCTTGTCTAACTCTAATATAATGTGTGTATATGATTGTGTGTATACATCCATACACACATATAGCTATACATATGTATCAATGGATAGGGAATTCCTCTGTGATTCCCTTGGTATAGGAAACTGCCCAGTCAAGAAAATTAGTATCCTGGTGCAGATTAGTACTGTCTCTACAACTAACTTTTAGGGAGTTACCCAGATCACTGAGTGACTTGACCAGGGACCCACAGTATATGTCATAGGTGGGACTCAAACCCAGATCTTCCTGGTTTTAAGGCTTCCTTCCTATCTACTATACCATGCAATGTCATACACACAAATCACAGTAATTACAAAAAGATCTGCCTCTATAATAATGCATCAAAGTCTTTACCTATCACAATAGTCCAATAAACTATTGAAATCCTAGAAAAACTATATGCATTTAAAGATTGTTTCTTCAATTCTAACCTCCATAGCTAATTCAGGTTAATATTACTCCTTTGTGAGAATGATAGAATTACTCATTTGCATGCTTTACAGGCAACCATTGAAAACATGATATAATCTATAGTTCATGATCTTCTATCAAAACGTACAAAAGAATCATGGCATTTATAAGCCTGAGTCTATCTTATGGCCATTCGCTATACTCATTTAGCTTCTGTGATCCTGTCTCATACTTTGTTATATAGATGTGACTTAGACCATATTTCATTATTTTTTTCTACTAAACCCTCTGGAGCAGCTATTCTAATATTATTTGACATTAACATAGGCACATTTTTTTGATTCACCTCAATAGAGTTCCAACATGCTTCACTTTTGCATATGGATATATTTTGGCTTCCAGACCTGAGATGTGTAATTTCACATCTGAATTTGAAAAGGAAGTCCCAGAGTCACATCTCTCCAATTTCTTTCCTTGGGTAATTTGTTTCATTGCTTGATCAGTGATAACACTGGCCCAAAGAAAATCTTGACAATAAAATTACAGGTGTAATCTGTAAATCTTGATCAGGATTTAAGGTGCCCAGGTGATTTATTTGCCAGGTCTGGCTCAGTGCATTCACATGAATTCAACTTTTGTAGTTAAATAAAATGTTTCTGTAGGTAACGTGGGAGAAATGTAAAGTCTATTACTCAATCACTTTAGTTTGGGAAAATGAAAATAATGCTAGGAGAGCAATGAAACTGTATGACTACTGAATGTGTATGAAGCAGAGCTTTTTTCCCCTCTTTTATATTTTGCCTAGTAACTATCTTACTCATTCATTGGCAGAAAGCTAAATACTTTCTGTAAGATGTATAATATTTCTTTCAGGCCACTATGGTAGTATCTCAGAATGAAATGATATTCTGTGTGATAAATGCTTTGCAGAGAAGTTAAGGTGCTTTATCAATGTGACGTCGTCATCACTGTATCATTATTGTTATTGTATTATTATTATTACTATTATTAATATACCATCAATTCCCTAAGGAGAACATTGAAATGTCAAAGACTTATCAGTCAAGTGTAAGTTTCTTGAGGTAAGGAACTTAAGACCAGTTTCATTTTTTACTTTGTAACCCCAGTGCCAACAGAGTAACATAGTACCTTACATAGTTTCTTTAGATGAATTGAATGTGTGTTAAATACTCTGAGGGATATTTGAACTACTTGCTACCATCATGCTTCATCTCTAAGGTTTCCCTTGATTCCTAGTAACCTATCACAAGATCATCTCTAACCCCTAATGAGTATTTCTTTCTGCTTTTCCTATTTCTATTCTGTGGCATCACCATTATCCTGTTTGCTATGCATAAACACATGTAGTTCTGTTTTACCATTCCTGCTTCCTTTCCTCTGAATTCCCCAACCATCCCCATTCAGACAGTCACCAAACCATTTTGATTCTTCTTTTACCATTTCTCTCACACACCTGTTATTTCCAATCCACTCCTACTGCTACCCCATAATTTTAGACTCTTATAAACTTGTTTTTCAACCATTAAAAAAAAAAACCTCACTGGTTTCCACACATCTAGCTTCTCCTCACTCAAATAAATTCATGGGAAAACAATGTGTTATTGTAAAAAGGAAAATGAATTTGGAATGACAAGAACTAGGTTAAAAACCTGATTCTGATGCTTTGGGACAAATGTTTGACTTCAGGCTAGCCATCTTATTTATCTTCACATCAGTCTCTTCATCTAAAAATAGGAATATTAAAGTTATGCTACCTACACGACAGTGTCAGTAAAGTAGATTTTAGTGTGCGTAAGGAAGATTTTTGTTATTATTTCTTAGAGTCCAGTTTCCCAGGACTTGTGACCATAACAATCTCAGTTTCCCAGGTCCATAGTTCAAAACATTTCCACCACGCTTGCACAGCATTATATAATGATAAATAATATAAACATGTGAGCTTAAATTGTAAACATTCACTACTACTGAACAGTGAGATACAGGGATGAGGTGAAGTAAACTTGTGAGGCTGTTGCTGGCAATATACCTTCTTTGTCTGTTGCCCCATAAATCAGGTGGGCGTTGGTCAGTGAGTTGGGGAACCTTTATGGTTGAATGCATGAGCTGGAATGCTGTGTGCCTTGATCGGCCCCCATCAAGGCTTGAGGGGTTTTAGGGGATGCACAAGTTGTGCCTGTCTTGATTGACTCAATTGAGACATAGGGGTAGTTGCCTCCCCCTTCTCGCAGGCCCCTGTGAGAAGGGTGATTAGGGAATGTTGTAGGAGTTTGTGGTGCTTCTGTAAACAACAATACTGAGTTAGTGAAGACAAGACTAGAATAAAGTTTATTATTAACCCCTTTGAAGCTGTTTTCCTGTCTGACCAGATCAAGAGTGACCCTGTGCTAGCAGCCATCCTGTGTGCTAGTGTTTATCTGTCTAACACAGAGGAATATATTATAAGCAATGTGTAAGGGGAAATGATGGGTGGATCACTAAAATTTGAGCAAATTTCAGTGAGCCACATGTTCATTGGTGCTTTATTTAGAGGATATATAGAAAGATGATGATATGTTTCCTGTGGCCAGAATACTCTTATTGGAGGAGCCACTCCAATCTGTTGTCTATAAAAGCAAGTTTATTGATAAGTTTGTTCCTTTGTCTCTCTCTTCTGAGAAGACAGACAAGATCACAGAAAAACAGATCTAGGTGCTATAGGGATTGAAATCTGTGTTTACAATCGGTCTCTTTTTCTCTAAACTAGTAATAGCTGCCTTGGGTAGAATTACATGGGAGTTTTAGGGATTTACCCACTAATTTCTAAGAAGAAATTAGAAATGAGCATTCCAGAGCATAAACTTTCCCAGCCTAGGACATGAGAGTACACATGGCATTAATAAAGTTTCTACAGAAGTACATGGCAAAAATAGGCATCTGTTCTCCAACAAGCCCTAAGAGGTTATTTCATGGGCAATACTCATGAACTTCAAACTGTTGTTAAGAAAATGGGGATTTCAACTCCATTACCTATGTGATCATAGAGTCTAGCTTTCCATTTAGAGAAGGGAAATTTCCTCCTGGGTAGTGTCACTCATTAGGTTGCTTTGTGGGTGAAACTGAAGTTTGAAATTTCATGGTCAGGTGTTCTGGAGAGAAAATGAAATTTATCTGAGTAGTATGGCTCCTTCTAGAAAGGTCTCCATATAATTCTTGAACAATGTGTTTCTTATACATCAAAGCCACAAATGCGTGGAGGGGAGAGGAAAAGATTGAGTCCTTTTCACCCTCCACCATTACAGTGAATTATTCAGACAGGGTAGGTTTTGTGGGAAGAAGATTGTTAATTAAGCATCTCCCAAAGAGTGAGAAGTGTCTAAGCGGAGGATGATACCATGATTCTTAGGGGTCTGTTTAGGACTATCATAAAGAGTGATTCACGCGACTATTAAACCATTGCCTTAATCTCAGCCACGAGTTCATCTCCCTTATGAGGGAAACTTGGGAGCTGTTGGAGTGTTTTCTGTATCTTTTTGTGTACCCCTGTGAATGCTTTACATCTTCTGCATTTTCTGTGGAGTGAAATAAATAAAACCTCTCTGAAACTATATCCATTTATTACCTTGATGGCTTATATATGTTTATATGCTAGGCACCCTGCTATCTATATTTTGGAAAATGTAAACAAGAATTATGTTTATGCTATACTGTATTTTTTTTCCTGAATTACAGGTGTTGGCAATGTACTAAAGAAAAAAAAAACAAACCTCTCCTGGCTACACTCCTGACTCTTCAGAATTCTCCACCATTTCCCAGCGGTCTTCTCACCTTAAAAGATTTCTCTGCTCCAATATCACCATCCTCCAGTTGGTGAATACCTTGCAGGATATCCACTTTGAGGAAGTACCCAGACCATTCATTCCTTCTCAAGGCTTTACACTTGACTTTGGACTTCTCATTCAGGGGTAGCTTCTGGACATTTTACATGGATAGCTTCTCTCCCGTCTGCTTTTTACATCCCTGTAATCTTTTATCTTACCCCATTAGAATACAATGGGGTCAAGGGCCGTTTTTCCCTTGTATTAGTGTGTCCACAGCATAACACTATCCCCCACGTATAGTAAGCACTTAATAAATGCTTGTTGATTTGACTTGACTTCCGTTAGCTTCCCCTACATTGCCAAAATTGGACCCAGTCAGCATAGCTCATAGTTTTGAGGGTTGCTGGTCTTTGGTTTTAAATACATTACACATCGTAAAGATTTATATAAATTGTCAGTTCGCCTTGGATTTTTCTTCTGTTTGTCCTAAGGCTCTCTTATCTTCCACCCACACTCTAAAATCTATTTTCTCCAATCAGTTCTCAACCAAGCATCACTTACTTTTTCCGATAAGCATAGCTCATAACAAAGTCTGTCTTTCCCCATTTCTGTATTTGTCCTTCTTAAGCCATAATGGTAGTAAAAGACAACACAGTTAGACCTGAAATGTTACTCTCTTTTAGAATAAACGTGGCAAAGGGCAATAAGCCAATCAGTTTTTCTTTCCTGAAGGAGGATGGTTCTTCTTTATTGCAAGCAGCTTCCAACAGCTGTGTAGCCTGGCTTCTTTTAGGGTCTTAGATAACATCATCCAAACTACCTGGTTTTACCTTCTTAATATCTTGCTCTGCTCCTTCCAAACATTAGCAGTCAGTCTCCACGATTAGCTTCTCTCTCCAGGCAGCTACTGTGTCTTCTCCTGTTTTCTCATCTTTCCATCTATTCTACTGTCTTGTATCTTTTAGTTCCTCAATTCTTGGTCTCCTCATTAGTAAGTTATCCATCTCTAGTTCAAGTGGAAACAAAATATCCAAATCTACAATTCAACCAAGTAAAACACAAGTGATACACGATTTTGCAAAAGTCCCCAAGCAATTCTGTGATTCATATTTTCTTACTCTGGCTTCAAAACAGCATTATGTAAATGAGCTGATGAATCATAACATACTGTGGTCATCTCCATCTTGAGTCATTACTTGTCCATTTGAGCTATTTTCAAATAGGTCCTCTCAATACATTTAGTTGAGAGGCAGTTTTCTTAACCACCTAAATTCCCACTATGACGATCCTATAACATAATTTATTTTCAGTTTTCAACATTCACTTCCACAAGATTTTGAATTCCAAATTTTCTCCCCATCTCTCCCCTCCCCCTAAACCAGGACAGCATGAACCCTGACCACACCTTTCTACAATATGCTCTCCCTTCTATTACCCCCCTTCTCTCATCCCCCTCCCCTCTATTTTCCTGTAGGGCAAGATAGATTTCTGTACCCCTTTGCCTGTACATCTTATTTCCCAGTTCCATGCAAAACAATTTTTTAACATTCTTCTTTTTTAAAGTTTTGAGTTCCACATTCTCTCCCTTCCTCTCTCCCACCCACCATCATTGAGAAAGCAAATAATTTGATATAGGTCATACGTGCATAGCTATGCAAAACCCTTCTGTAACAGTCATCTTGTGAAAGACTAATCACTTTCCCTCTATCCTGCCCTTCCCTCCATTTATTCCATTTTCTCCCTTGACCCGTCTCCCCACAAAAGTGTTTGCTTCTGATTATCCCTTCCCCCAATCTGCCATCCCTTCTATTATCACCCCTCTCTTATCCTCTTCCCCCCTGCTTTCCTGCAAGGTAAGATAGATTTCCATACCCAATTGACTGTGTGTGTTATTCCCTCCTTAAGTCAAATCCAATGAGAGTAAGGCACACTTATTCCCTCTTACTTCCCCCCCTCCCCCTCCATTGTAAAAGCTCCTTCTTGACTCTTTTATGTGAGATGATTTACTACATTCTACCTCTCCATTTCTCTTTTTCCCAGGACATTCCTCTTAATTTTATTTTTTAGGTATCATCCCTTCATATTCAGCTCACCCTGTGCCGTGTGTGTGTGTGTGTGTGTGTGTGTGTGTGTGTGGATGGATAGATAGATAGATAGATAGATACAGATAGATAGGTAGATATAGATAGATAGATACCCAATATATACACATGCACACACACACACACACATATATATATACATACACACATATACATTCATACCTATACACAAACACATGCACACACACATGCAGGCACACACACACACACACACACATACACCCACATTTCCTCTAACTATCCTAATACTGAGAAATGTCTCATGAGTTACAAATATGATCTTTCCACGTAGAAATGTAAACAGTACAACTTTAATAAGTCCCTTATGGCTTCTCTTTCCTGTGTACCTTCTCATGTCTCTCTTGATTCTTGAATTTGAAAGTCAAATTTTCCATTCAGCTCTGGTCTTTTGAACAAGAATGCATGAAGTCCTCTATTTCATTGAAATTTCATTACTCAGTTTTGCTGGGTATGTGATTCTTGGTTTTAATCCTACCTCCTTTGACCTCTACAATATCATTTTTCAAGCTCTCTGAAGCCTCTAAATTTTGTATTATCCTGATTATGTTTCCACAATACTTGATTTTTTTTTTCTTTCTGGCTTCTTGTAATATTTTCTACTGGACCTGGGAACTCTGAATTTTGGCTATAGTATTCCTAGGAATTTTCCTTTTGGGAGCTCTTTCAGGAGGTGATTGGTGGATTCTTTCCATTTCTACTTTACCCTCTGTTTCTAGAATATCAAGGTAGTTTTCCTGGATAGTTTCTCGAAAGATGGTGTATAGGCTCTTTTTTTTAAAATCATGATTTCAGGTAGACCAATAATTTAAGGTATTTTAAATTATTTTATTTTCCAGGTTGGTTGTATTTCCAAGAGATATTTCACACTGTCTTCTATTTTTTCATTATTTTTTATGATTTCTTGATTTCTCATAGAGATGTTAGCTTCCTTTGCTCAATTCTAATTTTTAAGGAATTATTTTCTTCAGTGAGCGTTTGGACTTTCTTTTCCATTTGGCCAATTCTGCTTTTTAAGGCATTTTTCTCCTCATTGGCTTTTTGGACCTCTTTTGCCATTTGGGTTAGTCTATTTTTAAAAGTTTTATTTTCTTTAGCATTTTTTTTGAGTCTCCTTTAGCAAGCTGTTGAATTGTTTCTCATGATTTTCTTGCATCACTCTCATTTCTCTTCCCATTTTTCTCTACTCCTCTTACTTGATTTTCAAAATATGTTTGAGCCCTTCCATGGCCTAAGACCATTTCATATTTTTCTTGGAGGCTTTGGATGTAGCAGCCTTGACCTTGCTGTCTTCCTCCAGGGGTATGCTTTGATATTCTGGTTTTAAGCTTTAATCTTCTTCCAGTTTTATGCATGGATCTTCCTTGCCACCAAGATGTAAGAAAACATCTTTTCACCAAGAAAGTAACCTTTTATAGTCTTATTCTTTTTCCCCTGTTTGCTCATTTTCCAGGCCAATTATTTGACTTTTGAGCTTTGTTAAGTAGAAGGTGTACTGCCTTAAGTTCCAGGGGTTTTGTATAGCTGTTTATAGAGATATTTTTAGGAACCTGTACATTCTCAGTTCCACCAATGTGGTAGGATCAAAAGTGAGGTGTTTACTCCACTCCTGGTCCATGAGCAACCACAAGCACTCTTTTCTGCTCTTGGTCTGTGAGGAGGGTTTTTTTCTCCACAGCCACCTCCAGCTCTACCACGCCAGTGCTTCTAATCACCCCAGGACCACCACCCAGGACTGTGAACCAGCAGTTCTCCTACCATCTGTAGGCTGAGAGTTCCAGAAGCAGCATCCACTGCAGCAGTGGCTGATGCCACCTTGGGCCTGTGGATATGGCTGGACCATGCTCCCCTCTCCCTGACCTTTGAAGCTGTCTTTGGTGTTTGTGGGTTGAGAAGTCTGGAAACATCACAGCTACCAGTGCCCTGATTTAATGCCCTGAGGCCTGCTCCAGTCCTGTCTTTGAGTGTGCGGATGCTGGGACCCAAGCTGGGTTGCACTCCTCTCCAAATGCAATGATATAGACACTTTTTGTTGGCGTTCCAGATTTTCTTAGGCTGGAAATCTGTTTCACTCTATCATTTTGTGACTTCTGCTGCTCTAGAATTTGTTTAGAGTAATTTTTTACAGGTATCTTGAGGGGCTTGGGGAGAGAGCTCATGCAGGTCCCTGCTTCTACTTCACTATCTTGGCTCCGCCTCTGTATCCTATAATATTTTGTATTTATACATCTGGTTATGTAGCAGGTTACCTGGCTACTCCTACTTTCTGCATTTCTTAAACATATAGGCAAGTTAGGTAACTATATTTTTTGAGTGGGGAAGGCTGGGAAATTGGGGTTAAGTGACTTGCCCAAGGTCACCAGATAAAGTCACAGACAAAATTAAATCATATTATTTAGATTAAAAGAGTTTGAAAAAATATTTGTTTTGATGGCAAACTTCACTAGGGTCTACACACACATACATGCATTTGTCTGTCCTAGTTGTCTTCATTTGGTTTAGACAATAGAACAGACAAAATTATTCATAATTCTTGTACTAGATGAAGAATATTAATTAAATGAGTGAGAAAGCATTTCTTTAATATAAAATTTCAGGTAGATCTTTCAATACCATTCTACTCTGATGTCTCACTGTGGTGTGGAGGTGAGTCTGGTTTCTTGAAGATTATACCAGCAGGCCACAAGCTCTGGAAGTTCCAACCAAAGCAGGAAGGAAAGCTTGGAGTATTGTTCCAGAAAGGGACTTTGTGCTTCTTGTTTGAGTTCTGGGAAAGGTTCATTGCCACAATGTGGGTCATCAGAGATGAAATGTTTAAGCCATATGAATTTTAAAAGAAAAGCTATAGGCTTTAAAAAATCCACGGCTATTTTTGAGCCATGGTAAAGGGTGGTATAGTGTGACATCTCCATTGTTAAAGTTAAAGAAAGTAGTCATATAAGCAAAATTATTTTTTTTCCTAAAATATTGAAATGATCAACAATTTGCCACCAAAACTTTGATATGTTTTAATTCCAATAAATGTCATCTCAGTATAAAACTAGGGCAAGTGCTATGTTGAGATTGTGGGCACTGGTACACTAGTTTCCTGTATGCTCCTCAAACTAGTAGGCTTAAAAATTAATTGCCTGGGGCAGCTAGGTGGTGCAGTGAGTAGAGTGCCAGCCCTGGAGTCAGGAGGACCTGAGTTCAAATCCAGCCTCAGACACTTGAAACACTTACTAGCTGTGTGACCTTGGGCAAGTCACTTAACCCCAATTTCCCAGCCTTCCCCACTCAAAAAATATAGTTACCTAACTTGCCTATATGTTTAAGAAATGCAGAAAGTAGGAGTAGTCAGGTAACCTGCTACTTAACCAGATGTAAAGCTTCTAGAAAATCCCACTATGTGAATTATAAATAAAAAGCGATAAAAAAACAACAAAGACAGAAAGGAAAATAAAACAGTGTGTGGCAGGAGTGTGGAAAGTGGAGGCTATTAGAGGCTGACACACTAACAGCAGTGACAAGTGATGGCACAATTTCAAGAAAGTTCACCCAAGAAGTTAAATAAACCATGAAAATTAAATAGAAGTAAGAAAAAACCCCAGAAATCTGAGGCTATTCAGTTTAGGGACAAACATTGGTGTTTCATAGTGACAAAGCACTAAAAGTAGAGGCAGGAATTCCTCAGTTCAAATTTCAGGACAGTTGCCTACATAACTTTGGGCAAGTCACTTAACCTCTCTCTACAGTTCTGTTTTCTCTTCTCAAAAAAGAGGAGGTTAGATCAGATCCAGTTTCCTCTAAGCTCCCTTCCAGAACTACCTCTACGACCCTATGAATCAAAGGTCACTCTGTTGTTTGGTTTTTACCTGCAGCTTTTTTAACCTATTAGTGTATTTCCAATTAGATCATAATTTCCATTACATGATAACTGTTACACACCTGTCATCACCATGTTTTAAATTAATTTATAATTCATTTTATGGTCTATGTTTTATGTTATAATTCTCTTAAAGATAACCACAATTAAACCATATAGATGACATGTATAATCCATAGTAAGGAAAATCCACCCATAACATTTCAGTGGAGTAAGGCTATGAGAAATCTGATATGCCTATTTACTTCTGTATTGTCCTTTCAGCATGTTGCATAATTCGCTCAGTATGGCTGTTCTACTCTCTAGCCATCATTGTGAATTGATTGAAGAAATCCTCTAAACATCTCAAAATAAAGAAAGAAGTAAAGAAGAAATATTTTCTCATATTCTTGCTTCCTCATGCCATATTAAAAGGAGATCATAACTCAGGAATGATTCACCCTAATTACAACACAAAAATTCTGCAATCTCTTCCCTTTCTTCTTAAAGCTAATTTTTTCTTGGAATACCTGAATGATTGAAGAAAACATGTTCTACAACCCCAAATTATAAACACACATGTATAATCTTTGGTCTTACTTTGTATTCTATAGGCTTGAACTATGTATGTGTTGCTCCGTACAAGGTCCTTCTAAGAAATGTGATGTGACTTCATGGATAGAATGCTGGTGTTGGAGACACCGAGATATGGACTCAAGTACTACCTTTGACATAATAACTGTGCAACCATGGAAAAGTCACTTATAACCCAACCTCTTCCAAACTTCCCTATTACTACTGAAGATACCACCAATCTTTCTAGATGCATAGCTTCAAAACATTAGTGTCATCCTCTTTTCAGCACTTCCACTCACCCCACATATCCATTCAATTGTATGACCTTGCTTCCATCTGAAATTTTCTCTCTTGCTTTTCCCTTCCTCTTCTTTCACATAGCCACCAATCTATTCTATTTCTGTTTCCTCATTACCTCTCCCCTAGACTATTACAGTAGCATCCTATTTGTTCACTCACCTTAAGCTTCACCCCACTTAAATCCATGTTTCAAACAGCCTCAGAAGTGATTTTCCAAAATCTGATCATGTCACTTCCCTTTTCAAAGGCAAGTAGGTAAAAAAAAATCTATTCGATAAACTCCAATGACTCCCTAATGTATCTAAGATCACATATAAACGCTTCTGGTTTGTATTTAAATCTTTAAATGCCAATCTATAAATTTAAAACTTTCCTATCTTTCTTTACCTTATCTATGCCCCTCCATAAATTCTCCAATACAGCCACACTGGCCTACTTGCTTTAACTCACTCACAAGGAAAAGCTTTCATAGTTTTTACCTTTGTATTGACTATTTCCTGAGCCTGTAATGCTTTCTTTTTTTGACTCTGCTTCTAGACTCAGCTCCAGATCCACCTAAACCATAAAGCTTTTCCTGAGTCCCCTAGTTGCTATTACACTCCTTCCTACAACTTTCTTCTTGGCAACAACTCAATGTAGAGAGCAAGTCTCTGAAACTAACTTATAGAAGAATGGCTGAAATCATTGGTGAAGGCAGTTTTCACCTGAGAATTCTACACCAATTGAATTACAAGTCAGACCAAAGATATAGTAATCAGAACAATAAATACCTTACATATTTACTGACAACATAGATGTTGAAATGATTTAATCCACTAGCATGACTCATTATGAAAACATATATATATACAAAAATACTAATGTGTATATTTATACTCGTATGCACATTTATACATATACATGAATGCAACATTAATTTGTTATGTTTCTACATGCATGAACGTGGATATGCATATTGTTAGATTATACATATATGCATATGTACATGAATATCTACATGGAAATACATGCATATATGCCTTGATAATGCCTCACATTAATTAGTTACATCATGTCAACATATATCCATAGTGTTAGTAAATATATACAATTATTTATTGTTGTTCTGATCATTGTATACTTGTTCTGATTCTGATTATTAGAGGAGAGAGAGAAAGAGAGAGAGAGAGAGACAGAGAGAGAGAGAGAGAGAGAGAGAGAGAGAGAGAGAGAGAATTTCAGTTCAGATCTTCCTGACTCAAGACTGGCTGACTCTCTGAAAAATATGTGGTGCCTAAAACCATCAACTAACACATACTATGTGATTCTTTTTTCCCCCTTAGATTAGATTCGAACATCATGGTGTGCTTCTTCCTAAAAATAAAAAGAAAGTCAAAATCCAATTTTTAAAAAGAAAATGAATATAGCCTTTAATTTCTGCCCTAAGATACTATTGTTAATTAAATCAAAGACCTGTCCTTTGTCACTGCTAACTGCAGTAGCCTTATAACCATTCTCCAAAGGAATTGTGACATTGATGGATAAACTCAATTAAAGCCTGGGCATTATATAAGTTACACGGGGAACAGAATGGATCTTTACCAATCTACCTTTAAGACTAGCAATAAATATTTCAAAATGAAACATTCTTAAATTATGCTGAAATGCATGTTAGTGAGTCTAGATAGAAATACAAATCAATTACTCTAAATTTTCTCTGTGTTAGAAAGCAACATCTTTTTTCTTCCACTATCATAGCATCTTATAGATGCATTCAACAAGCTGAACTTGAAAAATGCCCATTCTGTTCCCCATCATAAAATACTTTAAAAAATCTTCCCAGTTTTAGGGAAGTACTAGTATATCAAGTCAGAAGAATTTAATGTAGCATAGAAATAGGTTTATTTTGCTAAAATGTGAAGGCCCTAACACACATACTCCTTTTTAATACTCTCATGTATAGAAATGGCCTAAGATATCAGTGCCTAAGGCAATATGAGGCTTGAGAGGCTCTCTGAATTGAAGATGAACTCTCTCTGAACCTGGAGAGTATAATCACCCACTATGTTTTTGTATAATGGTAGGACAGAATTTGCTTGTTTTGTTTTGTTTTGTTTTTTAATCTGAAACGGGTGGACAATGAGAGATTCTTTGGAGTCTCCTTCCTTCCACAAGGGACAGAATCACTTCCCGGTGTACTAAACACTAACATTGGTAGACAAACTCCTGGGAGAAGGTCTGAAAGAAGGATTAAATATTGAAGAAGTGAAAAGATCTGTTATAAGACCTAAATCATATAGGTCAGGGGAGGAGAAAAGCCTGAGGACTAATGAAGAGACGTTACTCATCTCCTGGTAGGGAGGTGAAAGATTCGGAGTGAACAATAGATGTTTATCTATCTACTGTCTGTCTGTCTCTGCCTGTCTGCCTCTCTCTCTCTCTCTCTCTCTCTCTCTCTCTCTCTCTCTCTCTCTCTCTCTCTCTCTCTCTCTCTCTCTCTCTCTCTCTCTCTCTCTCTTCATCCTTCCATCCACTCATCACTATATCTGACACAGCCAATGTGGAAATTTGTTTTGAGTATCCTTATATTTAACAATAGTTTGATTTTTCTTTCCTTTTTAACTGGAAGTGGGGAAGTTGCAGTCAGAGAGAGAGAAGAAAGATTTCTGCTGATTAAAAAAATAATAAAATATAAGATAAATAAAGTTATCAATTTGAGAATGCTGGGATATATCACTTTTTCAGACAGGCCCTTACCATATTTTCTTCACCCCTGTATTTTTTAGGCTACATTTGATATCCACCCAAAGTATTCACAGTGTGACTTAAAACCTGAAAAAATAACACCATCATAATCACCACTATTGTTACTCTGCACCTCCAAAATCAGCAGACTTGGATGAGAGCCCAATACTGCTAATGTGTGAAGAACTTTCTAGCAGCTATATTGTCCAAAGCTAGTCTCAAGCTTTTAGAGTTTTCCTCAGGTTGAATCTTCTCAAACTAACACTCATGAGCTTTCAATACCAATGAATTTCTTCCTAAAATGAGCAAGCCATTTTATTTTAAATTGTATACCATTACATGACAGTGTTAACAATGAATAATTTACCCAAAATAGAAAATAAAAAAGTAAAATAATGAGGAATAAAGTTCAAGTTGCCATCCCTACCCCTTACTCCCATTTCCCAAATTACAACTTCTGTACACCATAGTCTTCATGGCTTCATAAACTTTTTCCACTCTTGACCCCTTCAGCACTTCTTAACCTGTAGGTATTGACCCCCACATGGGGTGGTGACCCACAGTTTACAAGAGGACATAGTGTAATGTGAATACAATTGTCATCAATGAAATCCAATTACTAGTGCTGCTAATGTCTATTATGCTGGACCAGATAACCTTTAGAGTTAGAATATAGAAACGACTTGAGGTGTATCGCAGAAAACATGGCCAGTTATCATGGGAACCTTGTCTGCTTCACTCAGCTGATTCTAATAACTGTACTTCCTGCTTCCAGGTGCCTACATCTTAGTTCCATTGCTACTGCTGCTTCTGCCAAGATCCAAGTCCACCTAGACTGGAAATGATGACCATAATCTTCTTTTCTTTTTCACACCCTAGCTCTCAGTGAAAAGAATTCATGTTGTATGCCCTAACATATGCTATCTTCAGCCAGACCTAGTCTCTCTAATTCTAAGAATTTGTAGGATCCTGAAAAATGTCCAAAAAGTAAACTTAATGTAGTTGAAGAAACAGGTTCAGTGGATAAATGACTTAATAATGATGCCACTGGAAGTAAATGCCACTGGTCTAAATTCAAACCCAGGTTCTTGGATTCAAAATCCTCTGCTATTTCCACTATACCTAATTACTTCACAAGGGAAAAGAGGATGTACTTTGCAAAGATTCTCATTATAGATGACTATCCCGAAAGGACTATATTGCACAATGTCAACACTGGCATTTATCATAAAATGGGCAAAACTGTTAGAATAAATTTTTCTACTTTATAAAAATGCCATTTGTTATTGTACAAAATTATATATACATATATATGTATATATATATATATATATATATATATATATCTCAGTTATTTCACATAAAATCTTTACATAAATTAAATTCAACTTCAATTTGTTTTTGTAGAAAATATAGCTTTTTATCATCTTTACTACATGTTTCTTTTGGTTCTTTCATCTTTAAATTATTTCTCAAGACTACCATATAAAAAAGAATTTAATTAATTAACCTTTCATTTTCCAATTGCTTTATGCTTGGATAACATCATAATACTGCATTACACTTTTCCCCCTTAAGACTTAGTAGATGTTCCCTTTTCTAATATACTCATCTAAATCGGAAGAGAAATAATATT
Source organism: Trichosurus vulpecula (assembly GCF_011100635.1). NCBI lineage: Eukaryota > Metazoa > Chordata > Mammalia > Diprotodontia > Phalangeridae > Trichosurus > Trichosurus vulpecula. The sequence goes on along the minus strand of NC_050578.1, from coordinate 127,478,584 downwards.
GGTTATTATTTCCAAAGATATTCATAATGATTATCTATATGCTTTTTATCCAAAGTATGAAATTGGCTATCATCGTCATCATTGTCATGATCATTTAGGTAATAGTACCAAGTGAAACAGGGCTCAGTTCTGATGGTTTATGGACTTAAGCATAAACTCATCCACTGTTTTCAATTAAATGAATAACCTGTTTCTCTATAGATAAGGTTGACATGATATTCAAAATGATCTATAAAAATAACCAAACTTCAGTGTGGTCATATCCACCTCAGACATTGTTTAATCTAACAGTATTTCAGTAACTTATTAAAAGTTAACTTGAAAAAATATAAGGTTTTGGGCCATTAGGTTCCCATTGTTTTGTTTTTTCACTTTGCTTTGCTTTATTTTTAATAGAGAGCTGTGGGATGTCTGAAATCTTCATTTATTGATATGGAAAATTCTCAGTGTATAAACTCCATCCACCAGTGCAAAGCAGATACTCATCTTTAGCTTAGTGTTAGAGAATGCCTGAGGCACAATAACAAAGCTAGTATGTCAATCTTAATCAACATTTAGTGAATACCTACCTACTATGTACCAGGCATTGTGCTAAAAACTGGAGATAAAGAAGAAGGAAAAGGCAATCTCTCCCCTCAAGGAACTTATAATCGAATGGAAGAAATAGCATGAAAATAGATTAATCTAGGATAAATAGAGGGAATGCAATGGAATATTTTTTTAAAAAAATAAAACAATGTCTGATATTGCATACTCCAAAAGAATGGGCAAATTAGGCAGTTATCTGGATAATTTAGAACAAAACCACTCTTTGATTCAGTCCACATTTCTTGTTCAGTGGTAGCCACACAAAGTCAAGACATGTAGAAGAAGGAGCATGACCCCTTTTGAAGGATTTGTGTGTGAAAGACACAAGCAAGTGCCATATAAGATCAGAAGTAATGGATAGATACTACTTTAATGAATACTCAAACTTATGAGATCACATATGAATCAAAATATGACTGACAAGATCTACAAATAGAGCAAAATTTATTCTGTGGTTTAACAAGCTAGAGTCATGGCACTGGTGATAGGCCCTATATACCTGCAATAGGAGGACTTCTAGATAAGTTTAGAGACACTCACTGCCAGAAGGCTGACCACCAGGCGATAAATTTTATTATTTTTTTAGACACAACTCACAAAAATAACTAAAGCGTAGAGGAACTATGTTTAGGTAGGGTACTCATATTGATAAAATTATGCATTCATGAAATACTTAGTGGAAATTTCATTCAAGTAAATAAATATTAAAACCTACTATGCACAAGGAATTCACAAAAACAAAACAACCCCTACCTTCAAGGAGCTTATATACTACTAGAAGCATGGTTGCTATATAAGTAAGGGTAATAGATTGTATTAAGGCCAGAGGGACAGACTGATAAATACCCTATGCCTTAATTAAAGAAACCCAGATGTTTCATACACACACACACACACACACACACACACACACACATACACACACACACACACACACACACACACACACACTAGCTTTTCTGATGCTCTCTGCTTACAAGCATATCTTTCATTTTACTTCCAGATGCCTGCCTATCCCTAGTCTATAGGATAGCATTCTAGTCAAAAACAGAAGCCTCCATTTAAATACAAGCACCTAAAAATCCTGTGCCATCTGAGATTAAATTTACCCCAAGGAAAAGACTTCCTGAAGAAGAAACCCAGTCTTATTTGTCATTGTGAGCCCAGTCTAGGGCCAATATTTTGCATATAACAAGTGATTAACAGATATTAGTTTAAAACAATGGAACAGAATGGAAAAATAAATTGTGTTCAGATGGTAGCCCAGGAGAGAGTACTATTTCTTCATATTTAGTGCTATTCATTTTTTTAAGGTTGTGATAATCATCTGTTCCCTAGACCAATTGATCATTAGCTATCTTCTATCTCTTCAATGTGTATGTTCCCTGAGGCTCTTTCCAGAAACTTCTTTTGCTTCACCCACTTTCTTAGTGATTTTATTCATTACCATGGACATTAAATTACATAAGCTGCCTGCTAGACCTCTTTGCCCATTTGCCTTATTTAGCATGTCTAAATAACCTTGAACTCACCCTCCTCTAAACTTCACTATTTGGCTGAGGGCACCACCACCTTTCAGTCATAATGGAAAATTCCACTATTGGAATTATTGTTGTTTCTTTCTTCTCACTGGCAATCAATTATTAATTCTTACTTCTCTCCACTAATTTAGCTATGACTATAGTTCAAATCCTTATATGAGCAATTGTATTACCTTTGAAATTGTTCTGCATACCTGTGATCTCTGTTGCTTTCCATCTCCTAACAGTTGCCAAAAACAAATTCTTTTTGCATAATTCTAACTCCATCACAATTTAGTAGAAAGAACATAGGAAATGAAGGCAGATGACCTAGGCTAAAGTTCTGGTTCTGTCACTTTCTACCTGAATGATATTGGTGAAGTCACTTAGTGACTTCTTTTGACTCATCTACACAATGTGTTTTGCTAGATGAACTCCAAAATCTCTTCCAGCTCTAAATTCTATGATCCTGTCAAATATTAAATTACTCTGTTTAGATGTTAAAACCTTTCACATTGTGGCTCTTTCTTATCTTTTCAGTTTTCTTACACTTTATTCCTTCTGTGTACTCTATGATCCAACAACAAGTGACTTCTTGCTGTTCCTCACACTTGACACTCCATCTTCCAATTCCATTCTTGGAATTTTTGCCCTCCTCAATTCAACTTGATTCAGTCTACTGGCTACCTTCAAGACAGCTTAAATATATTTATTTAGAGGATGCCCTAATATGTCATCCACACTGATAGAGACTTACACTGTACTTACACTAATTGACCTGAAAGTTTGGCTAAGGGAGGCAAACAAGCTAGGTGATATGTAAATTCATATTGTTTATTCCCTTAAAGCTAGTGGAGCTAGCTTACTTGTACATACAAGGTGCCAGAGCATAAGTTCTGACTTTCTGAAAAAAGGAATAAGAAGGTTTAAATACATTTTTAGTCCCAACTCAGCATGCCTGTCTTACTCAATTTTATGATCTTCATGTATGTTTAAACATGATACAAGAAAAGGGCTTTTCTTGGTTGAACAGGTTGTAAATACAATAAGATAAGAGAGTTGACAAAGTGTCAATGGGAATTACAACCCAGGATCTCTGTGTTTAATTTGTTATTAAAATGCCATAATATCATCTGCAAAAAGTGATAATTTAGTTTCTTCTTTTCCTATTCTAATTCCTTCAATTTCTTTTTCTTCTCTTATTGCTACAGCTAATGTTTCTAGAACCAAATTGAATAATAGGGGTGATAATGGACATCCTTGTTTCACCCCTGATCTTATTGGGAATGCATCTAGTTTATCCCCATTACAAATAATGCTTGTTGATGGTTTTAGGTAGATGCTATTTATAATTTTGAGGAAGGTTCCCCTTATTCCTATGCTTTCTAGTGTTTTTAATAGGAATGGGTGTTGTACTTTGTCAAAGGCTTTTTCTGCGTCTATTGAGATGATCATATGGTTTTTGCTAGTTTTGTTGTTGATATGATCAATTATGCTAATAGTTTTCCTAATATTGAACCAGCCTTGCATTCCTGGAATAAATCCTACCTGGTCATGTAACCATGACAGAAATCATTGTAACATACATACGGTAGTTTAAAGCTTACCAAACTCTTTGTGTACATTATTTCACTCCAGTCTCTTAAAGGAATCTGTGAAGCATACACTATAAATACTATTGTACATGTTTAACAAATAAAGAAACTTAGGGCCAGAGAAGTTAAGTGACTCACCCATGGCCATATAGTTAATAATTGTCAGAGGCAAGATTCAAACTCAGGTCTTCAATTTGATTCAATTCTACCACCATTTATTAAACATCTACTGTGTACAAGGCACAGACTTCTTGAATCCTGGTTCAGCAGTCTGTGTACCATGTTACCCTCTTTCTAGAAAATCCATTTCTTATTGTCCAGGACCAGTATATATTTTGTCAAATAACTCAATTCACTCAATGAATCAGTAATAATGATGTTCAGCTCACTAACTAGCAAACTGTCATTTTCTCCAAGTTTGCTAATGACTTTATTATTCTGTAGCATGGCTGACCAACAGTACCAGCCAGTAGCACTGTCAAATTAGGTGAGCAAGGCTGGAGATGTTGGAGATCTCCAGGGTATCATATGTTAGGCAGCCATAGCTTCAGGCTACCTGTCTGGGTATCATGATACCTGAACCACTGCCTGAGGCAAAAAGGACAAAAATTCACCTCCAGCTTTGGAAATAAAAAAAGGCAAGCACAGTCTATATAATACTAAGGGGTAGATGTGAAAGAAACACAGAATCCAATAAAATGAACCTCAAATACCTTTGTCTACTTCCATGTGTATTCTGAGCAAAAGGAATACTGTGGTCACCAATAGTAACAAAGAAGTAAGTGAAGAAAATAAGTGAAGGAAAGAATAAAGGAAATCTTAAGAAAATAAATCAATTCAAAAACGAAACTATATCTGGGAAGCCAACCTCAGAGAGTTTGTTCTCAATCTCATTTCTAATACCTGCTGTGATGGGAAAACCAGGCTTTTCCAGAAAGCAATCTTCCATTCCATTTTTGAGAACTATAAAAACATAACTGCTTAAATGGATGTTTTAATTCACTTGTGCAGATCATGAAAAGTGGTACGGCCAAATATATGAAAATTGATGTTTTTATTTTTACAAAAGCTACAAGAAATCTATAATCAAATTGACAGATAATGAAATTTAGTTGATAAAATATGATGCAAGCCAATTATATAAGACCTTATTTTTACCAAGGGGCATGATAGGAACCGTGACATCTATAGTGGAAATAGAATCAGAGAAATTTGGGATTTATGTCTCCCTGTTTTTTAAGCTAGGTGGCACAGTTCCTATGGAATTAGACTTGGAATTAGGACACCTGAGTTCCAAGCTCACACTTAGCTTCATGATCCTGGGAAAATCACAACTTCTGCTTGCCTCAATTTACTTGCCTGTAAAATGGGGCGGTAGTAATAGCACCTACTTCCAGGGATGATAGTGGGATAAAATGAGATCTTGGTAAACCTTAGAGCACTGTATAAATGCTGGTTATTATTTGTTTCCCCAGCTCTAATTCTTACTCTCTGTCTTATATATGTCTATCTTTCTGAATCACCATTTTTTTCTCAAAAGCTAAATTCCAGGCTGTTTTTCTTGACTACTCTACTAAGGTGAAATTATTTTCTGTTTTTTCTTATTTTCCTAAAAATGAAAAAAAAAGTATGGATTCCTTTGGATTGCAAAACTCCCTATACTGGAGATAGGGCAATGTTAACCTTATTTTTTAAAAATATGAGGAGGTTGGTCTAAAAACTCTGGGTTAGTTAACTATACTTTCCATGGTGGGAATATGTAGGCTGGGATTAAGCTAGTATGTACTAAAAGTGAGGACTTATGTCCATTTAGAAAAGAATGCAATGATCGCTAAGATTCAGGATGGATCCAATAAAAAAGATGCTATACCTTGTTTCATGTGCCCCAATACACTGTCACGAAGAAGAGATGGACTAATTCTTGCCCCCCACCACTTCCTCCAGACCTTCCCTTATCTGTATTCATTTAACAGCCTCTCCTCATTACATTCATTTGATTCATCCATAGCACAATACACAGATTTGTTGCTTTGCTTCTTTGGTCTCTAGGTCACTCTTGTTCTTTTCTCAAAAGTCCAATGCTTGGCTCATACACAGTCTTTCAATATGGAAATGCACTCATGCATCTTGCTCTCTAATCATAACCTTCAATCAGCTGACACATATTTATTGAGCATTTACTATGTACCAGGGACTGTGCTAAGTACTGAGAATACAAAATACAAACAGAAAGACAATCCCTTCCTTCACGGAACTTACATTTTAATGGAGGAAAAAAAACACTATAATAGGACATGTAAAAGGTTGTAGGGGTATATGACATAGTAAGGAGCAGAGTATAGAGAGCGCAGAATGAAGTTTTGTCAGGACTGAGACGCAGCCAACCTCCATACCATCCTTAAATTGAGGTTCTAAGAGGAGCCATCCAATCAAAGGGAGTAGCCTCAAAGGAGAAGGCTACTTCCAATTTGTGAATGCCAGGATTGGTGAGCATCCAGGATGAAGCGGTTTCAGGGGCATGATAGAGAATGTCCGGAGCATAGCCCGGAGTTTTCTCCATCTGTCCTTCTTTCTTATTCTTTCTAAACCTTTCCTTCATCCTTCTAGTCCCTCAGTCATTTCCAGTTTTCCCACTTTAATCTTGCTCTGGACTGATTTTCCTTTTCTTAATCTTAATCTTCTAATTCACAAAAACTCCAGAAATGGTTGGGACCACAGCAGCCACCAAAGCCAAACAATGCATGTCCTCAAGTATCCTTTCTAACACACATCTGGTAAATGGTCACTCTGCTCCACTATTTCTCAAGGCAACCCACTTTATTTTATTTTTTAAACAGTTCAATTAGGAAGTTTTCCTGGACATGAAGCCTAAATGTTCTTTTTTGCAATTTGTAAGGGAGCAATAAGTCTAATGTCTCCTTTGGCTATCATGCCCCACCCTTCCTCCCAAATTTTCTCTTCTCCAGAAATAAACATTTCAATCTTCCCCCCAAAATGCTCATATTTTATGTACTCAAACTTTTACCTAATTGTTCTAATTTGTGTATTCTTCACCTTATCAATGTCCTTACTAAATTATGGTACCCACAAATGAACCCAGAAGTGTTCTGATCAGGGTAATGTTATATGTTTCTCCTAATTCATCCGAAGATCACATTGGCTTTTGGACCACCCAATCATATTGACCTTGTTGTCTATGACCCCTAGATCTTTGTCAAACTGCAACAAAACCATATTTCTACCTATATTATATTTATGAAATTAATATTTAAAATTAATTATCTCTATTAAGTTTTATCTTATTAGATTTAGCACAGTGATCTCGCCTGTCAAATTTTTTTGGATGCTGATACTGTCATATTATGCTTTAACTACTATACCTTTCCCATCCCACCCAATCTTGTGCTATTTGCAAATGTGACTCTTCTATACTATGTATTCATTCATTCCAGTGATTAATGAAAATGTTAAAGTAGCTGACCAGTTCAAATATATAATGATATCTACCTTTAACTCCCTTTCCACCTTTTCCTGCCTCTATTCATAATCTTCCAGTTTTAAATGTTGGATCATCCTGCACTTAGCCTTCTTACTCATGCCCTTAGCTATTGTATTAGCTTAGCTGTGTGTTCCACTAACAGCAGCTAGGTGTCACAATGGACATAGAACACTGGAAGTGGAGTCAGGAAGACTCATTCCCTTGAGTTCAAATCTGGCCTCAGATACTGACTAGCTGTGTAACTCTGGGTAAGTCACTTAATCCTGTTTGCCTCAATTCTACATCTGTAAAATGAACTGGAGAAGGAAATGGCAAACCACTCCAGTATCTTTGCCAAGGAACCCCAAATGGATTCATAAAGAGTCAGACATGACCAAACAACAAAAACTCTGAATATCTTCCACTAGTAGAAACCACATAACTATATTGAATGCATCCACTCCAATTGCATTTATTCTCATCTCAGCTAGACCCTCATCACAGCAAAATAAAACATTCTTGTTTTTAACCGAATCACTGTCTCAGTTCTATTAGCAAGCGATCTAGACCTTCTCTTCTCTCTTCAAAACCTCTCCTAATATTTTCTATCCAGCAGTTGACAAAATCACCTTGTAGTTTGCTGAGAGAACACAGGCTATTCTCTATAATTCAAATGCCTTGACATATTCAATTTATTTTTCCCTTCAACTCCTGTCTCTGAAGAAGATGTGCCCTCAATTCCATGCCTTCTGATCCCTTCTAGAAACATGCCCCTGCATCATTTTCTTTCTCCTCAGTTTCAATCTCTCTCCATCTAGCTATTTGTATTCTGCCTACAAGTAAGTTCAGGTCTACTCCCATCCTTATTTTTTTAAATTCATTTGCCCCTTCTATCTCCTCAAACTATCACCCTATAGATTTTTTTATTCTTCACTGATAAACTCCTAGAATGTTCTAATTCACTGCCTCAAAATTTTCAACCCATTATAGTCTGACATTTTTTCATCTGTTACTCAACTGAAGATCTTCTCTATGAGTTTAACAACTATCTATACACTACTAAAAAGGATGATCTGTTTGAAGTCTCCTATTTTGACCTTTCTTTTTTGTATCTTGGATGCTATTGACCACCTCCTCTTCTTGGACTCTCTTGTTTATCCTGGTTTTCCTGACATTACACTCTCCCATTTCTCCTCCTACCTTTCTGACCTCTCCTCTGAGTCCCTTGATGGATCATCATACCAACCCATCTCCTTAACATGAATATTCCCTAAAGAAATATTCAGTTCTTGTCTCCTTAGCATGAGTATTCTGCAAAGAAGAATTCAGATTCACTTTCTTCTTTCCCCACCAGTGGTTGCACAAGCATCCCTGGGTTCAATTATCATCTTGATGGAATTAATCCCCAACAGCTTTTAATTATTCTTTATCACTTTGAGAACAGAGATTCTTAAACATTTTAGCGTTATGGCCTCCTTTGGCATTCTTGTGAAGCTTATGTAGCTCTTCTCAGAATGTTTTTCCCCCTACATAAAATAAAAAGCATAAGATTACAAAGGAAATCAATTATATTGAATAGCTGTATCAAAATATTTTTAACATTTATGCAGGTTAAGAACCTCTGATTTTTGAGGATAGAATAAAAAAAATACCTCTAATTAAGGATCTTCACAAACCTGGCTACTATCTTAATTTCCAGTCTTATTTCAGTCTTAATTCCTTTGACATACTGGCCTGTTTTCTGTTCCCTGAACCTAATATTTCTTGCCTTCACTTACTCTTTCCTCCTTGCCTAAAATTCATTACTTCTTTATCTCTACTCAGAATCTTCATCTTGTTTCTAGGGACAGCTTAGGCATTACCTCATTTATGAAAGCTGTCCCTATCTCCCCATATGTTTGTGTACTCTAACTTCTAATTCCCTCTATGGATCCAGGACTCAAAGGGACCTCAGCCTTGAGTGAAATAAGGTTGGCAAATGAAGGCCAGTTTACTTAAGTTGGAGGAGGATGCACATTTTTCTGGAGCAGCCACAGGGAAGGACAGCACCATGAAGCTGGAGTAGGTTTTGCAATCAAACCTAATCTAGTCAACAATGCCTGCCAAAAAGAATAAATACAGGCTTATGATGATGCACTTACCACTTGCAGGAAAACACCACAGTGCCTGTGCTCCTGCCATGACAAATCCTGATGAAGTCAAGACAGAAAATTATGTAGACCTGGAGGCCCTTATCATCTATGTGCCAAAAGAGGACAAGTCTACAATTCTGGATGACTTTAATACCAGAGTAGGCTCAGTCTGCCAGACAATGCAGGGAATCCTTGGGAGGAATGGAGTTGGGAATAGCAACAGCAATGGTCATTTACTACTGAAGACTTGTGCATTTCATCACCAACACTGTTTTCCATTTAATATGGTGGAATAAAACTTTGTGAATGCACCTTCACAGAAAACATTGGCATTTAATAGATTTTGTGATTATAAAGAGAAGATACAGACTGGATGTGACAATGATGAAGGCAATGTGTGGCACAGAGTGCTGGACTTATCATAGACTTATCCTCTCTAAGTTATATTTTCACATTTAACAAAAGTGGTGACTCCAAGGCAAAATGACTACCAGAAGATTTAATGCCAACAGATTAGAGTACTTCTCAGAGTGGGAACACTTTATTACTAACTTGGAGGGAAGGGTGAGCCAACACATTGTTGGCAACAACATAGCAGAAAAGGAGTGGACAGCTTTCAGATATTTAGTGAACAGCACTATATTTGCTCATCTGGATCAGAACACTCATAAACATCAAGACTGGTTTGATGAAAATGATGGTGAAATTCAGAAGCTTCTAAATGAATAATGAGAACTACACAGGGTTTACCAGCAGTATCGTTTATCCATATCTAAGAAAGCAACAACTCAACCCCCTCAAAAGTAAAGTACAAGAGAAGCTTGGAGAGATGCAGGATTCTTGGCTCACTGGAAGGCAGATGCAATTCATTTTTATGCTAATAATAACAATTCAAAGTGATTTTATGATGGCTATTTATGAAGGCTATTTATGGGCCAAAGACATATGGTACACCTCAATTTCTCAATGCTGATGGAGTCACATTGATTAGTGATAAGGAAATGATCCTAAGGAAGATGGGCTGAATATTTCCATAGTGTTCTCAACAGATCATCTTCAATCAATGCTGAAGCCATTGACTGTTTACCTCAGGTTGAAGTCAATCCCTCTCTAGACAAATTTCCAATTGAAGAAGAAGTTTTGAATGTCATTAAGCACCTCTTCTGTGGCAAAGCATGTGGTACTGATTCTATTCCAGCTGAGATTTCCAAGGGGGAGGGTCCGTTGCACATATACAAGCTGACTGAAATTTTCTGGGTTATATGGCAAGAGGAGGTTATTCCCCAGGATTTCAAGGGTGTCTCCACTGTCCATCTCTATAAAGGTAAAGAAAATAAATTGTTCTGTAACAATCACCAGGCAGGACTTTCTCTTAGGCACTGCTGGCAAGATTCTTGCCAGATCCTTCACTGGAAGATGATCATCTACCTGAGAGACAGTGTGGTTTCACAAAGGGCTGAGGAATGGTTGACATGGTGTTTACTGCCCTACAGCTCCAGGAGACATGCCAAGAACAGAACAGAAGTCTATACACAACATTTATATATCTGACCAAGACCTTTGATACTGTCAGTTGTGAGGGTTCGTGGAAAATTATATAAAAACTAGGTTGCCTGGAGAAGTTCATGAGTATTGTACATCAATTTCAAGGCAACATGCTTGCCTGGGTTCTCATATGATGCTCTCATGCTTTCACAGTCACCAGTTGAGTGAAACAAGGCTGTGTGCTGGCTCCCATGCTTTTTAATATGATGTTTTAAGCCCTGTTGCCAAATGCCTTCAATGAGGATGATTATGGCATCAAGCTCAACTACCACACTGATGGTAAATTCTTCAACTTGAAAAGGCTACAAGCCAAGACCAAAGTGGATAGAGTGTTGGTGCATCATTGCACATGATTGTGCACTTACTGCAACCTCTGAAACTGAGATGCAACAAAACATAGATGGATTCTCTGCTGTTTGTGCTAATTTTGGCCTAACAACACCAAGAGAATGCAGGTGCTCCATCAGTCGTACCATGCATACGTGGAATCATCTGTACAGAAAATGGAGAAGTTTTGAATACTGTAGACAAGTTCATTTATCTTGGCAGTATGCTTTCTAGAGGTGTACACATTGATGATGCGGCTGGCATACATATTGATAAAGAGATTGATGCCCACATTGCCAGAGCTATTGAAAGGCTTGAAAGGAAAGTGTGGGAAAGAAGAGGTATTAAACTGACTACCAAACTGAAGGTCTGCAGAGTCATTGTGCTGACCCCATTGTTGTGTGCCTGTGAAATCTGGACAACATACCAGTGTCATGCCAGGAAACTGAAACATTTTCACTTGAATTGTCTTAGGAAGATTCTGAAGATCACCTGGCAGGATAAGGTACCAGAGACTGAAGTCCTTTCTCGAACTAAACTGCCAAGCATTCAAACTCAGCTGCAAAGAGTGCAACTCCAATTGGCTGGCCACATTGTTCAAATGCAAAATGTACCTTTGACAAAAAGACTGTTTTATGGGGAACTCACACAGAGCAAGCACTCACATGGTGGTCAGAAGAAGTGATACAAGGACACTCTCAAGGTCTCTCTTAAAAAATTTGGAATTGATTACATGTCATGGGAGACACTGATGCATGGGAGACTACCCAGCATGGCATGCTTTTATTGGAGAAGGTGCTGTGCTCTATGAGCAAAGCCAAATTTAAATAGCTCAAAAGAATTGTGAGATGAAGCAATTTAGAGAATCCACCCCAAATGTTCATATGGATCTTTGTTAGAGCATTCTAAGTTTGTATTGGTCTGATCAGCCACAGTCAAACACACTGTAACTTGCTTCAAATATAGTGATGCCATTTTGGATCTCTTAGAGCAGGAAGGACAGCCATAATGTAATATACATACACGCCTGGAACAGAGTAGGTACTTACTAAATATTTATTTTATTGGATTCCTGACGGTCTGTTCCAATGCACAGTATATTTCTGATTATTACATACTTAATTTTTTGTTCACTGATCATTTAAACATAATCTTTTTAGACTCTAAAGCCAATCTTCGAACATTCTATCTCCTTATTATTTACCCCAGGTGTTTGTTTGGCAGGAACTGCAGAGTGGCTAAGCCAAGGAAGATTGGCAGTCGAGATACAGGAAAATTCTAGATTATATGAATTTGTAAGCAATCAGAAGTAGTAAAGCAGATTACTATTGATATGTCATATCTGTCATCTGCAAAAGATTATGAATGTATAAAATATAAATGCTTTTAGTCTAAAAGAAAGATTCAAGAGGAACTCCTAATCCATTTCCATATGAAAAGACATTGAAATAGGCTTGCACCATGTCTGTCTGGAGGACTTAAAAATTCATAAGGACATTCCAAAAAAGCATATATAATTCAAATTAACATAATCAGTGCTTGCACTGGTAAATATTCAATTTTGCTTTAATGCATTTTAATTATTAAATTTGGCAAAAATCAAACACCACAAAAATAGTTTTCTATTTTTAAAAAAATAAATATAGTCAGCTCTCTATTAGCTGCATTGTGGCTCATTGTTATTACTATTAGGAGCTTTTTCTTTCAACTCTGTTAGCATAAGCAGAGTAGGCTATGCAGTTATTTTAATGTCATATTATTTTAGTCTGTCATACATGGGATTTGATTCCACTCAACAGATAATTCATTAACTGCCTAAGGTCAGTGTGGCATAGCAGAAAGAGGATGGGTTTGGATTCATAAGGCATGACTTTGAATGTCAGCTTTGCTACTCACTACATAGTTCTTGTACAAATGATTCCATATTGCTGAGTCTCAGTTTTATGGCTGGAGCAGGACTATTTAAGAAGGACATTGACAATATGGAGAGTATTTAGAGAAGGTCATTGATTCCAGATCATCTGCTGATTAGTTCAAGACTTTGGAAATACTTATTCTGGAGTGGACATGCTCAGAAGGTACTTGGTAGCTTTGTTTTCCAGATGTTTGAATGGCTAACGTGAGAGAAGTGTTAGGCTATTCTCTTTGGCCCAAAAGAACAGTCAGGAACAAGTTGCAAAGAGACCAATCTAGACTTGACAACAGACAAAAAACAAAATAAAAGAAAACAAACAAAAAAAAACAAATTTGCTAATAATGAGAGCCACCCATAAGTACAATATGCTGTCTTGGAAGGAAGTGGTTTTCTCCTCAGGGGAGAAAATCAGTTGTCTGTTATATTATAGTAGGGATTGCTTTGGGGTATGGGGTAGACAAATTGGCCCTGAGGTCCATTCTAAATCAAAAATCCTATGATTCCTCATCTTTAAAATGAGAAAAGTAGATTTGTTCAAAGTCAATTACTGATGGCTTGCAGATCTCTTCTACTTATATTAAAAAAAAAAGAAATCAAATAACAAAGAAACAAATGCCCTAACACACATGGTTGACTCACATTGAGATTACAGACTACTAAAATTTGCATTTCTTTTTTTTGACAGAAATGGTCTAGCCACACTTTCCCAACCTATGTAAATGAGACTTGTTATTTTAACTTAAGTGTAAGACTTTATATGGAAGCCTCTTGATTTTCATCATTTGGGATTCATTGAATTGGTCTGTCAATCTGAAATGTATTTTAGATTCAATCTCATATCATATACAGTTATTACCCCTCTTTTATTTGTGCTCCCATCAGAGTGGATAAGCCTGCCTTCTACAGTTTTATCCAAGTTGTTGATAAAAGTGTCAAACTGCACGGCCCTAAGCATATATTACTGGCCATTCCACAGAAGACCTCTTTCCAAGTTGACATTCAAATATTAGTGATACTCCTTGGACCTTTTCATCCCACCTAATGAACATAACTCTATTATTGTCTGTCTAGTCATTTCTCCATTTTCTTCTCAAGAAAAGCGTAATAGACTTTGCCAGATGATTTACTAAAATCCATATAAATTTGACTATTATTATCTCCTCATCTGTAATCCTGTCAGGAAAAGGAAATAAAGGCAGTGAAAGGTGACTCATTCTTAATAAGGCCTTGTTGGTCCTTTGGGATCCTAATTCCTTTTCTAGGTGATTACTAATCATCCATTTAATTCTATAGTCTCACCCCACCCTCAAAATCAAGTAGCATTTACAATTAATGCAAAGATTCCCTTTTCTTCTCTTTAAATTTGGGACAGCATTTTTCTCTCCTAATCTCATTGACACTTCTCTTATTTTCCATGATCTTTCAAAGATCACTGAAGGAAATCAGCTTTGTCATTTTTTGGAGGGGAGAAGGCAGGGCAGTTGGGGTTAAGTGACTTGCCCAAGATCACATAGCTAGTAAGTGTGTCAAGGGTCTGAGGTCGGATTTGAACTCAGGTCCTCCTGACTCCAGGGCCTGTGATCTATTCACTGTGCCACTTAGATACCCAAGCTTTGTCATTTTTTTCAGTAAATAGATGAACTGTAACTTAAATTTTAATTCATCTAAGCTTTATGGCTTGAACTTATTGAATACAATCAAGTGCTTTCTTACACCTCTCTCTCTCTCTCTCTCTCTCTCTCTCTCTTGCTCTGGCTCTCTCGCTCTCTCTCTCGCTCTCGCTCTCTCTCTCTCGCTGTCTCTCTCTCTTTCTCTCTCCTCTTCATGAGCTTCGAGTGCCCATTAGTTCATTTTTACTCTCTCCTTAATCTAAATATCATTCTCCTTTTCAAAGAAAGCAAAAGCAAATGAAAGTTGAGCAGTTCCACTTTCCAAACTAGTTCCATGTATCTCGCTTAAAAGCTCAAAATTTATGCTGTTACCACCACACAGAAAATAGGTTAAGGGGCATCACCAAGTCCCTCTTGGGAATGATGACATGTCTGTTTGGAAACTAAGTCTCACAGAGTTTATGATGATATCACTCAGGAAGTTTGGCAGGAAACTTGGAATGGGAAACTGGAAGGTTTGTAAAGAAAGGTCAAATAAGGAATTGGGAGGAAAGAAAGTAGCTTCAAGCTTAAGGCATTCACCATTCTATTGGGGTTTTCAGACATTGACGTTAATTCTAAACCTCCTGTCAATGTCAGGCCTATGAACATGAATATAACATTTATTAATACAACATTTAATACATTTTATACAACATTTAATACATTTAATAATACACTAAATCATTTAATACAACATTTATTAATTTAATTGCAGACACTGAGCTTTTTCTCCTATACCTGCCAACTCAAGCCACTGAACTTTGTATTATCATGCCCTGTCAACTCTGAGACATTTCTCCATCTGAACTGAAATTAGTGCCTCTAAAATCCTGATAATTCCTAGGTCTACTGGTGAGAGGTGCTAGTGACTCACATTGTGTGATATTGTGCTTTGGATGGTCACCAAATCTTCCTACTTCCTTAGATTCGCCTCTTGGATCCACACACTGCTGTTTCTCCTTGAATGGTAGTTTGTTAAAAGATGTTTGCTGATTGATGTATTTTCCCACTATTTGCCCTAATTTTTAATTTTAAAGTTTTACAACTACGATGTATATATTGTAATTAATCTTAGCTGGTCTGGAGGGTATTCAAAAAGGTTCTTTTCTTCTTTTTTTAATGAAGGCACAGAGGAATAATTAGGATGAATACGAACTTAAAATACATACAAAAACCCAGAAGTAACATAAAATTAGGGCATCTAGGTGATGCAGTGGATAGAGTATTTAGCCTGGGTCAGGAAGACTCCTCTTCATGAGTTCAAATCCAGCCTCAGACACTTACTAGCTATGTGACCCTTGGCAAATCACTTAACCCTATTTGCTTCAATTTCCTCATTTGTAAAATGAGCTGGGCAGGAAAATGACAAACTACTCCAAAATCTTTTCAAGAAAACCCCAAATGGGGTAAAGAGGAATCACACATGACTGAAAAACAACTACAACAACTTAAAATTGTGTTTCAATGGAATAGCAGATTCAGTCCTCGATGCTGCTTATTAAACTGCCTACAAGATCATAGGCAAGTCACCCAATGACCTTGAGCTTCAGTTTTCTCATCTATAAAACTGTGGTGGAGTGGAATAGATGACTTCTTAGCAGAGTGTATGGCACAGAGTAGGTTAAGGGGGTCTGAGGGTTATGGGAAAATTGAGTATTGACTATGTACCAATTAAAATTTATTGTAATGATAACATGATGATGAAAATTAATAATAATAATAATAAGTTACAGAAGCAACATCAATGGCTAGTGAGGTTTGTTACGCTAAAGGTTTGTTATTCAGTCAATAAACATTTATTTAGTGCCTACTATATTCCAGACAGTGTTCTAAAGTGCCTGTTAAAATAAAACTGCCCAATGAATAAGCTACTCTGCCCAATTTTACTAGCCATTTACCTAAATGTGTATGGCCAAGTTTGGCAAACAACTCATTAATTGGGTTGTGACTAGCTGGTGGCTGGCTAGTTGGATTAATGGATCAGATCAGTTTGTGTGGCCACAGGATCATTCAGTTTCTTTAGGTAGGCACACCCCTGTATATCTTCACTGAGGTTGTGTCACTTGGGCTGTTAGTTCACAATTACATAGCTTCCTTCCCTGACCAAACCTATTTGAGGGAGAGGGAGAGAGATAGAGATAGAGATAGATAGATAGATAGATAGATAGATAGATAGATAGATAGATAGATAGATAGACAGAGAGAGAGAGCGAGAGAGAGAGAGAGAGAGAGAGAGAGAGAGAGAGAGAGAGAGAGAGAGAGAGAGAGAGAGAGAGAGAGAGAGAGAGCGAGAGAATAGAGAATAGAGCTGGAATGAACCTCACAGTCAGTCAAAAAGTATTTTTAATCACCTACTTTGTGCCATACACTCAGCTAAGAGGTCATGTCTTCCACCCCACCCCCAATCTTATAGATGAGGAAACTGAAGTTCAAGTTAGTTGCATGACTTGCCTATGAACACATATGCACTTTAATAAGCATCAAGAACTGAATCTGAATTTAGAAGTTCAGAGGCATTATTTGTTCCACTATACTCTGAGGCTTTGTTTTGGAAATCTATATCATACATTTAGGAAGACAATAAAAATCTCATTTTGAAAACTAATATTTTCAATTGAAAATGAAAGATCATGAGAATTGTTTCCATATTAAGGCTGTGTCTCTATGTCTGACTGGAAACCACTTTCAATCAATATAATAAGAATAATGCATCTCCTTATCATGTCCAAGCTTGCCCAAGCATTTCGCTTACCACAGACCTTGAGATCATGTGCTACTCATGTACCAGATCTTTTTTTTTTTTCCTTTTGGGCCTCAACTATTTGGCCTCACTGATGCTAATGAGTGTAAATAAACATGATAAGTAAATCATAGATTGGATATTAATTTCTACACAACTAAACAGCAAATAGGACCCAAAAGATACATTTTGCACAGAGAAAAATGATTACATAAATTGGTAAAGGATGTAAGGTATCACCTCTTTCATAGGTTAATAGCTTTGTAGCTAGCCCACAGTCAGTTTACAAGTATTTTTAAAGTGGTTACTCTGTGACTGGAATTTTACCAAAAGGTGGGAAATGTTGTCCCTGTACTCAGGAAGTTCATATTCTAGTGGAGAAAACCACAAGAGGACACCTATGTACATACAGAATATACAGAGTGTAAATGGGAGATAATCTCCCTAGCAGGGAGAGGGTGAGGGTGAAGATGGAGGGAAAATTAGGAAAGGATTTTTTATAGAAAATGTGGTTAATAATGAGTCTTAAAGAAATCCAAAGAAGTCAGAAGGTGGAGGTGAAGGATTAAAGAATTAAGGGCTTGGAGACAGCCAGGGAAAAGTCATAATGTTGGAGGTGAAATGCCATGTGAGAAAATATGTAAAAAGTCAGTACCTTTTTATTATAGAGTACAAGGAGGGGAGAAAAGTACAAGAAGACCAGAAAGGTAGGAAGGGATTTAAAAAATAAAATAGAGCATTTCATACTTCATGCTGAAGGTTAAAAGGATCCATGAGTCTATGAGTGGCAATGGTAATATGGCTAGACCTGTACTTTAGAAACATGCTTTGGCAGCACTGTTGGGACATGGAGGTTGAGTGGAGAGAGGCAAGGCAGGGATGTTAATCAATAAGCTATTGCAAGTGAGGTTATAAGGGCTTGCTCCAGGGTGCCATCTTACTTCTAAAGCAGATTGCCAAGTGATCACAAAGAAAATACTAGTAGCCAAGTCAAGGCAGCCAACTGGAAAGGAAAATTGGATCCCAATTGGCCACAAAATTGTCCTTTTATAAGGAAGTCGATAAGTATACATACGTACATACATAAATACACACATTCATACACACATATATATATGTATATGTGTAACTATATGTGTGTATATATATATCTATATATACATACGTATGTGTGTATGTATATATATGTGTGAATGTATATGTATGTGTGTGTTTGTGTGTCTGTGTGTGTATGTATGTACATGTAGATAGATAGATAGATATAGATATATACATAGTCATAAAAATACATCTACTATTTGGTGTACAAGTTGCTACCATTGAGGAACATAGTGTTTTTGATAGTGATATCACTTTATTTTTTAAGGGAATAGATGTAGTCATGGATATTGGGATTGGCAATCTGAGAAGAGGAAGACATTGCTATCTTATGTCAGAATTTGGATGGTCCCAGAACTTTGGTTTAGTAAAAACTGGTAAAATTTTGGATGTAAAGAAACAGATTTTAGATATGCTTGAACAGGTTGATTGAAAAAGGTAGAGGAGATGAACTGGAGGTGGGGGTGCAGTTGGGTGATGCAGTGGCCCTGAAGTCAGGAGGATCTGAGTTCAAATTTGGCCTCAGACACTTGACACTTACTAGCTGTGTGACCCTGGGCAAGTCCCTTAACCACAATTGCCCCAGGGGGAAAAAGAAGATGAACTAGGGAACAAACATATAAACTTAAAGCAGTTTTGAAAGCATTCAGGGTAATATTTCTTTTGAATATGAAAAATTTGATGATTTAAAAGGGAAAGATAGGAAAAACCCCTTTTATTTACAAATAAAAAAAATGTGAATATAAATAAACACCATTATCAGCAGCAAAGACTAAACAATTGGACTTTTTCAAGACTCTGGGATAGACAAAGCTGCAGGGAATTGTGGTCCCTCAACTTATCTGTATATTTTAAGACCTAGGACATAAGATGATGAAACAGGTTTTAACAATCACATGACTGTTAGGGGATCATGGAATGATTAAATTAAGATAGTTTATTTCACAGGTGAGACAGTGGATTTTTATCTCACAAATGAAAGGTGAATTACCATGAACCAGGACCTACCAATTTGAACCTTTAAAAGGAATATAAAGATTGAATAGTAAAGAATCTCCCAAGAGAAGATTGACTATTGACAAATTTGCAGTAGAGGTTAGAGCTGATACTATCTCTGACAGAGATATGTAATAATGTGGCAACCTCAATAGGTACAAAACTAATTGGCTGAAAAAAAGAGATTGGATGTTGTTGGAGAAGGGCTTCAATGTCAAGTATTGCCCTTCAGTGCTACCAATAACTGAAGAGAAGTGAAGTCTTTCAGAACTGCCCATTGCCTTTTGTTGCCCTCTGGAATATAAAAAAAAAAAAAATTAAATAAAAAACTTAAGGGGAAAGGCAGGATTGGCAGCTTTTTATGTTGTATCAGTAAGGCAAGATTCATATAGATGGTGATCATGAATATATGTGTATAGTTGGGAATCACAAAGTATAAGAAGCTCTCTATATAGAGGGCAGAAGAAGTAAAATATTTATTCAGACACCAGAGAATCAAATCTCAAAACCAATAATTCCAATTTGACTTAGCACAATTGTGTCCCAAAACCAGTAATTCCACTTCAACGTAACAGCAAGGAAATTAAAACTCAATATCACAGCAAGGAGCCAAGCCGTTCTGTAAACTTCCCCTCTGCTAGGGCCTTCTTGTAAACACTCACTCACAAATCCTCACTGTCTGCTTGCCTGCTTCCTCTCCTCCTGCAGTTCTGAGTGCTTGCAGTTCTGAGAGCCCTTGCAGTTCTCCAAGCCCTTGTGACCTACTTAGCAAAAGGTTGTGGGCCTTCCTACAAACAAGCCTCCCCTAATCAAGCTTCCCTCCACCTGAGGCCTATTAAATGGGAAGGGAGGATCTTTAATCACATTAACACCACATATGCAGAGAGAGAAATATTGAAATCTAATTGGGCAATGTAGAATCCTTGAGCTTGAAGAATTGGCTGAGGCTTTTTGCCTTTCCCAGAGAGCTTATTTCCTGTTAGTTGTTTGTTACACACTGATTAGATGATGCAGCATTTTTGGTGGGTTTGTCTGTATTCTCCAGAGTTAGCTTGATAAACGTTGTCTGATGAACCTTGAACCTTCATGAACCTTGATCATATGTAGATAGACAGATAGATAGATATAGATAAATAAAGATACAGATAGAGATAGGTAGAGATAGATAGGTAGGTAGATAGATAGAGAGATAAAGATAGTTACATATAGACGTAGAGATAGATCTCTATCTATAGTTTAACAGTTGCTCTTAATCCTTTAAACAATAATTACAAATTAAAAGTTTCTATATTCTCTGTTAATTCAAGAATCAAGGAAAATAGGATTTTCCTTTCCAGCTAGAGAGTGGTAAAGATCAAAAGGGAAGTTCTTATCACAGCAGTAGCTCCATGTGATAATAGTGTACCTGAATGAACTGTTAATATAAAAGCCTATAGTCCAGAGTTATGACTTACCCTGTAAATATTCGTTTTATTTATTTTTTTCTTTTAACTGCCAGATTCTATGAGTGGCCATTCTTTTCCACAAATAGAGAGTAAATTATTCATAGAATATTACCAAAGTATATGTTTGAATTGTGACATATTTATTGTCTTTTAATTTGGTTTAATATGAGTAAATTTGATGAAATAACTTCTTTTTCCTTATTGCAAAGGAAAGGACTAAGTTAAAGTGACATGGTTGTGAGTATTGGGTTTATATAAATGATAGTGTATTTATTGAAGCTCAAGAAATTAAGATAGTGAGTAGAAGGAGTCTATTCCTTCATAAGAGAATTAAATCTAGGATCCTGAAAAAATTTTGAACATAACAGCCTGGTGATAGTTCTTTTCTGGGGACCTGTATGTTTCAAGTGAGGGCAGATTGGAGATAGCTAGACAGTCCAGAAAGTAAGTAGGTTGACTTTATCTAAACTAAGTATGTAGTTTGACTTTATGTGAGAGGTATACTGTACTACAGCATTGGTGGCCACTTCACACATGTACTACAGTTATAAAATGGAATAATAATATTTGTTTTAGGGAGTGATCCTTAAAGAAAATCAGTTCATTTTTTCTGAAACATACACGTGCTTCTGAGAAAAGCATTTGCTATGTTAGGTTTACCTTTAAAGTTCACTTGTCAGGGGCTCAGAATTCTAAGAGAATGACTTACTGAAATTAAGTCTGACTTAATGTTCTGAGACAATAGTTGCTGATTGAATACGATAATGTAAAGTATCATAGAAATATTGGAGTGAATGGAGAACACTGCATCAGCGATTTCATATGAATTATTGGAGATGTTTTAGGTTAATAATGAGAAAATTATGGAGACTATAAATATTGTACAACGGTAGCCTAGAAGGAGGGAAGAAGAAAAGGGGAGGATGTGACAGGGTTGGAGGGGGATAGGACAGAAAGAGAGAGAAGATATTTCTGTTCGCTGTAACATTTTGTTTCTAAGAAATGGAGGAGAAAAATATCCTCCAAAGGAACTAAATAGGAGCAGCTTTTACTAACTTTAGCTGATGGCATCAATAAACCCGAAACTAGAAATGATGGACACTAAAATTTCCATTGAAGAATAAGTTCAGCTGAATAGAACAGCTTAGAAGCAGAGAATCAGAGAAAACATCTATTAAATCAACTAGTTTGTCAGAAACAGCCAAATAGAGTGAGATATTAGTGAAACATAGCATGGATCAATTCAGTTTAGCAGTGGAATCATTTTGTTCAATACAAAAAGTATGATCACCAAGGAAAGAAAATTCATCAATAGCTAATTTTGGATATAGAAAGAGGACATCAGCTTTATGGCTTTGAGTTGTGGGTTGCCTTGAGTAAATGGGTTCATTTTGCTCATACGCTCCCGTAACAGGTTTCTTTAGGTGTGTGCCCCCTCTCTCCCACAGATACAAGGTCATTGGTGAGAAAGTGAAAGCAAGATTTTTATATCATCATTTGGCTATGTGAGTACCTTTGATATTTTTGTTTTTGTGGTTAATTTCACATTATATTAAGAGGTTATATTTAAGATCTAATATGTCGTTACTATGGACTGGCTAATTTGTATAAATATCAGCAGGGGCCTGAAAGCCATAGTAGAGAATATGGGGAATGTAACACCCCACAAGAGGTTTATTGCATAGAACCCTGACAAAGTGTAGATGGTGGTGGTGGCCCTTCTCTGGAAACCAAGACCTTCCACTATTTGGAAAGAGCAAGCCAGGCCAAAAAGTGGATGAAAAAGGTACATCATGCAGGTGTTACATACGAAGTACCCATTTTATTGCTTGCTCTATAAATCAAATAAGTTAATATATGAACTGTAACCTTTCTATAAAATTGAGATAAAAGTGAATTAATGTTACTATCAGGATTTTGAATACAGTTTGTGGACAAGCTACAATGACAAATCTATCTTGCTTTGTCACATTATATTAGGGAGAAAATCCTGACTAGATTAGTATTTCATCAAGGAGAGCCTATAACGCTCATTGAATGCTATTGGGAAAAACTTGATAGTGATTTGTAAGGTTTGCAACATACTTTACATGCATTATCTCCATTGATAAGAAACAGCAAGGTTTAGCAAGCAGATAGAGACTAAGGCTTTGAACTCAGGGAGATCTGGTTTAAATTCTCCCTTTGACACATTTTAGCTCTATAACCTTTAATAAGTGAATTAACCCTTCCCTCAGGATCCCAAACAGCACTCCAAAAATTTAAGAGTTTAAGGAGTTGTAGATTTTCAGAGTAGAAAGTATTTCCACAATTGAGACTCCCAACATTGCTGAAATCAAAGATCTTGGGCAACCAAACTATCTCATTTGACTTTTACAACAAACCTGGGAGGTAGATGTTACTAGTACTATCATCCCTAAGAGAAAACATGCTCTGAGGGGTTTACTGACTTGTCTGCGTTTATGTAGTTAAGGAAGGTCAAACTTGGGATTCAAGTTCAGGTATCTCTTGGCTGCAAGGTCAATGTCCTTTACATTTTTCCAGAATTCATTTTTACTGAGTTTTTTTTGTCAATATTTCACCAAAAACATTATACTTGATATTTTGAAGATATTTGCCTGGACAAAAATAACAGTACATTTTCACTTTTTATTCACTTTTGCTATTTATATTCCTACTTTTACTTATTTTTAAAGTATTTTTTTTTCCTCATCCTTAGTTCTGGAGGAAAAAGTGGATAGCAAGGAGAGACAATGGGAGGGAAAGGGTATTACAAGAGCCTCAGATGAAAAAGTGTCCACCAAAGGACAAAGAAGCACAGAGAAAGAGAGATGAATGTTACAAAAAGAAAATAGGAAACATCAAAGCTTCTAAATTTCTCATTTTGAAGTGAAAAGATCAAGAGACACTAAGGACAGAGACAACCTGGCAGGAGCAACATCTTATTCTTCTATCAGACAATCTCCAAAGGCTTTGGGAAATCTGTCTGCCTTTTCCTAGTTCTGATTTAGAAAATGGACAGTGCCATTTATGAAAAGTAAAGGGGTGATCTCTGTGTGATTCACATTTTGAAAATCTGCTTTTATATTCAATTACAATGGACTTAGAAGGAATCTAAAGATATGGAGATTCCTAAAAAACAATTAAAATATTTTCATTAGCCATGGAAAATTGTAAAATGCAGTTAATTAATAGGATTCTTTGAAACTAGGTGCAAAAGAGGCTAAAAATAAGAGTTTGATGAACAGGGTTGAATTGGAAAGTCAAAGAACTTAAGAGACAGGTGATTTCCTTGACTGAGGCCTTGATGTGGATGCAGAGGATCTAGGTTTGAATCTTGGCTCTTTCACTTACTAGCTGTAGCTCTGTGAGAAATTGAATTAACTGGGACAGAGAAACTTTGCCTTTTTCTTTGGGCACTGATATTTAGAAGGTGCTAACAGTGCTAGAAATTTTTCATGAATGTAGAAACAGCTGAGTTCATACCTAAATAATAATTAATAATATAACAATAGGTAACATTTGTTGTTCAGTTGTTTCAGTCATGTCTGACTTTTTGTGACCCCATTTGGCGTTTTCTTGGCAAAAATACCAGAGTGGTTTGCCATTTCCTCCCCCAGTTCATTTTTAAGGTGTTGTTTTCTTCAGTGTATTTTTCAGTATTTTTTGGGTCTCCTTTAGCAAGTCATTGACTTGTTTTTCATGGTTTTCTCGCATCCTTCTTATTTCTCTTCCCAATTTTTCCTCTACTTCTCTAACTTGCTTTTCCAAATCCTTTTTGAGCTCTTCCGTGGCCTGGGACCAGTTCATGTTTTTCTTGGAGGTTTCTGTTGTAGGCTCTTTGACTTTATTAATTTCTTCTGTCTGTATGTTTTGGTCTTCTTTGTCAGCAAAGAAAGAATGCAAAGTCTGAGACTGAATCTGGGTGCGTTTTCACTGCCTGGCCATATTCCCAGCCAACTAACTTGACCCTTGAGTTTTTCAGTGGGGTATGACTGCTTGTAGATTACAGAGTTCTATGTTCCACGTTTGGGGGGGAGGTGCCAGCTCTGCTACACCAGCACTGCTCCTTCCCCAAGAACCCCAACCTGAACTGGGCTTCGATCTTCGGCAGGCTATGCACCCCTGCTCTGATCCGCCACTTAATTCCTCCCACCAGGTGGGCCTGGAGCCGGAAGTAACAACAGCTGTAGCTGCCCCACCTCCGCTGCCCCCGGGGCTTCAGCCGAACCGTGAACTCCTTCCACTCCCGCAGCTTTTCCCACTAACCTTTTCCACAGTCTTTGGTGTTTGTGGGTTGAGAAGTCTCGAAACTGCCGCAGCTCACTGAATCAGGGCGCTAAGGCCCCCTCCGCCCGGCTTCTGGTCTGGATGGTCCACGCCACTCAGGCTGGGCTCTGCTCCACTCCGTTCCCAGCTCCCAGCTCCGAGCTCCGTGTGGGATAGACCTCACCCAGAGACCATCCAGGCTGTCCTGGGCTGGAGCCCTGCTTCCCTCTGCTGTTTTGTGGGTTCTGCCGTTCTAGAATTGGTTCAGAGCCATTTTTAATAAGTTTTTGGAGGGTCTCCATACGGAGCTCACACTATTCCCTGCTTACCAGCCGCCATCTTGGCTCCGCCCCCCCAGTTCATTTTTGAGATGAGAAATTGAGGGAAACATGGTTAAGTGACTTCCCCAGGGTTACACAGTAAGTTTCTGAGGTCAGATTTGAACTCATGAAAATATACCTTCTTGCCTCCAGGTGCAGCACACTGCACTACCTACCCACTTCAGCTAACATTAATGTAGTACTTATTATGTGCCAGGCACATTTATCTCATTTGATTCTTACCACAACTCTAGGAGAAATAGATCAAGTAACTGAGGTAAATGGGTTAAGTGATTTGCACTGGATCATACAACTATGAAATGTCTGAGACTAGGTTTGAATGCAGGTCTTCCTGACTCTAAGCCTGGCACTTTATCTACTGCATCATCTACCTGCCCCTTCTTATCAAAAATAATTTGGTTAATTTATTGATTAAAAAAAACAAGGATTTTTTAAGTATGTCAGACACTGCTAAGTACTAGGAATACAGAGTCAAAACAAAAAGCAGTTTCTCCCTTCAAGGAGTATGTATTCTAGAGGTCAACATGTACACAGATAAGTAAAAAAAAACATATATATATATATGTATATGTATATGTATATATATACATATATATGTATATGTATGTATGTGTATATATATGTATATATATAGAAAATAAATAAAAATTAATGTCATATGCAAAGGACATTAGCCACTGGGATGAATAGGAAAAGCCTTGTGCAGAAGTTTGTACTTGAGCTGAACTTTGAAAGTATTCTAAGTAGAAGTTTCAAGGACATGCCCTTCGGGGGAAAAAAATTGTGTGTGCAATGGCATAGAGATTGTAGATGAATGACATCTGGGGGGAAGAGTAAGTGGGCCAGTTTGACTAGAATGGAGACTGTGTAAGGATGAAGGGTATCCAATAAGCCTCAGTGGCATTAGGTAATTTTCAGCTAGTTCTTGTGCTTCCCCCACATGCACCCTTTACTGAGAGCCGTCTCCCTCCGTGAAGTCACCTATTTTGAACAGGCAAGTGAAAGATCACAGGTTAGAGAGTCGGTAGAAATGAAAGCCATCCCTCTACTAGAAGCAAAATAACAGTTCATTGTTGACTCCTATTGTATCAGGTATCCTCACCTTTAATTAAGAATAGTACACATGCCTGTGGAAAAGTGCCTGGTGTGCCCACAGCTGTGATCATGTTTGCATGGCAGAAACAAATGAACTACAACTCAGCAGAGCTGGTCAATGATGTTTACTGTGTTCTGATGCCTTAGTCAAAGGCAATGTGTATGAGTCCAGTTGACCACATAAAGATCAGGATATACTATCAATTTTATGTAGACATCTCCCCCAAACTGTCTTACTGTTCCTGAAGGTAGGAGTGAGAAACTTATTATCTTGAAAGACCAAGATAACCAAAATAAAAGATTTTAAGTTTGTCTCGTAGACCTCTTGGGCCCCAGTCACCATTCAATGTTTTTTTGCTGAGACCCAGATTTTATTAATTCACTTCCTCATATGAACTGAAATGTCCACCCTTTGAAATAAAATACTTTTATTATTTTTGTTTTGTGTGGACTTATGAGTTCATCAGCCTAGAGAATTTCCAGTGTGGAAATTCCCTCTACTAATGTAAATCATTTTGTCTGGGATCAGTGAGAGGTTAAATTCCTTGTCTATGTTTGCAGAGCCAAAATCTAACAGAGGCAGTCATTTAGCCCAGGTTTTCCTATCTCCAAGGCCACCCCCTAAGAGGCTGTGCCATACTGCCTCTGGTAAATGAATGGATGACATATTAATTAAATGCTTTCTATGTACTATGAGAAATGATAATTTGTTATAAACAGCTGTAATCATTCATTTTTCCATAGTGTTTTAAGACTGCGAAGCACCATACATGTGCGGAAATATACATATGCATATATGTATGTATATATTATGGAGTCATACATATGTGTGTATATATGTAGGTACCATATACATACACACACATACATTTGTAGGTACATACATATATATGTACATACATGTATTATACCTATATGTGGGTACATATATGCATAGACACATGTGTGTATACCCACATATACATATACATTATTTCATTTGATCCTTATAGTAACCCTGAGTTAGGTATCATTATTAACTCTGTTTTACAGATGAGAAAATTAAAGCTAAAAGAATGACTTACCCATAATCACAGAGCAAGTATATGTTAGAGGCAGGACTCAAATCCAGGTTATTCTGACCCCAAGTATTTTATTCACTTATTGTATCATACTGCCTCTTAAGCCACCAAAATGACAAATAATGTGCTATTTTGGGCATGACTTTTCAAGGACACAGGAAATAGGACCTTGCCTAGCTGGTTTTTTTTTAATAACACACCAGTGATTCTTGGGAATTTTGTCAGCCTGAGGAGCATCCAGTGTACAATCCATCTATGACTTAGTGGACAAGTCCTAGATAATTGCTAGAAGTATTCGGAAGTTCAGTGATTTGCCCAGGGTCATACAGTTAACATGTTTCAGAGGTAAAAATTCAGTCTACGACTTCCTGACTCTAAAGCAAGTACTTTATCTCCTCCTCCAGTGCTGCCCAATCAATGAACAGAGGTGAAATCTTGAACAAAGATTTCAAAAACAAAGCTCAGTGTCAGGCACCTTAATGTTTAGATCTATCTAACAGCCCTTAACAGTTCCTGGTTAATCATGTGAATACTATTATATGATATTGGAAATAGAAAAGACACTGAGTTCTCTGCCAAGTTCAAAAGATCACTGATAATGTGCTGCTTTGGGGAGAAGTCTAATGATGAAAGGATTACAGAACATCGTCTCTATAAAAGAAAATACCAGGTGCTTTGCTGGCTATTAGTGTCCACAGATCTCACAGAATTGGCATGAATATATTAATTTCTCCATGGTCTAATATAACCAAAAAAACTAATATCAATCAAGTCTTTTTAGCCTTGTAATTAGTGCTTTCTCATCTATTCAGAGATCCATCTGGGGCTTCCATTTGTCACATTCCCTTACATCAAATAGCCCCTACAAGGCAATGTCTTTGAAAATTGATCCTGTTGCTTCAACCATTCTGGCCAGCTCTATTCAGCTGACTATGTAGAGCTGACAGTGGATAAAGTAAATCTTGAAAGCTTCAGACCTTCTTTCTGCAAATGGAAAGAGAAAGAATCCAGCAACTTCCCTACCTTGTGAATCTGTCTTGATGGCTGGCAACAATAAAATTAATAATGAGCCCCAGGGAGTCATCAAGGATCATATTGTCTATCCAAAAATGGGAAACTTTTTGATTTAAGTTTTCAGAATGCCAAATGTTTTGGCTTCTTTACATAGGAATTCAGGACTTTTACATTTAATTCGTGACCTTCCAAATCCATTTCTGGACAACAGTTCCAGTACTTTCTCTAAGCTAGGAAACTGGCTTTTGCTACATTTCCACATTACCCACCCACCCCCCCAAAAAAAAACAAAATACATATACACATACCTAAATGCAAATTTTGCTTCATGCTCACAGAAGGGCCATAAAATGTAAGTTTCTTGAAAGCAAGGGATGTTTCCTTTCATCTTTGAATCGCCACTAACTACCCTAGTGTCTTCTACATAGGAAAATAGGTGCTTAATAACTGTGAATAGAATTAGGAGAAATGTACTGGTATTCCCTTTATTAAACTACTGGAAAATGGGATAATTTTTTCATAAAGGAAAGAAATATCTTCCACTAGAATTCACTTATGATATCCCACCATGGTGTGATTTTTCTGGGATCTCTGAGGCTAGACTGGTGGAACACAGATGCGATTAGTCCCACCAGGTTGTTGAGGCTCAGTGTCTTTATCCAAAAACCAGTATAAAAAATTTCAGAGGGGATCATCATCAGAAAGTGTGATAAATTTATTTGGCCCCAAAAACTCAATAAATTTCTGCTAAATATAATTTGAGAAGCACTTAATTGATGACTGGTGACAAAGGTGAGTACTATCTTAGCTGAATGACCAGTATGATTAGTACAGCTAGGCACATGCAGCCAGGGTGCTCATCCAGAGGACACCATTCTGAACCTTTTAGATTTAACTCACTTTGGATATTCCATGTCAAACAATTAGGAATAGGGAATAAAAGACTGAGCATAGATTTCTAACTTTGTTAGTGATCTAGAGATGGTTCTAGCATGCTACTGTGCACAAAACTTGTATGATAGACATTTTAATTTCCTCTAATCAAGAGTCAATTTACTCTACCTGAATTGAAGTCATATAACGTGCTTACCCTTCTTATCGATTTGTGTATCCTTGGGTGCTCCTAGAGTTTTGGCTACTTGGGCGAATCTGTTACGGTCCCAGTTTGTGAGTATTCATATTGAGAATAGGACTTCTTCTAAAGGATGTCAGTCTATGTCATCAAGAATGAAATGGGGATTTAGACAATAAGAGATTTGCAATTAAGTTAGTATTGTAGGCAAAGCCATAGCTAGCAATATTTGTGCCCAGGGCAAGATAACAAAAGCTTCCGACTGTAAACAACATGAAGCATTGTCTCAAATTAGTATTTTAAGACATATTTATTGGAAAGGGGGGAGAGGACTTGAACTTTAAGTATTCCTATCTCAAAGGCAAGCCTGTTATACAATACATGATGCTGAGACTAAACAATTCATTTTTACATAATGAAAATGGGATCTTTGGCAAATCACAACACTTGGGATTCATCTTTTTTCACTTCAATAGATCACTTGATGGTCCTTTTGGCTGATTAAAAAAATACTGGTTTTGAAGGTGTTTTGTTCTTATCCCTGGAGGACTAATCCTCTCCTAGCAATCACAGAGATGAGTCAAAATGCGTTTGAGCTTTGCTTACAATTGATTCACAGAAATACAGATTTGGTAAAGTTGACAGGGACTCTCTTATTCCTCTATTTCCTATCAACCTTAATTAACTGCTTAAATCATGAATATTAAAACCATCTTTAAAAAGAGATGACTTTTCTAAATAGAATAACACTTGAATCACACTGATGGCTTAAAATAGCCTTCATTAGATAAAATGCAGGTTGATTGATTTTAACTAACAAATAAAAATTGCCACCAAGTGCTCTGAATGGGTAATGGGTAGAAAGAGATCCATAAGAAGTATCAGAGAGTCACCTTTAACCTTCTTGAATTTTTGTGCACATGTTATATTAATGGAATGAATGAATGAATGAATGAAAAAACATTTATTAAGTGCTCCTTGTGTACAAAGTGCTAAGCACTAGGGATACAAACAAAAAAGTAAGACAGTCTCAAGGAGCTCCTATTTTATTGGGGAAGACAACTCTTATGCAGCTACAAGTCATATAGGAAGGACTCATGATCCTTAGGGTACAGCAGCAAAATAGATGGTAATATCTCTTCTTTAATGCCATTTTCACTGATAAAATCATATAATTTTCTCATATTGAAACATTTGACAGTGCCAAAGATTTTAGTGACAAGAGACTTTTTTTCTTCTTTTCTTCCCTGCGCCACCCCGGGGCTTTAGTAGCTGTGTGTGTAGCATTTGCAGGAGCAGTTGCTAGACTGCATCTTCACAGACTTTACTTCCCAGATTGATGTCTGGTGACATTATTCTAGAAGCATTGCTATTCCCATAGTTTTGGGTTTCAGGGTCTTGGGCCATTTTTATCAAGGTGTGAGGTGAGATAGTGATGGTGGTGGTTTCACTTGCTTGAAACAAGATTCTTATCTGTCCCTCAGGATGTATTGCTATTTTGGCAAGGCCGGACTTCCTGCTCCATGTATGGGCAGATGGTGGGAATTTCTGACCCCTTTCTCTCAGAAACTAGTATCCTGGATGATAGATGATGATGACGATGATGATGATGATGATGATGGTGATGTGATGTGATGATGACGGTGGTGGTGGTGGTGGTGGTAATGATGATGATGAAGATGACAACGACGACAGAAAGGAAGGGAATAAGAATTTATAAAGCAACTACAAAATGCCAGGTGCAGTGCTAGACAATTTAAACACACACACAGATATGTATATGTATGTGTATATGTGTGTGTGTGTGTGTGTGTATATATATATATATATATATATATATATATATATATATATATATTTATATATATTACCGTCTATTTTGCTGCTGCACCCTAAGGATCATGAGTCCTTTCTTTATGACTTGTAGTTGCATAGTGTTGTCTTCCCCAATAAAATGGGAGCTCCTTGAGACTGTCTCACCTATCCATTTGTATCCCCAGTGTTTAGTACTTTGTACACAGAAAACACTTAATAAATGTTTTTTTCACTCATTCACTCATTCCATTAACATCACATACACACACATATATAGACATATACATGTATACATACATACATACACCCACCCATACCACACAGCAAACCTGCTGGGTAGGTGCTAGATTTTTATGATAATGACGATGACAGCATTTGTAGAGCACTTTGTTTTGCAAAATCATTTTCATGTTTTCTCATTTGATTCCCACAGCAGCCTTTGTTGGTTTTAATACAACAATAGTAGCAGTCCTGCTATTATTTATTTCCACTTTACAGATGAGGAAACTAAGGCTCCAAGCAGTTTAGTGACTTACCTAGAGTCTCAGAGGTAATAAATTTCTGAGGCACGATTTGAACTCAGGTCTCACTCAAAATCACATATTCAACTACCTTTGAGTTAGATGCTATTTTTACCACTATGTTATAGATGAGGAAACTAAGAATTCCAGAAGCTAAGTGATTTACCCAGGATCCCACAGCTAGTAAGTGTCTAAGGAAGATTTTAAATCCAGTTATTCCTGACTCTAAGATTCACTTTGAAACAGTTTATGGTGTAGTTGTCTATTTAAGAACAAATTTATTTCAGCAAGAAAGGTACAACTGTATTATATTTTGTTTGGTTTTTAGAAGGTACAAACTAGATAAAATTTAAAAAAAATCTTCTATTACCACTAGCATACCTAAAGACTATAAGCAGATATTGAGAAAAACAGAGAAACTTAGAGAAAATTAATTCTCATTCAAGCTTTCATCCATTTAATATCACTTTCCTCTCAGATTCTTTCGCCTTGAAGGCTTTAGAACTGGCTAGTCACTAATTATGGAAAATTCTGAATCTAGAGAGGAAGAATAGCTCTAATTAGAAACGTGAACCTGGAGTAGTTTGTGTGAAATTGTTTAGAATTTATAGAGATGGGGGTGGATAGACAATGCTTAACGTTTTAAAATCTGTGTGGCTGTGGAAACCCTGGGGACAGCATTGTCAAAATGGATCCATAAAAATAAGCCCTATCAAATCTTAGAGTATCAACCAGAAGAGAGGTGATAACACACGCTCTCCATCTCATCGTTGGGCTGCAAACCTTATCCCTCATATTTGGTACAGTGAGAAGCCCCCTAGAGCAGGATTCAGAAGACAGGTTCAAGTTCTGACTCTTCTCCTAACTAGTTACGTAACGTGGGGCAAGGTGCTTTATTTCTCTGGGCCTCATTTTTTTTTCATTTGTAAGTTTAATGACTTAATGTAGATGACCTTCAGTCTCTATTCTGTGATTCTACAAGAAAACAAGATGTGATTTTATTAAAAAGAACAACAAAAACAACGAAAACAGGTGACACGTGTCTCAGTTATATCTGGGGAGGGGAGGAGAAGTGAGAAGGGATTTTCTTAAGTTTTGCTTATTTTCCAAGAGGTCAGAGAAATGGCTTCCAGAGTACTTTATAGCCCACATAATTTCTTACAGGAACCTGTTGAATTTAGTTCTCAGAAGCAATGATCTTTAGGGAGTGCCAATAGCCAAGGCCTCATGTTTTTGTCTGAGTGGAAATTTATTGAGGGTTGCTGGAGACTGAGTGTTTAAATGACTTATCCAAGGACACAAAGCTAGTAAGTATCAGAGACAGAATTTGAATCCACGCCTCCCTTTGCTTCTTAAAATGCCTAGATTTCTTCAAAGTGCTGCTTCTCTCTTAATGAGAGTGATGATCAAATAAATTGCACCCAGTATTAGCTACCACAGAGACTATCATTGCAAACCTCGCCATGTTTTCTTTGTTTAATGAATATTCAAAGCAATAAACAATATGTTTTACTGCTTTACATATGCATATAAAAGTATCAGAGGCTTCCTTTAAGCTATTAATATGACACTAAAATCCAGTGGCATGTGTACAGTGCTTAATCTTGGTTGTAACCTGAAACGACCACCTTCAATCACTGTCAGTCTGTGGAGTCCTCCTTCCTTAGCCTCTCCTCCACTTTGATTCACTCCAGCAGCCAAGTCAATGTCTGGGGCGCCTTGCAGGGTGGTTTAGAAGCTTCAGAAACCCCCTATGATCCTGTGATCTATTTATCAAGAAATGACATTTGTGCCTCAGAATTGGCAACCCACTGACATTCGTGCAAACTGCTGGGATGGCTGCTAGTAATGTTCTCAATTGTAAACTGCTTGGGTTCAGAATTCCATTGTTGAGAACTCTCTTTTGGCTGCTTTTGGATTCACCTTCACACTTTTCAAAATGTGCTTTCCAATGAATGATTCAGCCAGGAGGGAAAGGAGCCGAAAACTCTATTTCAGTTATTGCTGCATAGTGTTCAGGGGCCTCAGACCAGTGCTGCTGGAGAGTACAAAGGGCTTTAGTTTGCTACGGTGATTTTACTCAGAGTCGTTGATTAACCAGTTTGGCTCCCCCACCCCCACTTTGTGGAATTAGGCCATTTTCAGTGCACCAAAATACACTTAGAAAGAAGAAACTACCAAATGTTTAAGCTAGCAAATGCATCACTAAAATAGGTGTGGAAGAGGGCTTTCTGGCAGGCCTTCTGGTTGCATTTCTGCCACTTTCATTTTCCAAATAATAATTTCTTTTCTCTCTTTGAAGTGGAGCATTCTATTATGGTCATACCATTTAATATGGAATAATACTGAAAATCTAGAGGGGGCCAGTTTAAGTCCTGGAGTACAGTGTATTTATCAGTTATTGCAGCCTCATTAAGGGAAAAAAAGACATTTTCTCTACATCCCTTTCCCCTCCAAAAGAAATTCCCCTACAGTATTAACTAATATGTATCTAGCCCTCTAATGTTCAAAAAGTCTTTTCATGTATTACCTTGTTTAAGCTTCACAGCAACTCAGTGCAATAAGAAATATAGGTATGATTATGCCCCTTTTTTTAGAGATGTGGAAACTGAGGTTTAGAACAGTTAAATGATTGGCCCGTGGTTATACAGGTAGTATTAGGAACAGCATTTGAACTCAGATCTTCCCTACTGATAGTTGCACTCAGAATCTCTGTAACTCTGAGATATAGTCTGCACAGATTGTAGTTCACTTTCCTCATCTCCATTCCCAACTCCATCATACTCAACATTTTCTATATGTCATACACTTCCCTTCCTTTCCATTATGCTATCTAGGATCTTTGTTGTATTGCTAACAAACTGCTATTCTTATTAGATCTCTGACCTCCCTCCAGAAATAACTTTGCATACATGTAGTCCTTCCTTACATGTGCATAATTTTCCCTCCAAAAGCTCCTTCAAGGAAGGAATTCTTTCATATTTTGTCTGTATTCCTGTCATTTAACACTGCCTCATGCATTATGTGTGTTAAATAAGTGTTCATTGAATTCCTGACTATAATACCATTCATATTAGAAAGGGATCCTTGTTCTTTCCATTCATGGAATAGAAAGTCCATTCCATTGATGAGCTCACGGAGCACAGCATGGATTGGATTTTCCTGAAGTAATGAGACAGAAAGAGGACAAGATCAAGGCGAGAGAGTAAGAATATGAGAATGAGTGAAAGCTAGAAAATTAATGAGTGAGATGGAGAGAGAAAGAGACAGACAATCAGACAGAGACAGAGAGAAAGGCAGAGAGGCTGAGACAAAGGCAAAGAGAATGACAGAGAGAGACAGAGACAGAGAGACAAAGATAGACAGTGTAGAAACTCCCACCTGTTTAAATAACTATGGTTGGCAATCATATAGTACTAACGTGTTTTGCTAAGTTCCCTCACTGCTTTATCTCAGTTGTTCATAGCAAACCTGTGAGGCAGATGCCATGACAATTATTGTCTTCATTTTACAGACAAGAAAAATGAGTTTCAAGGACTTAAGAGACTTGCCTGTCTACAGTTAACAATACTAGTAAATAACAGAGGTTGAATTTTAAGTCTTCTTTAATCCAAATTTAGCACATTGGTTTCTAGGCTTTGCTGCCTTTCTCTCCTCAGCACTTAAGTTGCTCTCCTTTTCTATAGGAAGGGAGTAATTCCTAAATGGCCAGGCTTTTGGGAGGGAGGGGATGGAGGAACTGTACTATAAGAGGGAATTTCAGGGACCTCCTTGGTGCTGATCCAACAAGCACAGTCAAATATTATGGTTTTGGAAACCAGGAGAGCTGAGATGGCCTGCTATGAATCTCTTTTCGATGCAGAAATCAAAGAAGTCATCACATTTCCACTTTTAGCAAGAAAATGATAAAGAAAATAAAAAGAAGAGTGGGTGGACAGAGCAGTTTCTCCATCATTGTCAACCTGTCAAGCAAACAGGGAAACTTCCATATGTCACAATATGGCAATTAAATTTGACTAAAATACTGTGCAAGAACTATGTTGTCGATAAAGAGAGGTCAAATGTTGACATACACTAGAGAAAGACAATGACCAATTTGATGTCCATGCCAGAAAATGAATATGGTGATATTAAACTTGATGGGCAGACAAATGAGGAATGGAATGTATTCATTAAAAGACATTACTCTACCATTACGGTTATAGGTGTTCAAGGTCAGCATCACTCCTGAATTTATGCCAGGTCTATCCAAAGTTTAGAAAGGACAAAAAATTTTCTTTTAATTTTCTTGTTAGTTCTCTCCATATATGAGCACTCCATCATTCATCTCAACAACAGGAAAGTCACATATGACTCCAGATCCAGTGTTCTATCTACTGAGCCACCCAGATGCCTTCATACAAAGTTTACTGAAGCCCAAATTTGGAGATCAAACTCAAACTTTCATATAACTCACTTCATTGTCATCCAGTAAAAGTAAGATTGAGGAATAAATCCTAATACCAGGTACGAATCAGCACTGCTTCTCCACTATAGAAAAAATGTTGCCTAGAAATACATATACATACATACAGATATGTATACACATATACATATATATATATATATATATATATATATATATATGTAGATAGACAGAGAGAGACAGACACAGAAAGACAGAGACAGAGAGGCACAGAAACAGAGACATGAAAGGACTTCAGAATTCATCTATGCTAACCAGAAAATGAAAACCAGAAGGGTTAAATTACTGCCAAAGATTACAAAGATTATAAGACTCTCAAAAGGATGTTTTAGAATATCCTACTAATAGAAATCATTACATTCCCTAAGCCAATGTAGTAAACTGGGCATTGGATTGAGATGCCAATATTTGCTTGACTTTCAAGGGCATCTCTGTTTGGCAATGCTTTTGTTATCCTTTCTTCACAGTCTCTTTCAGAGATAGAGCCATGCTGACCTCTTCTGCTTAAACAACATCCATAGAATCTAAACAGTGGGGCAAGGGGCAGTGCAAGCCCAAACAAAGAAATAAAGAAACAAAATTCAGTGGAATCTATTGGTCACAAAAAAAAAAATTCTTCCATGGAAGGACCTACGTATTTTTTTCAATACCATGAGAAATAGGGTTTCCAAGACTGATTTGACATCTCTACACCAACTTTAATTTTTTTCTCTGAAAAACAAAATATTATATTACTAGATAGAAGGTTGATACATGGCGACAGGAAGATCTGAGTTTGAGTCTCACTTCTGATACCTTCTGAGCTGTGCAACTATGGGGAAGTCATTTAAATTCTCCGAACCTCCATTTTTTCATCTGTAGAATGGTCATAAGAATGCCTATAACATTATTTTTTCCCAAAGAGTGGTAGTGAAAAGCCACTATGTATGCACAGTTGTTATGTATGTAAAATGCTTTGTAAAACTTAACATGCTATATAAATGTCACATATTATCATCCTTTCTTCTCACTTTTGATTTACTTCAACCTTAGTCATACTTGTACCATTGTCCAAAATGAGAGTTAATTTGATTTACAACTATGTTCTGGATTTAGGTTCCTCTGAAGAGAAGTTCACCTAGTTGCTGTGGAAGAGCCATTTAAACACTGAAAATGAAATTTACATTGCAAATTTAAACTATCAGAAACAAACACCTGTAAGTGTTCCATGAGGCAACTGCTGATTTTTAACCAAATCAATAAATTGTAGCCGGACATCAAATTTGTACCACCCCATCCAAACAAACCCTGACTATCTTCTTATTATCATAAAAGCAATAAAATGGCTTGCACAGCATTCTTCCCTTAATTTGTCTTTCAGTCTGGACCATAAAGATAACAAAGTGCTTCATTCCCCAAGAATGCATTGTTTGACTGGGTATGTTTCTCATCACTGGAGTCTGTAGAGTATTGCTTTTTAATTTGCTGATGGAAGCCATCAATTAGAATTAGCAGGAGTGCTGGGAGAGAATAATGACAGCAGTAAGGAGGAAAATAGAGGAATATCTTGAATAAATTAATGATACGTTGATTGCACATCTCATTGAGCACATGGCCAGCCCTATTTTGTGATTAAGTAACCTACTGGTATGTCAAAAGCTGGTGGAGGAGGATCTGGTTGAAGAGTCCCCTAATTATAGTTAGAATGAAGTCAACCTCTTGGATTAAGCATCATTAAGAGCACTGATAGCTTTTCAAGTGACAAGTAGTGCAGTGGTAGGAGAGGGTTTGGTGATCCTCTTAGACATTTATACTATTCAAGTCTTCATCTACTACAAAGAAAGCCAAAGACCCATTTGAATGGTCCTGGGGCAGCCCTTAATGGACATGTAGAGGGATTACACTTGTTTCTAATAGGGTGATTTGAGTGATATCCAAAATCCACATTTTAGGAAGGATATTAGTAAGTTGGCAATGGGCCAGATACAACCAGGATGATAATGCTGCATCAGGATCAGCTGAAAGAATGGGGTTACTTAGTCTGAAGAGAAAAAGACCCAGGAGGGACATGTTACTTGCCTTCTAGAATTTGAATTTCCATCACAGAGAGGAATCAGACATGTTCTCCTTGGCTTCAGAGGGAAGACCTAGTAATAATGGATGGAAACCTTTGATTAAGGAAAATCTTCCTAATAGTTTTCCCAGAATATAAAGGGCTGCATCATGGGGTTGTGGTCTTTCTTTCTCTCACTGGAGTTCCTCAAGCAAAGAAACAACTGGCCACTAGTAAAACAATTTTTGTGTAAGTGTAAACTGGAATAGAAATCATCTGAGGTCATCTCTAATACTGAGATCATGTGACTTTGGTGTACTTTCACCAACATTTTTTCTCACTAACAAGTAGATCTGGTCAAAATTTAAAATCATTGGAATTACTAACCAATTAGAATTCAAAGACCTTGATTTCCGAAGGATAAATTAAAAAAGAACTAGCAGATTCCCAAAGGCATGTTATCATAGATAGCTTCAAAAGAGTAGCAAATCAATATATTAGGTCCCAAGAGAAGATGATATAGAACAATTAAATTTCAATGGGAAAGAGAAAAAAGTAGGGAGGGAAGCCCTGAGTCGTAGTGTAGGGGGAAAGACCAGAATAAAAGAGGGCAGATTTGTTTGAAGGAGTTTCTCCTTGGGCTTCTAAAAGAAAAGAGTATTCTCAAGACAAATTGTGGAACCTATCTCATTTTCCCTAGGGCCAGGCTGGCCTCTCTTGACCTATTAACACTAACAATGTTTTCTGGGCAAAAAAATGTCCATGTGCAGAGTGGTAAAAGCCCATCTCTAATTATCAACTCAAAAATGCAAATACTTTGACATTAGCAAACTAATTATGCCTTTATTCAGCATTTTTGCATAGAATGTTAATATTATTCAAAACCCCTGGGAATTACTGTAGCATTTTAGGAAAGAATAGTAAAGTTTTGTGTATTTTAAATCCACTCACAGAAAGAACACTATTTCCATTTTGACCAAGTAAGCCCAGTGTAATTAAGTCAGTCAGACTGAATTAAAATTGCTAAATTAACATGGAGCCCTTTATGCCATCCACTGTAAGAATGTAATTCTTAATTAATGTTTAAAATGCAGTTCATTTGTACTTGATATTTAATTTATACCTATAAACAAAGTCTGTAAGCTGATGGTAATTTAAATGTTTCTCCATGGAGGAATCTGTCTACCTTCAAATGGTCGGAAAGAATAAATACAAACATAAAGACTGTCATATTCCTTTTACAATAAAAATCAACATTTCAATTTCTTTTTGTGCAACCTAAAATAAAGTTAAAATTTCATAAAACATGAAATCATTCAAGTAGTAGATATATGAACATACTTTGAAATATAACTCACCAAACCTGAAGACCAAGTTATGTGATAGTATTTCTTGCAGGGCTGCTGGTTTCTAATTATTACATTGGAAATTCTAGGTAAAATTGTAACTGGAGAATCCAGAATCAATAATAGAGGAAATGATATGGCTCACCATAAGGTACAATTTCATCTGGATGTATAAAACTTGGTTCTAGTTTCCCTAACATAGGTCTGTTAGTTCTTCAAATTAATTTAGAGGCTTCAATAGAATTCAAATATATGTTTTAGTGATGAAGTCTATACTTTGTTTATATCTCCAAAGCAACAATATGTATTTCTCTAAACCTGCACTCCTGAAAACTGCTTATGTATGAATCAAAGATTTATAAAAATATATCTTTGTATATACGTGTGTACATAGACATATATACATATATTGTGTACATATATGTATATATATACATATGTATTATATACACACACATATACACACACATATATGTGTGTGTGTGTATATATATATATATATATATATAGTAATTTTATTCTTAAAGCTAACAACTCTACCCTTCCTCATTTTTCCTTTAACAATTTTTAACTAACAATTCCCATGACAGAGTTATTAAGTGAAAACTGTGGGCCAGACACTGTGCTAAGACTGAGGAATAAAAGTAAGAAAAGAAAGATATTCTGTCTTCTCCAGGAGCTTACAATCTAATATGACAAGACAATACATGAAAGGAAGCCAAAGTGAAGGTGGACAGGGGGAGGGTATCATCAGAAGGTACCCAATACAGGAACGTGATTCTGATGGTGTGAAAACCAAGCAGCACATTTGGTGGTAAATGAAGAGGTGACTGAAATTTAAACCCTGTATAAAATATAAAAAGAAGCTATGGGAGATTGTTTGTTTGTGTGTGTGTGTGTGTGTGTGTCTGTCTGTCTGTCTGTCTGTCTTTTTTGTTTTGTTTTCAACTGCAGCATTTCCTCAGAGCAATCATATCTCTCTGCAATTCTGACCCACCTTCCAAATTCCATTCAAAGACATTATTAATAAAAGCATAACAGATTGTAATGTAAAATTGACAATTCTTTTAGTCTCCATGTTATTTCAAGGTAATATACTTAACCACTAATGGAATATGTGTGCCATGTGATGCTATTTTGTCAAAAATCAATCAGCAACTCTGAACATTTTTGGACACCAACAGTAATTCCCAGACCTTGAGCTGAATCAGAAATCTCACTTTCTTTGGTTAGTATACTTTGATGCTTCTATAGATATCAGCTTTGATCAGTGAAAATACTCCTTTCACTACTACGGTTTGCTATCTGTACACCTTACATATAATATTCTATAATTTTTGCCCATGTCTCTCTATAGATCCTTAATAAAGCATTTACTCCAAATATTGGAGAAGTACTTCTGGTTCTTTTAATATTTTGTGGATACCAGCATAGCAATCAAGGGTTCACCTGGCTTCCCCCACTATCACTATACGATTTAATGTTGTCATCTGGCCAATAAGAAGCTTTAGAGCAATTCTCTGCCCCTCCCAGTATGGCAAGTTATTACTTTTGAATTAATTTGTGTTTCATTGAGGAGGCTTTACAAAGCCTTCAGGATTCAGGTAAGTTTAATGTCATTTCATCTATGACTGGGAACATTTATCAAACATCACCATTGATGAGAATTCTTTCCATTTGAACTGTGTAGGACATACTGTGTGACAGTATTTAACATTTTAGGTAGTGGCTTGTCAAGTGAGACTTGAAGAAAGGTAGGAATTCTAATTGGAAGTGAGAAGGGAGTTCATTCTAACCATGGCATACAGCTTGTGCGAAAGCATGAGGGTTAGAGATTAAATGCCAAATGCAGGGAGCCAAAAGTAGTCCTGCTTGGCTATATTTTAGAATGTGTGAAGGAGAGTAATACAGAATATTGAGCTTTTAATTTTTAGTTAGACCATTCCATGGAAAGCAGATGTAGTTTATTGACAAAATCATAATTAAAACTTTTCTAGTATTATAGAACCTGAATGGTCAACTCTATACCATGATGATGTATCAAAAGAAATGTTGCCTTGATATTTCAGAATGCATTCATTGCCTAAGAAATAGAGGAGTTCATTACAGTTATATGATCTTATTTGAGTCGTACAAAAGCATAAATATAAAAAGATTGATTGATAAATTATACAGGCAAGCCAGATCTTGTCCTAAGGTAATTTTGGGTGAGTTGGATTTTATTTGGTTTGACTCTATGGATAAAAATTAATGATCTAAAAAGTTCCCCAGTCTCCATACTGTGTCTCACATTATAGACACAGCATGTAAATTTACTTACAAGGAAAGTACAGAGCAATTCTGATGTTAATTCTCTCTGAAACAACACCAGTGGCATGAATTATATGTAAGTGTGATTCACAGAGAGAAATATACCAATATGTCCCAGAAGTCACTAGTGGATATTATAGCTTCTCACAGATTGGTGGTGGGTTATATTGCAGTGAGAAAAATTTTTAGACCTAACCTCTGGCTCTCTTTTCTCAAATAAGAGGTTTGGAGAAATGGTGTTGTTTTTCCCCTTTCCATAGCTACTGTATATGTTATTGTGATGTTTATCCTTAGAGATCAATTAGAAGGCTGCATTTAACCTGACACAATTCATAAATATATATATATATATATATATATATATATATATATATATATATATATATATAATATGTTTTTTTATTCAGTATCTGTCCTTAGCACATCCTGTTATAAGAACTGATAAGTTTTCAAATGATGTGTGAAATCACATCACCTACTTTCTTTTTTAAAGCATCTTGACATAGATCCATATGCTCTGTCATTAAGTACTCAAAATTATTTGAGTTGTGTTCTATATTTTCTTGAGAGTTAAGAGAAAGACCATGGTTATTATTTTAATATTCTTTTTTCATTATGCCTGAAGGCAAAATGTCACTTAAAGATAAAAGGATAGCAGTCCTTCAACTAGAGAGAAAGCTAAAAAATATTGTAAAATATATATTTCCACCCTCACCAAAACCCTGTATTATTTCCTTCTTGTGCAGTGGAGGTAACCCTGCTTTCTTGAAATCTATGCCAAAGGAGTCAAGCTCTTGGAAATTCCTTCCAAGATAGAAAGTTTTTCAACATGGGTCCAAAGAAAGATTGTACTTCGTAAAAGGACCAGCCTAGCTAATTTCAGACACGCTCCTCAGTAGAAGAACTGAATCAACAGGATGAATATTATTGTCACAGCTACTCATACAGACCATCTAAGACATGGAAAAGGCTGCAAACCATGCCACTGAGAGAATAATCACACTAATGTTCAGG
Organism: Trichosurus vulpecula; assembly: GCF_011100635.1. Lineage (NCBI taxonomy): Eukaryota > Metazoa > Chordata > Mammalia > Diprotodontia > Phalangeridae > Trichosurus > Trichosurus vulpecula. The sequence continues at coordinate 127,435,198 of NC_050578.1, read as the reverse complement.
GCAGCTGGGTGTACAGTAAACAGAACGCTGGGCCTGCAGTCAGGATGATTTGAGTTCATGTCCAGCCTCTGAAAATTTTCACCTGTGTGACCGAAGGCAAGTCCTTTAACCTCTATTTACTTCAGTTTACTCAACTATAAAGTTAGGATAATACTAGTACTTACCTCCAAGGGCTGTTGTGAGAATAAAATGAGATATTTTTAAAGCACTTAGCACTGTGCCTTTCACAGACTAGGCTTTATTTAAATCTTAGATATTGCTATTATTATTCCTAAAATTAAAGAACTTTGGCAGTACTCAAATTTGTATTTTAAATAAAGTGGTAAGGCAATGTTACTATAATATTCTTAATGATTTGTATGGATTCTTTTACCACCAGTTTGACTTCAGTGATATCTCTGAATTCTGAAATCTGAGAGACATCGATTGTTATGTTGTGTTTCTATTTTACAGATCAGGTATAAATAGGACATTTCATGCTTCCGATGGCCTGCCTTTTGAGGTAAAGAGCTCTCTATTGTTGGAGGCATTCAAACAGAGGTTGAATGACAGGGTATGTTGTGGATTAGATACCTATTTCAGGTAAAGGTTGAATTAAATGTTCTCCAAAACCTCCTCCAATTTTAAAATTTATATTATTCTGTGATTGGGGGTGATTGACATATTATGAACTGCATCATAGTACCATAGATCTGGAGCTGGAAGGGACTTCAGAAATTATATAGTTCAACCTCCACATTTTGCAGATAAGGAAATTTATGCCCAGCAAGGTTGAACAATTTTCCCAAGGTCATTCAGGATTTAAACCCAACTTCACTAACTGCAGGGCCAATGCTCTTTTCTCTGTGCCTCTCAGATATAAAAGAGGTCCTAAAGGTCACCTGGTCCAATTCTTACCTAAAGCTGCAATCCTCTCAGTAACACTCATAAGAACTGATCATTTAACATCCAAGACAGATAACTATTTTCCGAGGCATTTTACTCAATATTGTAACAGATTTCTGGGAAAGAAGTTCTTCTTTATTTTGAGGTTAAATGTGTGTTGATCATAGTTTTTACTCATTGGTCCTAATTCTTACACTGTGGCCCATATAATTTGGCTATTCTTCCTTCCACATGATTAACCTCTTCAAACATTTGAAAACAACAAACCCATCTGCCTTAAACAATTTCTTCTCTAGATGATTCTCACATGACATTTTTAAGTGGCATAATAGAGGCAGTCTGAAGGCATGTTGAAAGGATGTCAGAGTCAGCAGAATCTGAGTTTAACCTTCTGCATCACTATGTTTACTTTGAGTGGAGAGAGAGGTTTATTTCCTCAATCTCCCAGTTGTTCCTCTTTGTCAGTGCTCATGTTACATATTACGCTGTTTTTGTTTTTACATAATTTGTATGTAATATTTTTTCACATATATTTGTTGCTGTTCAGTCATCTCAGTCATGTCTGACTGTGAACTCATTTGGAGTTTTCTTAGCAAAGACACTGGAGTGACTTGTCATTTCCTTCTCCAGCTCATTTTACAGATGAGGAACTGAGACAAAAAGGGTTTTAGTGACTTGACCAGTGTCACACAATGAGTAAGTGAGGCTGGATTCGAACTCAGATCTTCCTGACTCCAGGGCCATCACTCTATCCATTGAATCACCTATCTGACCCAATACAATGGAAGACCCTTGAAGCCAAAGAATCCCTCATTTTTGTCTTTATATTATCCCCAACACCTAGCACATAGCAGGAGTTCAATAAATATCTATTGAATTGCATTGTCCTGCAGCTTGAGTTCATTTAAGGAACTGTGCTTCATTCTGGAGCTACAGTGATTTAAAAAAATGTGGAATTTCCCCTCAATGACCATATATACTAATAGCTAGCATTTATACAGTGGCCTTAAGGTTTCAAAGTGATTAACAGGCATTATATCATTTGATCTTGGCAACAACTCTGAGACACTGGCTATTATCCCTTATTTCACAGATAAGCAAACTGAAGCTTAGAGAAGATAAGTCTCAACCAGAGACACATATTGAATAAGTGACTTAGGCAGAATTTGAACTCTGACTCTTAATTTACTATTATGTCCACTATATCATATCTTCTCTCAATCCACTAGTGAGGATTGGAAGCCCCTTGAGGGTAAGGGCTTTCTTCCTTTTGCATTTGTATCATAAGTTCATTGCACATGGATCAGTAAGGCAAAGTGTTTTGAGAATAGCAGCACTGCTTCCCTCTCCCAGCCCCAGCCCCATCCCAAGACCACTGGTCTTTCCTCCAGGTTTGCCCCTGTAGTCATAATTAGGGAAGCAACCCTTGTGGAGATGCAACTTGTGAAATGCTTCTGCAGATGCTGTAGTTCCTACTTCCTCAATAGACATCACTACTGAAGATGTATGTGTGTGGGGGGCGGCAGTGAGGAGAGAAACAAAGAATTCTCTCTAATAAAATCCTTTGCCTTGTCAAATGGTCAATGTCAGAAATGTATATTTCTTTTTCAGTGAAAATTTGCGATGATTAATAATACCTAGCATTTATATAGCACTTTAAGGTTTGCAAAATGCTTACTATACGTTATCTTATATTATATAACATTAAAGAAGATTCATTTTTTATCAACCTTGATGCTGCACCCTCAGAAAAAACCACAAGACATTTCTATTAGCTATGCATCTGAAACATTCTGTAGGTGTTGTCTCACTTGAGCATAGGGATTATCTTGCTTTGTATTTGTATTCTCAGTGCATTTTATATGATAAATACTTAAAAATGCCTCATTTATACTTTTATTCACAATACAAGGTAAAATGTGATGAATTAATGTAGATATAGACAAAGTGTTTAAGGGAAAAAAACTGATAGGACATTTTAACATGGGAAATTAAGAGAGACTTCATAGAGAATATGGATACTGAAATTAACCTTGAGAGAAGAGAAGAATTTCAGCAATGGGAGAAAAGAAGAGTCAGCTGATGACCAGAGCTTGGAGGTAGAAGAATACATTTAGGTCAGAGATAGCAGTCCAGTGTGGCTGGTACACAGAATTCATAGAGCAGGAAAGAGTAAGTAAGGGGAAAATGTTATATAAGAATGAACTTATAAAAAAATTCAATGCCCTAAAGATTTTATCCTATAGACAGCAAGACATTGGCTGTTTCAGAGATCTACTCTCTAGAAAACATCATCTTGACCCCTTGATAAAGAATGGACTGAAAAAAATTAAAAGAGTGGATTGGAAAGAGGAAAGATGAAAGCCTGAGAGACTAGTTAGGAGGGGTTTATTTTAGTAAAACAGGTTGAAGGCAGTGATAAACTAACCTCAAATGGTAGCCATGTAAATAGAGAGGAGAAGATGAAAGTTCAAAGATTGTGACAGTTAAACATATAATATGGCAAAAGTTGGATTTGAAGGAGGCAGTGTGTGTGTGTGTGTGTGTGTGTGAGAGAGAGAGAGAGAGAGAGAGAGAGAGAGAGAGAGAGAGAGAGAGAGAGAGAGATTTGAGTTATGAATGACTCAAAGTTTTTGAATCTGGTTGCTGGGAAAATGTGAGAATGATAGTATCATTGACAGAAATAAGGAAGTTGTGAGGAAGGATAGTTTTTGTAAATGTTGAGCTTGAGATAATGATGGAACATGTATTGGCAATCAAAATGGTCTCTTTGCGCTTAATTCAACCAAGTGCCTTTAAAGAGTTTGGCTTTTGTTTCCTTGATGAAATTTTGAGTCCTTGATGACTTCTTTGCCTCAAGGGAAAGCTTAGTTTACATGGATTTGAGTGACATGTTTGTGACATCAGATGCTTTTAGACCACGTGGGTTTAGGTCGCATTTTTGTGACGATTTTAGGTCACGTGGGTGAGTCACATGTGTGACTCACCCTTGACCCTGAAAAATACATAAAACCAGGGGTTGGCTTTCCTTTTTTGGAGCTCTGCGCCACAGCAGCAGTGGCTCGTGACTCTGGGCCAGCTGTTGTTACAAGCTCACGCTGTACTTAGATGTTGGTAACTATGAATTGTATTTGGTCTGTCTGTTGATGTTTGTGTTTGCTTTGAAGTTCAGGGTGCTGGCGTTTTCCCATGAACTAAGTGAATGGTATTTGTATGCTGGATTAAAGTAAGATTGTTAACCCCGTTGCTTTCCTTACTGAAGCAGATCAAAAGAACCTGGGGTTGCAGCATTCTGTGAGCTGGTTGTTGTTTGTTTTACACCCCCACAGCAGCTGCTAGCCGAATTGTTGAAACACATGCATGGAAGGCAGATATGTTTAACAGCCAGCTGGAAGCTAGATATATAAATTTCCGATACATTTGTCTAAAGGGGTTATGAAACCAGAATACAGCATAGTACAGTCGATAGAGCCCTGGATTGAGAGTTAAGGGACCTCTGAGTTCAAATCTTCACTCTCCTATTTTCTTCTCAGGTGAATTTAGGGAATCCATTTCACTTATCTTGTCCTCACTTTCCTCATTTGTAGAAAGAGAGGTTTGGATTAGATGACTTCTAATATCTCTTCCATCCTTAAATTTAGGAAAATATGGTCCAATGACAATATGTTTTTATGAAACCATGGAGTAGAGTAAATCAACTAGGGAGAAAAGTACCTAGGACAGGAGCTTGGAGGCACCAATGCACAAAAGGTAAAAAGAAAATGAAAACCAGTGAAGCAAACCAAAAAGAATATTAGCATAAGAGATTTAGTACTGAAAGCCACCTAAGAATCCAGCAAACTTCTCTTACTCATTTTATGTATGAGGAAGCAGAAGTCTAAAGGTATATTGACTTCCTCAATGTCATATTGTTACTGTATGTCTCAATCCATATTTGAACTCAGGACTTAGTTCAACTTTGGCGTACTATCCCTTGTATCACATGGTTGTTCTGAGTCATAAGCTACATAAGAAATGAACCAGGAGAAGAAAGGCAAGGGAAGAAAAATTTGAGAGAGAGGAGAATTGTTTCTACCCACTCTGAAATAATGTAATGGTATCAGAGAATTCCATAATGGGCTGAGATCTTTCCTTCCTTTGTTCTCTAGGACCTCAGACGCTATTCATCATTATTGACACAATACCTCCAAAGCCTGTGACTTCAGTGCTATGGGTCCTTCTTCAGTTTAGCAGATCATGTGCCCCATAAGCTATAGGAGATTTTTTTTTGAGTAACTGGATCATGACCTGTAACAGTAACAGGACTCTTAGTGCTTACCTATGCTGGTGCTTAAGTCACAGGAACATATCCCATTACACTTCATCATGGTAAGGCCTGACAAAATGTTCTCTGCTTTCAGAGCCCAAGATTTACTCCAAGTTAAGATGAGTAGTCATGGAGCATTCTCATCAAATATTAATCTCAGGGCAGCTAAGTGGCATAGAATATATATTGTGTTTGATGGAGACTCAAGACAGGAGTTTAAGTATGACATCACACACTTTCTAGTTGTATGGCCTGAGGCAAGTCACTTAACCTCTCACCTTCAGTTTCTTACCTGTAAAAAGGATGATAGTATCAGTACCTACCTAACAGGATTACGAGGATTAAATAATATAATATGTACAAAGAGCTTTTCAAACTTTAAATCACTGTGTAAATACTAGCCATTATCATCCAATAAATTATTTTAAATTAATATAATTTTGATCAAACACTAGTTGAATCTTACAGCATTGGAGAAAGATTAAATCTCAAACAGTACTTGATCAGAAGAAATTAATATTCAAGGACCCAGTAGAATGCAGGTCTCCCTACATAATAAATATTTGGGAACATCTTTTTGATTTGTCATTTATAGATGATGGGAGCTATTTTTAAATACAGACAAACTTTAGAGTGTCTTCTTCACTCTTGGCAAAATATAATGAAAGATGGAGACAGCAACCATAAAAATTTGGGACAGCTGATGGGAGAATATATTATATAAAAAGATTAATTCATAAAGATGGTCGGATGTCTAATAATACAAGTAAATCAACTCCATTTTCATTAGAATATTTTTCCAATTACTTTGCTTAATTTCATCACTTATCGCAAACTTGTATGTTTTTAAGAGCATCTTCTTTATTAATTTTTTTGTAATTCTTCATTTTGGTACTTTATACATGAATAAAAATAATTCAGCATTGTAATTAACCTCCCATGTACAGAATTTGTGGCAATATAATGAATCAAACAGTGTAATTAGAATGAAGTTAATATACTTATATATGAAACATGTCTTACTGAATTTAGGAGGAATAATTAACATTTAAGCATAGTCATAAAATGTGTTTTTCAAGACAGAGATTACATCAAGATCTTAATTCAAAAATATTTATTGAACCCATCATTCTGTGTCTGAGTTCCTCTCAGCCTGGAGTATAAATATGTGAGGGGTATTTACAGGGATTATGGTAAATGTTGAAGAGTAGCAGGATACAATGGAAAGAAAGCTGAATTTTGAGTGAGGAAGACCCGGATTCAGATCATGCCTGGTACATCACCTGCATACTTCATGCTGATGAATATCAGGCCACTGGATCCAGATGGCTCTGGAGGAAAAAGTGAGGTTGGTGACCTTGCGCAGCCCTCCCTCACTCAAATCAAAGTCAACTTCAAGTCATATCATCATTTCCCTGATATCATGGTCCTCTTCGAAAGTGAAGGACAAACACATCAACCCTAAACAAGTCACAACCTCTCTGACAGTGAAGTGATTCTGTAAATTTTATCTGTACCTATATCTGATATAACTCTCTCCATATACATAAATAAATCATATATATATATACATATATATATACACACACACAACATATGCATCATATATATAACATATGCATCATATATATACACACATATATACATCATATATGCTAGCTAGCTAGCAAGGTATGACAACTCTACTGTTTCAATGTAATTTTATTATTCTCTAACCTTCTGTACTTAATTTATGGCTTCACTGGCCACCAAAGGTATCTATGATACTAGAAAAGGTTAAAGGCCTCTCCTCAAACCCATTAGTGAGTTAGAGGAATTTCTACCCCAAGATGTGTGGGTAGATGAGAACAATTTGTTCCATTGCCCATGATGAGAACTGAAGCAGGTGCTGTGGAACACTTAGAACTTGGTCAGATGTTGAAAATGACAAGGTCATCCACTGCATCCCAGACCATGGCCAGTCATCTTAACTTCATTTTGCCACTGGACTTCAATAACTCTGGAAGAGAAGGGTGGGGCTGATGACTTTGTGTAACTCTGCCTTGCTTAAATCTAATTTATGCACAAGTCAAGGCATCATGCTTTGATGTCTTTTTTGAACATGAAAGACAAACAATAACTTCAAGTTAGATTTTGATATGAGGCTGTAGAAAGAGTTTTCTGGGTAACAGAATCACAACTTCTTAATGTATTAAGATATGGTAAGAGTTACATCCATTGTCATTCCAATCATTAATATAATGGCTCCCCCCACCCCCCAAAAAAGAAGAAACATACATTTATTAAGTGCTTGTTAAGTACAAAATATGATGCTAAAGCCTGGATGAAACAAAAAGAATACTGAAGAGTTTCTTCTTCAAAGAGCTTACATTCTAATAGGAGGAGACAGCACATAAGTGTAGTGGTGACAAGGGCAGAATATTTTGCTTCAGAAAGTTACAGGGATACCATTAAGCGTTTATTCTCTTTCTCTTTTAGCTATGTTATTATTTATTTATTTCACACACACACACACACACACACACACACACACACACACACACACATATATATATATATATATATATATATATATATATATTTAATTTTATACTTAAATACAAAATGAGAAAAGGAAAAAAAAATCACCATGTACACAGAAGACCATGAGAGAGGATTCAATATAAAAAATAAATTTCCATTTCAGGAAATTGTATATAACAAATACTATACATTATTTTCAAAGCTGCCCAACTTTTCTTTGAATTCTTGTTTGTTTTCTTTAGTTCTCTGCTGTGCACTTTATATTTCCCCTCCTCCCAAATAGTTACAATTATACATATATATATATGTATACGTATATATATACATACATATATGTATATATACACACATACATATACACATATACATACATATATACACACATATACATACTACATACATTCATACATTTGTATGTGCATGTATATATCTACACACATGTGTGTACACACACACATATCCACTTAGCTATCTATAAACATAAACATATATGCACATATATACTCATAAACATATTTATATTTCCACCTATCATCTGTTTCTCTGAAGGTGGATACCATCTTCCTTTAGGTTCAAGTCTCTCTCTGTTTTTTCTGTCAAGCAGGTCATCATTTCCTATACCACAGCAGTATTCCAACCCAATCACATCCTATCTGAGAGATTGTCTATGAGAGTTGTTTTCCTCACATTTGGGTATTCCTTCTATTCTTGACTAAAAAGGTTTTATTTATACAAGGAAATTTTAATTTAAAATTATCGAAATTATACTTTAGAAACTTCAACAACACTCTCCCTTATAATATCGTTTAAGGTCTGATACTGCTGAATTACCATCCTTTACATCTTTTTTTCCTGGTTTCTTTGAAGTTTCTGACATTTTGCTCTTCCAAATGAACTTTGTTATTATTTTTTCTGACTCAGTATTTTTCTTTTTAGCAATTTGTGATGATATTGAATAAATAGATTAGTTAGGTTAAATTATCATTTAAAAATTATATTGGGGGCAGAGCCAAGATGGCGGCTGGTAAGCAGGGACTAGAGTGAGCTCCGTACCCGAGTCCCTCCAGAAACCTATAGAAAATGGCTCTGAACCAATTCTAGAACGGCAGAACCCACAGAACAGCAGAGGGAAGCAGGGCTCCAGCCCACGACAGCCTGGATGGTCGCTGGGTGAGGTCTATTCCACACGGAGCTGGGAGCTGGGAGCTGGGAGCTGGGAACGAAGTGGAGCAGAGCCCAGCCTGAGCGGCGTGGACCATCCAGACCAGAAGCCAGGCGGAGAGGGCCTTAGCGCCCTGAATATGTGGGTTGCGGCAGTTACCAGACCCCTCGACCCACAAACACCAAAGACTGTGGAGAAGGTTAGTGGGAAAAGCTACAGGAGTGGAAGGAGTTCACGGTTGGGCTTCCAGCCCGGGGGGCAGCGGAGGTGGGGCAGCTACAGCTGTTGTTACTTCTGGCTCCAGGCCCACCTGGTGGGAGGAATTAAGTGGCAGATCAGAGCAGGAGCAACAGCCTGCTGAAGATCTAAGCCCAGTCTGGACTGGAGGTTCTTCGGGAAGGAGTAGTGCGGGTCTGACAGAGCTGGCACCTCCTCCCCAAACGTGGAACATAGAACTCGTTAGTCTACAAGCAGTCATACCCCACTGAAAAACTCAAGGGTCAAGTTAGTTGGTTGGGAATATGGCCAGGCAGCGAAAACGCGCCCAGATTCAGTCTCAGACTTTGGATTCTTTCTTTGGTGACAAAGAAGACCAGAACATACAACCAAAAGAAGACAACAAAGTCATAGAGCCTACAACAAAAGCCTCCAAGAAAAACATGAACTGGCCCCAGGCCATAGAAGAACTCAAAAAGGATTTGGAAAAGCAAGTTAGAGAAGTAGAGGAAAAATTGGGAAGAGAAATGAGAAGGATGCGAGAAAACCATGAAAAACAAGTCAATGACTTACTAAAGGAGACCCAAAAAAATACTGAATAATACACTGAAGAAAACAACACCTTAAAAAACAGACTAACTCAAATGGCAAAAGAGCTCCAAAAAGCCAATGAGGAGAAGAATGCCTTGAAAGGCAGAATTAGCCAAATGGAAAAGGAGGTCCAAAAGACCACTGAAGAAAATACTACTTTAAAAATTAGATTGGAGCAAGTGGAAGCTAGTGACTTTATGAGAAATCAAGATATTATAAAACAGAACCAAAGGAATGAAAAAATGGAAGACAATGTGAAATATCTCATTGGAAAAACCACTGACCTGGAAAATAGATCCAGGAGAGAAAATTTAAAACTTATTGGACTACCTGAAAGCCATGATCAAAAAAAGAGCCTAGATACCATCTTTCAAGAAATTATCAAGGAGAACTGCCCTGATATTCCAGAGCCACAGGGCAAAATAGAAATTGAAAGAATCCATCGACCGCCTCCTCAAATAGATCCCAAAAAGAAATCTCCTAGGAATATTGTCGTCAAATTCCAGAGCTCCTAGATCAAGGAGAAAATACTGCAAGCAGCCAGAAAGAAACAATTTGAGTATTGTGGAAACCCAATCAGAATAACCCAAGATCTGGCATCTTCTACATTAAGAGAGTGAAGGGCTTGGAATGCGATATTCCGGAGGTCAATGGAGCTAGGATTAAAACCTAGAATCACCTACCCAGCAAAACTGAGTATCATGTTCCAAGGAAAAATATGGATTTTCAATAAAATAGAGGACTTTCAAGCTTTCTCAGTGAAAAGACCAGAACTGAATAGAAAATTTGACTTTCAAACACAAGAATCAAGAGAAGCATGAAAAGGTAATCAAGAAACGGAAATTGCAAGGGACTTACTAAAGTTAAACTGTTTTGTTTACATTCCAACATGGAAAGATGATGTGTATGATTCATGAGACCTCAGTATTAGGGTAGTTGAAGGGAATATGCATATATATATATATATATATATATATATATATATATATATATATATATATATATATATATATATATATATATGTTTACGTATATATATAAATGAATGTGTATGTATGTATATATCTGTGTGTATATGTATGTATGTGTATATATATAATGTGTGTTTTTATATGTGTATGTATATATATATGTAAAAGAGAGAGAGCAGACACAGGGTGAGTTGAAGATGAAGGGAAGATATCTAAAAGAAATAAAATGAAATTAAGGGATGAGAGAGCAACATACTGAGAGAGGGAGATAGGGAGACATAGAATGGGGTGAATTATCTCGCATAAAGGTGGCAAGAGGAAGCAGTTCTGTGGAAGGAGGGGAGAGGGCAGGTGAGGGGGGAATGAGTGAACCTTGCTCTCATCAGATTTGGCCTGAGGGGGAATACCATACATACTCAGTTGGGTATCTTACCCCACAGGAAAGAAGAGGGAGGAAGATAAAAAAAAATAAAAGGGGGGGATGATGGAGGGGAGGGCAGATGGGGGTGGAGGTAATCAAAACAAACATTTTGGAAAGGGGACAGGGTCAAGGGAGAAAATTCAATAAAGCGGGATGGGTTGGGAAGGAGCAAAATGTAGTTAGCCTTTCACAACATGAGTATTGTGGAAGGGTTATACATAATGATACATGTGTGGCCTAGGTTGAATTGCTCGACTTCTTAGGGAGGGTGGGTGGGAAGGGAAGAGGGGAGAGAATTTGGAACTCAAAGTTTTAAAATCAGATGTTCAAAAACAAAAAAAGTTTTTGCATGCAACTAAAAAATAAGATAAACAGGCAATGAATGTGGCGTAGAAATTTATCTTGCCCCACAAGAAAGGAAGGGAAAAGGGGGTGAGAGGGGAGGGGGGTGATAGAGGGGAGGGCTGACTGAGGAACTGGGCAACCAGAATATAAGCGATCTTGGAGTGGGGGGGAGGGTAGAAATGAGAAGAAAATTTGTAATTCAAACTGTTGTGAAAATCAATGCTGAAAACCAAATATGTTAAATAAATAAATTTAAATTAAAAAAAAATAAAAATTATATTAGCTTCACCTACCTGTGAACAATATATATCACTTCGATTATTTAGTTCTGAGTTTATTTGAATTAAAAAGTGTTTTATGTTTATGTTCATTTTGTTCCTTTGCCTAGTTTTGGCAGGTTTATGCTCAAATATTTTATATTCTCTAGGTATATTAAATGGTCTAAGACAATATTGAATAATATTGCTGAAGCATAGTATAGTTTCCCTCTTTTTCACTTTTGATTAAATCTATTTTATCTTCAGCTTTGTCTGAGATCATGATTACTATCTCTGCTTTTTTTTGCAAAATAAATTCTCCTCCTGCCCTTTGTTATGTCATTGTGTTATCTCTCAATTTTATAATATTTCATGAGAGCAACATATTGTTGAATTCAAATGTTTAATTAATTAAATTTAATTTTCATTTTATCGGTAAATTTGTCCTATTCACATTCTAAGCTACAATTACTTGTTGTGTATTTTCCTCTTTCCTATTTTTCCTCCCTATACTTCTTATTCTGTTTACCCTATCTCTGTTCCTCCTCTGTTTACTTCTATGCACTACCTTACCCTCCTTTTCCTTAACCTAGATACCCCTCTAAAAGTCTCTCCTTTATCCTCTCCCCAACTTTGTCCTCATTTAGAATACTTACACACACACACACACACACACACACACACACACACACACAAATGTGCGTGCACACTCACACATCCTTTATATTTCTCCTGGATTTTCCCTTAGGAAAATGTAGGATTTTCCCTTAAGTTCTGGGATTTTTGTCATGAAAACCTGAAAGTTTTTCAGTTTGTTAAATGTGCTTTTTTTTTTCCACTAAAGATTATACTTAACTTTGCTGGGTAAATTACCCTTGGTCATAACCCCCACTCTTTTGCTCTATGGGATAAAATCTTCTAAAACCTATGGTCCTTCAGTGTAGTAGCTGCTAGGTCTAGTGTAATCCTTATTGTAGCTCCATGATATTTAATTTCTTTTTCTTGTTGCTTCCAATATTTTCTCCTTAACCTGGAAGCTTTAAAACTTGGCTAGGATATTTCTGTAAGTTTTTGTCTTGGGATCTCTTTAAGGTGATTATCGGTGGATTTTTTTTTCCTATTTCTGCTTTGCCTTCTTGTTCTAAAACATCAGGGCAATTTTCCTTGATAATTTCTGGTAATATTGTATCAAGATTCTTTTTTCATAATATTCAGGTACTCTGACTATTCTTCTATTATTTCTCCTCAATCTGTTCTTGAGATGTATTGTTTTTCTGATGAGACGTTGCATTTTCTCTCCTATTTTTCCATTCTTTTGATTTTGTTTCATTTTGTCTTGACATCTTAGAACATCATTAGCTTCCACTTGTACAATTCTAGTTTTCAAAGAATTATTTTCCTCATTAAGTTTTTTACTCTATTTTAAGTTGTTGGACTTGCTTTTCATATTTGTTTTGATTTTTTTGGCTTGATCTCATGTTTTTCCTAATTTTTCCTCAATCTCTCTTATTTGATTTTTAAAATCCTTTTTAAGTTCTTCTAAGAACTCTTTTTGTGCTTCGGACCATTTGACATTTCTCATTGAAAAAGAAGCCAGTTTTTTAGCTCCATTATCTTCATCTGAATATGAATCCAGATCTTCTCTATCCCATTAGTAACTATCTAAAAAGATCTTTCTCCTTTGCTTGTTCATTTGATATATTTATCTATCTATTTATTCATTCATTCACTCATTTATATATTTAATTAATTAATTATGTATGTATGTATATATGTATTTTTTTGTTTTATTTTGTTTTTAGCAGCTGTTGGTGCAATCACGTTGTAGTCCTGAGATAGAGCAAATGATACCTCAAGTCTCAGATCCTACTTAGTATTATTTTCTAAGGCCTATCTCAGATTCCAGTCTTGGGCTCTTCTATCCACACCTATGCCATTGCTAGGGCCCCCAGTCATACTGTCCCACAAATGATCTTGCTCTCTGAGGTCCTTATGGTGGCTGCAAACTACAGCTGTTCTCTCTGCCCTGGAACTGAAACCAAGGACTCTGCTCTCCTGCAAGTACCCACAGTCAACAGGGTTCCTGCCCCCTCGTTAATGCACTCACTAAGCACATGCTAGCTCCTTCTCCCTGCAGCCATAACCCAGGACAGTACAGCCATGCTTGGTATCCCTACAGAGTGGAAAATCCCTCAATCTTCTCCTACCCAGACATCAGACCCCTACAATGTCTGCAAAAGTTTCTAAGGTTGAAGCTGCCTCTCAATCCAGGTGCCCTCAGGGCTTCTTTGTTGATTCTGCAGAATCAGCCTGGACATGTTCACACTTCACTATGGCAAAACCTCTGCCCTTGGAGGTCTGGTCTTTCCTGGGGTCTTCTCAAATTGTCTTAGGAGGACAACTGCTTTACCTCACATTTATTTCATCTCTGCGGCTATGTTTTGTCTTTTTTTGTGGAGGAAATTTGGAGAGCATAAAGTTTTCTGATCTACTCTGCCATAATCCAAGAATCCTCCAAGCACATATTCTGGAAACATTGAAAATGTTGATTTGAGAATAGTTCTAGAACAGGAAAATAGAAAATATGTAGGAAAGGCTGGAGAGCACTTGGTGGCAAAGTTTTTAAGGAGATTATAGACCGTTAAAATTGAAACACTGTTGACTGATAGTTTGAATGAAGATGTTCTCTTGGAGATTTCCTTTGGTGACAAGTTGATTATCTACAATGAATTTATCCAAGTTTGGGTTCTTTGCTTACTTCTTCAGTTTGACAGTGGCTTCTAATGCAAACAGTCATCTCAGATGCACACTGTTTATGTTTACAGTATGGTCTGGCCCTCAGTAGCTATTTATACCTTTTTATACTCCTTTTCTTCCATTATTTCTGTTGTCATCCTTTGTATGTTTAGTGATAAAGTAGGATGTCTGATGGTGCTTGCTGGCCCCAACCCTCAGAGTTCTACTGCCAGTCATATGAGTGGACCCAAAATTCTGCTGATACCCCTAACACATTACTGTATTCTCCCGGAGTTTTGTTAGAAAGAGAATGAGTCTGTTAGTGCAGGAATGTGATACTGTGGTCCCTACTGTAATTTTCCTTTGTTGTTCTAGTCTTTACCATTTGTTTTGTTGTAAGTGCTTTGACTCTTGTCCTCTAAGAATATCAAGAATGAAACCTGAGAGAATATGAGAGATTTAAAGTGGTTCTGCTCTCTTGTTAGATACTGGCTGGGGATTTCCAAGTAAAGCCAGACATTTTAGTCTTTGGAATTAACTTCTATTTCTGTTTCCTGTCTATCAGGCATGCAGATAGCCTTTACGTGGTGATGTGAATTTACAATAATTAACAAAAAAGGCAGATAACAGATGTAAATAATGTGGATGATTGGATATAAGCTGCACAGCCTACCACCTATGCAACACATTTCACCTTCCCAATCCACATGACTTTTCATAGGCCATGTCCCTATGGAATTTCATAAGGCTGCTTCCCTATGTCATATTGCCTAGAAATTTGAGGTACTGACCAATAAAAATCAGGATTTATGAAGATGGTATACTCTGTATCCAATACAACCGTATATAGAGGCTTGGCAAGCCTATTTCCATTGATGAATGACTGGGGAGCTATTATCACAAAAAATTATGTGGAATAAGAGATTTTCTAGTTGTCTACAAAGACAGAGGAGAGCATGACTCAGTAGACACAAGACAGAAATGAGATCACATTAAATATAATTCTAATAATTATTTTGCCCCTCCCTTGGCTTCTTGTATTTTCCTTCCTGGCTGATAATGAGGGAAGAATTGCCATGAATTACCAGGTGGCAGAGGGACAGTGACTACTGTCTTTCCCATTTAGCCACTATCCATCCATAAACACAAGATACCTCTATTTTCTTTGTTTTATTTTTCTTTGTTTTAAGTAACAACTATTCCAAAAGGAGAGTACACAGGTGACTGGTAAGACTAAAAGATCCATCAGAGTCATCAGAGGTTCTACCAGAAATCAGACCCAGTAACACTAGCAATTGTCTGCTGTTGAGTCAGTATAACAACCAATTGACCTGCTTGACCTTGCCAAGAAATGGAATTATCTGTCAACAGAGATACTATGCCTTTCCTGGAGCCAGCTTAATCCAACCAAACAAAAGAACAACTCAATACCTGACTCCAGATGAATTTGTCCCATGAAGCAAGGAGTGGAATGCCATGGCCAGAAGTCACAAAACATCACTTGGTCCCATGTGTTCCCTACTTCAGTGCCTTTTGTGCTTTAGGTTTAAGCCCACTACCTTCAAGGATAGAGCATAAAGAAGAGCGAATCTTTTGGGAGGAGGAGGAGGAGTGCTTTGTAATTTTTGTGTTCTCTACATCAGCTCTATAAATATTTTATAAAAAGTAAATTGAGGCCAACTAATTGATTGACATTAACGTTAAACTAGATGATGGCTTGTGAGTGGCGATATTAGAAGTCTAACTCCCTTAGAACAGAAAAGGGAGAAATAGTTAGCTACCTTCTGGAGTCCCAACCTAACATGAACTCAGAGGGGGTTCTA
Organism: Trichosurus vulpecula; assembly: GCF_011100635.1. Lineage (NCBI taxonomy): Eukaryota > Metazoa > Chordata > Mammalia > Diprotodontia > Phalangeridae > Trichosurus > Trichosurus vulpecula. The sequence continues at coordinate 127,418,962 of NC_050578.1, read as the reverse complement.
AAATAGACTTTCTACTCAGTAATGACTCATACATTCTTTAGCTTCATTCAAGCTTCAGCTCATGTGCCACTCTGGACAAGATGAATATCTTGATGCATCTCATTTATTTAATATTTACTTTATCCATTTTGTATTTTCTTGCCTGCATTTATGTTATATCCTGTTAATTGAATATAAGTTCCTTTATAATTAGGACTATTTCATTTTCATCTTTAAAACCCAATACCTAGTATGTTGGCTGGAATGTTATAATCACTTAATAGATCGTGGCAAAATATTTGCGCTAACTTGGAAAATCATGGAAGAGGCAGTGTGAGAGAGTGGGACAATCCTAGACTTTTTATCGGAAGATGTGTATTGGAATCCCAGTTTGGCCATGTACTTTTTGGGTAAGTCTAGGCAAGTCACAATTTCTGGTGATCTCTGTTTCCTCATCCCTAAAAATGAGACAAATGGATTAAATGTCCCCGTTCAGCTCTGAATGCTTGATCCTATGATCAAAGAACCATCAGAGCCCAAATTCCTTGTCAACATATGCAAAATTAGTTGTTTGAAGTTATAATAGAAATGTAACATCATATATTTATACTGTTTCCCTACAGTTCATTTGTGTCTTCTTTTTTGCTAATATTTATTTTTAGCATTTCTTCAACTTCTTTTATTTTCTAGCATCTAAAGAGATTTGTGATAAAACATTATTTATTTCCTGTTGCCTGGCAGTTCAATTTGCTGGTCGTACTTTGTGGATTGACACATTTCTTTCTCCTTTCATTGTTCCCATTAGGAGGGAGTATTAATCTCTTCTTTCTACTACATTTCTAAATAATCACGCTATCGCCTGATCCCAGTGGAATTCAAATGTAGATTAAGGAGAAAATTAAGATGCCAATAAAATGGGGTTGAGTAGATGGTGTTAATAATGATGAATCAATAAAACATATAAGCAAAACATTTTCGATCTATTTGATATGTTCACATGTCTTTTATGTTGTAATTCCACATTATAATTCCAAATTCACATTTTAAATCAGATTTTATTCTCTCTTTTCCCAAACAAACATGTTAACCATAGGTATCAAAGCCTATGACTATAAGGGAAGGGAATAAGTATTCGTTATATACATACCACATGTCAGGCACTGTTCTAAGTTCTGTACAAATACTAATTTGGTCCTCGTAACAGCCCTATAGGCAAGTTATCCAAATTATATCCAGTCATTCACATTATTCATGTCTTTGACCTGCATTTTTATCACTGTAAATCATACAGACATATAAGGACTATCTGCATGCATGATAGACAGGGGGGGAGTCTCTCTGTGTGTGTACTGTCTGGTAAGTGGACCAGAGCTTATCAAATTGGATGATTTCATTCTTCACAATCACAGAGATTTCAATTGTAATTGTTCTTTGCTCTGTCTTGATCATGAAGACTTGCACTAATGAACTCTCATAGCCATTTTCACTTTCTCTGGACAGATGTAAATAAGTATCAAAGATATAGAGTAGTAAGTTAGAGAAAAAAATAGAACACCTTCAGCTTGTTAAAATATAGTCACTAGTTCTGGGAGCCAAGATGACAGACTAAGCAGTAAATTGCTTTCTCTCACGTATTCACATCCAGAAAAATGATGAAATAATACACCAGAATGAATCCTTAAAAAAAGAGTCAATGGAAAGATGGGGTGGAAGAGTCTTTTAGTCACAGAAACTTTGAGGATTGGCAAGAAAGGTCCATCTCACACCGGTAAAAATGGAGTCCATTCCAGACAGGAAGCACCTTTACAAGTCAACAGAAAGCCCCACCTCAGCAAACCAGTGGGAGATCCTGAGCCCTAGTGCAGTGGAGAAGGCAAACTCTAACACCAGGGCCCCAAAGGTTTAGCATAGACAGAAGAACCAGCAGACTCCAGCTTGGACAAACACCACAAGCTTTGGCAAAGCCCCAGGTGGGCAGGCATACTTTAGCTGCCAGACCTTCACATTCTTCAATGTAGCCCTGAGAAAATGCAGAAAAACCCAACCTGGCCTTATCACATGCCAGACCCCACCACTAGGACTAAGGCTTAGGACCAAGTAAGCTGCCAGACCCCAATAACCCCAGTTATCAACACCTGAGGACACTGCACACAAAGTCACTGACTAACCCCCTGGACCCCAGGACTAGAGACTTGGGACAGTGTCCCCTGTGATCCACCAGCAGAGCTCAACTTTAAAAGCCATGAAATAGGCAAACAAGAGGAGCAAAAAGCAAATATGAACTTTGACTATAGAGAGTTACTAGGGTGACAGGGAAGATCGAAACACAAACTCAGAAAAGGACAAGATTGTCGATATACCTACATACAAATTATCAAAAGGGAATATGAATTGGTCCCAAGCCCAAAAAGCATTCTTACAAGAGCTCAAGAAGGATTTTAAAAGTCAAATGAGAGTTGTAGAAGAAAATTTGGAAAAGGAAATGAGAGGTATGCAAGAGAGAGTCAACAGCTTGGAAAAGAAAGGACAAAAATTGACTGAAAAAAATCCTCAAAAATATAATTGGCCAAATGGGGGGAAAATCCACTGTAGAAAACAACTTCTTAAAAAGAACTGATCAAATAGAAAAAAGTACAAAAATTCAATGAAGAGAAGAACTGATTAAACAGTAGAATTTAATGGTGGAGCCAAGATTACAGCGTGAAAACAGGAATTTGCTTGAGCTCTCCCCCAAATCCCTCCAAACACCTGTAAAAACGAGTCTAAAAAATTCTAGAGCTATAGAACTCACAAAATGACAGAATGAAACAAGTCTCCAGCCCAAGACAGCCTGGATGGTTGCTGGGAAGGGTCTATCTCACCACGCTGGGAGCAGAGTGCAGCCTAGCATGGGCCATGCCAGAAGAGTCTAGGCTGGAGTAGACGAGGCAGGGCAGACCTAAGGGCACTGAATCACTGGCAGCTGTGGGAGTTTCCAGACATCGCAACCCACAAATGCCAAAGGCAACATAGCAGGTCAGTGGGAATACTGCTGGGCCTGGGTGAGAGAAGTGTACAGTCCAGCTGCAGTTGCAGGGCAGCAGAGATGGCTGCAGCAGTGGGCAGCAGCAGCAGCAGCTGTGGCTGCTTCCAGAGCTCCAGGCCCACAGATGGTGGGAGGAATCTAGCAGCTGATCAGAGTGGGAGTGCAGAGAGCTCTTTGCTGGCACTGAGGCAGGGTTCTCTTACTTTGCACCTCTTGGATCTGGATTGCAGTCCTGGTTTGTGGTCCTTGGGAGAGGAGGAGCATTGGTATGGCAGAGTTTGTGGTGGCTGTGGAGACAGAGTTCTCCTGGTAGTTACAAGGCACAAAGCAGTGCTTGCACTCACAGACCAGAGCACAGGCCAGGAGAGGAGTATTATACCACCTCAGAATAGAAGTAGCTCTGAAAACAACAGCGCAAAACCTCTGAAGCTTGGGATAAAGCACTCTCCACTCTGAAACAGACATACCCTGACAAAGAACTCAAAAGACAAGTAATTGGCTGGAAAAATAACAGGAAGCATAAAAGGATGCAGACTATAGAATCTTTGTTTTGGTGACTAAGCAGATCAAAACATACAGCCAGAAGAAGTCAACAAAGTCAAAGAGCCTACATCAAAAGCCTCCAGGAAAAAGATGAATTGGTCTCAGGCCATGGAAGAACTCAAAAAGGATTTGGAAAATCAAGTAAGAGAAGTAGAGGAAAAACTGGGAAGAGAAATGAGAGTGATGCAAGAAAATCTGAAAAACAAGTCAATGACTTGCTAAAGGAGACTCCAAAAAATACTGAAGAAAATAACATCTTAAAAAATAGACTAACTCAAACGGCAAAAGAGCTCCAAAAAAGCAATGAGGAGAAGAATGCATTAAAAGGGAGAATTGGCCAAATGGAAAAGGAGGCCCAAAAGCTCACTGAAGAAAATACTGCCTTAAAAATTAGAATGGAGCAATTAGAAGCTAGTGACTTTATGAGAAATCAAGAAATTATAAAATGGAACCAAAAGAATGAAAAAAATGGAAGACAATGTGAAATATCTCATTGGAAAAACCACTGACCTGGAGAAAAGATCCAGAAGAAATAATTTAAAAATTATTAGATTACCTGAAAGCCATGCTCAGAAAAAGAGCCTAGACATCATCTTTCAGGAAATTATCAAGGAGAACTGCCCTGATATTAAAATAGAAATTGAAAGAATCCACCAATTGCCTCTTAAAAAAGATCCCAAAAAGAAAACTCCTATGAATATTGTCACCAAATTGCAGAACTCCCAGATCAAGGAGAAAATACGGCAAGCAGCCAGAAGGAAACAATTTGAGTATTGTGGAAACACAATCAGGATAACACAAGATCTAGCAGCTTCTACATTAAGGGATTGAAGGGCTTGGAATATGATATTCTGGAGGTCAAAGGAGTTAGGATTAAAACCAAGAGTCACCTACCCAGCAAAACTGAGTATAAGACTCCAGGGCAAAATATGGATTTTCAATAAAATAGAGGACTTTGAAGCTTTCTTGACCAGAGCTGAATAGAAAATTTGACTTTCAAATACAAGAATCAAGAGAATCATGAAAAGGTAAACAGGAAAGAGAAATCGTAAGAGATTTACTAAAGTTGAACTATTTTGCTTACATTCCTTCATGGAAAGATGATATTTGTAACTCATGAAACCTTTCTCAGTATTAGGGTAGTTGAAGGGAATACACATATAGACAGAGGGCACAGGGTGATTTGAATATGAAGGGATGATATCTAAAAAAATAAAATAAAATTAAGTAGTGAGAGAGTAATATGTTGGGAGAAGGAGAAAGGGAGAGATACAATGAGATAAATTATCTCACATAAAAGTGGCAAGAAAAATCTATTATAGTGGAAGGGAAGAAGGAGTGGTTGAAGGGAATTGAGTGAATCTTGCTCTCATCAGATTTGACTTAAGGAGGGAATAACATATACAGCCAATTGGGTATCTTACCCTATAAGACAGTAGGGGGGAAGAGGATAAGAGATGGGAGATGATAGAAGGGAGGGCAGATCAGGTGAGGAGGTAGTCAAAAGCAAACACTTTTGAAAAGGGACAGGTTCAAGGGGGAAAATTGAATAAAGGAGGACAGGAATAGGTTGGAGGGAAATATAGTTAGTTTTTCACAATATTACTGTCATGGAAGTGTTTTGCATAAGGATACATGTGTGGCCTAAGTTGAATTGCTTGCCTTCTCAAAGAGGGTAGGTGGGGAGGGAAGAAGGGAGAGAATCTGGAATATCCTTATTGCCTAGTATGGTGCTTGGCATATAGTAGGCATTTAATAAATGCTTGTTGTCATGATTTTTATTATTTTTTTACTGAAATTTTCAATTATTCTTATTGACAAGAATCAAAGGTGATGGTCTTTTCATTACCAGTAGACTTTGTTTTTCCACTTAGAATTCCCCTATGACAATTAAAGGGGAAAAGGCTAATTACTTTCCTGAGGACAATCATTAGAAGCTGGTCTTCTGTGACTAGCAGTTGGAAAATTTTTAAAGTAGCCTAACCATTAAAAAATTCTATTTAGTATCTCTTATTTATTGAGAGGTAATCTTGTGATTCAAACTGAGTTTCCCACAGTAAATTAAGATGAAAATAATTGTTTCCCTCAAATTAAGTCTTTCCTTAATATATTCTTGACTTTAAAAAAATGTTTAAGAAACTCAAACTCTTTCAAAATTCCATTTTCTTTAATGTATCACTTTGATTAACTCCACTTTTGCCAAATTCTAATTAAATTGACATTAATAATCTTATGCAAGTATTTTTGCTGATTTAAATGTCTTAAATTCCAGTCAAAAAATTGAAAGAAAAGTTCATTTAACATAGTTATTTTTTAAAATAACAAAACTGGTTTCCAGTTCAAATAATATTATTTCTCTCCTTGACAACACATATTCCCAATATATGGAAAGGAACTTGAATGTTTATTTTCCTTTGAATTTGATTAAATTGATATTCATTAGCATTAGGCCCTTGAGAGGAAAAGCCTTTCTTTCAAATCTGTCTTTTAAGGTAACAATGGAAAAAAATTCAGAAGGAAATAAATGGACAAAAATTGGCATCAAATTTTGTGGAACTCTCCAAACACAAACCAGTTGAACAACTTTCATTAAAAAAACAGTTTAAATTGAGAAAGCTAGGACTTTATCTACCAAGACAGACCCAAGAACTATATGAACACTATTACAAAACACTTTTTTACACAAATAAATGTAGATTTAAACAAACTGAGAAATGTTAATTCTTTAGGGATTTAAAAGGATTAAAACTGTTTATTCTCTTTGTTTAATTCTTTGTGTCTAGGTCAAGCCAATATAATAAAAATGGCAATTTTACCTAAATAAATTTACTTATTCAGTGCCATACCAACCAATCTTTTTTAAAGCAGAAAACTAGAATACTAATATCATAATTAATCTGGACAAACAAAAGGTCAAGAATATCAAGGAGTAAAAATGGTCTAGGAACATCAGATCTCAGACTGTATTAGAAAGTGGTCATCACCAAAACAATCTGGTACTGGTAACAAAATTGGAATAGATTAGGTTCAGAATACACATTTAAAAACCACTATAATCTATTGTTTGACAAACCCAAAGATCCACAATTTGGGGACAAGAAATCACTGACAAAAATGACTGGGAAAAATGGAAAGCAGTTTGACAGAAACTAGTTACAGAACAACATCTCACACCACATATGAAGATTAGCTCAAAATGGATACATGATTTAGACATAAAGGGTAATAGCATAAGCAAATTAGGAGAACATGGAAAATTTTACTGTGAAATCTATGGGTAAGGGAAGAATGGATAATTTTGATTACATTACATCAAAAAAGGTTTTTTTGCACATACAAAACCAATGCAGCAAAGATGAGAAGGAAGAAAAAATACAGACGTTTCTCTGATAAACTACTTATTTCTAAAATATTTAGTGAACTGAATCAAATTTATAAGGATGCAAGTCATTCCCCACTTGATAAATGTGCCAAAGGATATGAACAGGCAGTTTTCAGGACAGGAAATCAAAGTTATGTATAATCATATTAAAAACAAACAAACGTCTACCTCACTGTTGATTAGCGAAATATGAATTAAAAGAAATCTGAGGTACCACCTCACACCTATTAGATTGAATAATATGACAGAAAAGGAAAATGACCCATGTTAGAAGAGATGTGGGAAAATTGGAGCACTAAAGCATTAGTGATGGAATTTTGAATTGATCCAACCACTCTGGAGAGCAATGTGGAACTATACTGAAAGGGATTTAAAACTGTTTATTCTCTTTGATCCAGCAATACCACTACTAAGTCTGCATCCCAAAAAGATGAAATGAAAAGGAAAAGGTGATATATATATATATATATATATATATATATATATATATATATATATATGTATGTATATATATATGTATATATCTTTACTGCAAAAAAATCTTTACTGCAAAAAAACAAACAAAAACTACATTGAACAATAGGTACAGATTAGTGAAATATAACTTTTCCATAATTTCTGGTAGTAATGACCTAGTCTTTTAATGCTACCATAGATTCCATTTCTGCAATTAGATCCAAATGAGTCACCTATTCATATAAAACTTTTTGGTTGATATAGTGTCGGTTGAGCTCATGTGGATGTTGTTCATGGAAGACCTTTTGGTTCCATTATTTATCCATAGCTCTTTCATAGGCTCCATCTTAAAGTAAACTAACATTGGTTTTATTTAATAAGTCTAATGGTTTGTATCTATTATCAGCCTTTACTAATACTCTATGAAGAGATGTCTGTTCCAGAAGTACTTCTGGTAATGGCTGACCTGTTTGTCATGCAGTCCAATAATACCTAATAGTTCAGTCTTCTTCCACCTTTTTGATGAGGAAATGTCATCTTGATGAACTTCCTTAATATAGCTACCTTGGATTATTGGGGCCTGAATTTCAGTAATAGTGTGTGGGGTTGTCTTCATATACTTCCTAAAACTCTTGCTGTCTATTTTTAGTATTCTAAAAATATTCATTAAGACTGATGTTGTGAAGGTGTAATTACTCAGTATTCTTCCCAATGAGATTTGATGTCAAGATGTCTATAAGTTTCTTAACACAGAGAACCTCAACCTTCTGCTTATTAACTCTGTCTTCACCTCACCTGCATGGAGAAGATCAAGGTATTTGTTGAGTATTACCTTGATCCACTGGCTATGTGTGATTTCCAGATTCAAGCTTAAACTCTTATTTTCAATCTATCTTTAGTCTACTTAAAAATTTCACAATTAGCAAGGATTATTATTAGCTAGTATTTACTTAACATTTTAAGGCTTGCAAATCATTTTATATCATTATTTCACTAGAGCCATACAATAACCCAGCAAGGTACACATTATAGATACTATTATTCCCCTTATAGATAGGGAAATTCAGCCTCAAAAAGGTTACATGCTTTTCCCACAACCACATAGCTAGTAAGCATTAAAAGCTGGATGACTCGAGATTTGCTGATTCCAATTCTAGGATTCTTTTTTTTTTTAATTTAAATTTATTTATTTAACATATTTGGTTTTCAGCATTGATTTTCACAACAGTTTGAATTACAAGTTTTCTCCCCATTTCTACCCTCCCCCCCACTCCAAGATGGCTTATATTCTGTTTGCCCTATTCCCCAGTCAGCCCTCCCCTCTATCACCCACCCCTCCCCTCTCATCCCCTTTTCCCTTCCTTTCTTGTAGGGCAAGATAAATTTCTACGCCCCGTTGCCTGTGTATCTTATTTTTTAGTTGCATGCAAAAACTTTTTTTGTTTTTGAACATCTGATTTTAAAACTTTGAGTTCCAAATTCTCTCTCCTCTTCCCTTCCCACCCACCCTCCCTAAGAAGTCGAGCAATTCAACCTAGGCCACAGATGTATCATTATGTATAACCCTTCCACAATACTCATGTTGTGAAAGGCTAACTACATTTTGCTCCTTCCTACCCATCCCGCTTTATTGAATTTTCTCCCTTGACCCTGTCCCCTTTCCAAAGTGTTTGTTTTCATTACCTCCACCCCCATCTGCCCTCCCCTCCATCAACCCCCCCCCCTTTTATTTTTTTTTAATCTTCCTCCCTCTTCTTTCCTGTGGGATAAGATACCCAACTGAGTATGTATGGTATTCCCCCTCAGGCCAAATCTGATGAGAGCAAGGTTCACTCATTCCCCCCTCACCTGCCCTCTCCCCTCCTCCCACAGAACTGCTTCCTCTTGCCACCTTTATGCAAGATAATCTACCCCATTCTATCTCTCCCTATCTCCCTCTCTCAGTATGTAGCTCTCTCATCCCTTAATTTCATTTTATTTCTTTTAGTTATCTTCCCTTCATCTTCAACTCACCCTGTGTCTGCTCTCTCTCTTTTACATATATATATGTATACATATATATGTGTATATATATATACATATATATGTATACATATATATATATATAAACATGTACATATACACATACATAACACATACACATAGATATATACATACATACACATTCACTTATATATATATATACATAAACATATATATATATATGCATATTCCCTTCAACTACCCTAATACTGAGGTCTCATGAATCATACACATCATCTTTCCATGTTGGAATGTAAACAAAACAGATCAACTTTAGTAAGTCCCTTGCAATTTCCGTTTCTTGATTACCTTTTCATGCTTCTCTTGATTCTTGTGTTTGAAAGTCAAATTTTCTATTCAGTTCTGGTCTTTTTACTGAGAAAGCTTGAAAGTCCTCTATTTTATTGAAAATCCATATTTTTCCTTGGAACATGATACTCAGTTTTGCTGGGTAGGTGATTCTAGGTTTTAATCCTAGCTCCATTGACCTCCAGAATATCACATTCCAAGCCCTTTGATCTCTTAATGTAGAAGCTGCCAGATCTTGGGTTATTCTGATTGGGTTTCCACAATACTCAAATTGTTTCTTTCTGGCTGCTTGCAGTATTTTCTCCTTGATCTGGGAGCTCTGGAATTTGACGACAATATTCCTAGGAGATTTCTTTTTGGGATCTATTTGAGGAGGCGATCGATGGATTCTTTCAATTTCTATTTTGCCCTGTGGCTCTGGAATATCAGGGCAGTTCTCCTTGATAATTTCTTGAAAGATGGTATCTAGGCTCTTTTTTTGATCATGGCTTTCAGGTAGTCCAATAATTTTTAAATTATCTCTCCTGGATCTATTTTCCAGGTCAGTGGTTTTTCCAAGGAGATATTTCACATTGTCTTCCATTTTTTCATTCCTTTGGTTCTGTTTCATAATATCCTGATTTCTCATAAAGTCACTAGCTTCCACTTGCTCCAATCTAATTTTAAAGTAGTATTTTCTTCAGTGGTCTTTTGGACCTCCTTTTCCATTTGGCTAATTCTGCCTTTCAAGGCGTTCTTCTCCTCATTGGCTTTTTGGAGCTCTTTTGCCATTTGAGTTAGTCTGTTTTTTAAGGTGTTGTTTTCTTCAGTGTATTTTTTAGTATTTTTTTGGGTCTCCTTTAGCAAGTCATTGACTTGTTTTTCATGGTTTTCTCGCATCCTTCTCATTTCTCTTCTCAATTTTTCCTCTACTTCTCTAACTTGCTTTTCCAAATCCTTTTTGAGTTCTTCTATGGCCTGGGGCCAGTTCATGTTTTTCTTGGAGGCTTTTGTTGTAGGCTCTATGACTTTGTTGTCTTCTTTAGGCTGTATGTTTTGGTCTTCTTTGTCACAAAAGAAAGAATCCAAAGTCTGAGACTGAATCTGGGCACGTTTTCACTGCCTGGCCATATTCCCAACCCACTAACTTGACCCTTGAGTTTTTCAGTGGGGTATGACTGCTTGTAGACTAACGAGTTCTATGTTCCACGTTTGGGGGGGAGGTGCCAGCTCTGTCAGACCCGCACTACTCCTTCCCCAAGAACCCCCAGTCCAGACTGGGCTTAGATCTTCAGCAGGCTGTTGCACTCCTGCTCTGATCTGCCACTTAATTCCTCCCACCAGGTGGGCCAGGAGCCGGAAGTAACAACAGCTGTAGCTGCCCCACCTCCGCTGCCCCCAGGGCTGGAAGCCGAACTGCGAACTTCTTCCACTCCCGCAGCTTTTCCCACTAACCTTCTCTGCAGTCTTTGGTGTTTGTGGATCGAGGGGTCTGGTGACTGCTGCAGCTCACATATTCAGGGCGCTAGGGCCCCCTCCACCCGGCTTCTGGTCTGGATGGTCCACGCCGCTCAGGCTGGGCTCTGCTCCACTCCGTTCCCAGTTCCCAGCTCCCATCTCCCAACTCCGTGTGGAATAGACCTCACCCAGAGACCATCCAGGCTGTCCTGGGCTGGAGCCCTGCTTCCCTCTGCTGTTCTGTGGGTTCTGCCGTTCTAGAATTGGTTCAGAGCCATTTTTTATAGGTTTTTGGAGGGACCCAGTTACGGAGCTCACTCTACTGCCTGCTTACCAGCCGCCATCTATTCTAGGATTCTTAACATAATACCAAGAATTAAAAACACTTTGTCAATTTGATCTTCTCCCTCCCTTGTTTTTCACATTAACTTCAGGGATTATGTCTTTACCTTAAGACAGATACTACAGTTGTGGATAAATAGTGTTCACACAGAGCCTTTAGTGATGACGAGATCAATGTAAGAAAATAGGTTCTGAGGCGGAACAGGGGATGGAATGGTAGACTTGGAGGGAGGAGGTCCTAAGTTCAAAACCCATCTCAAATACTCCCTAGCCAGGTGATTCTGGGAAAGTAATTTTACCATCTCCTAAATAACCTCATTGTACTCCTCTGTAAAAGGGGGTGGGTAATAAAAGTATCTACCTCCTAGGGTCACTGTGAGATTAAAATGATTGCAAAATTTTTTAAAAATCCTTAAGGCATTATATTCATGTTATGTATTATTAATTGTCTTTGTTATCCTTTTCATCATCTATTTCCATGCCCATTATTTGCATTTTCTGGGGCCTATGCCTATGGTGATTTTTTGTAAAGTATTTTTAAAGGTCTTCTGGGATCCTAAATTAGTTACAGAAGAGATAATGTTTATTTTATTTTTTAAAATGACTTTTGGGAAAGAAGTATATATTGAATAGAATGATTCTCTCTTTTAGGTCTCATTCTATGGCATAATTCAAGCTTTTCTTTTTAATGGGCCTTTTACTTAATGGAATGCCTCATATTTTTCAACTAGATGATTTGTTATGCTTTTTCTAAAAGCTTCACTTTCTCAGGTTTTGTTTAATATTTCATGAAAAATTAAACAGAAATAAATTTTGTTTTTACCAGTTATTGAAATATGAAATGGTATATAAAGAAACCTTGAAAGTGTAACATTGCACATTAAAATCTCTGATGAGATATCTTTCAAGGAAGAGAAATCAAATTCCATATGGATACATCAAATATAACTTTTTGAATGTAAAAAGGAAATTAGTATAGAAGAGGAACTTTCAAATGTATGTTAGACATGGCCTAGGAATAACTTCAAGCAAAGATCTCCACTGGCCACTCAGTCCAAGCAATTGCTAACAATTATTTCTTATTAGACCTAAAAATGCAGAGAAAACTAAACAAGTAGAATAAAATATTTAATATTCAAACTACAAATGGCTACTCTTAACTTCTTTCTGATGGGATATTCATGAAGTCCTTTCCAATCATGGTGTTTTCTAGGGGACTACGATATATTCAATGTCCATGTAGCATCTACTTCTAATGGAGAACGCTTTCACTCACAGTGAATTTTTTATTTACTTTATTTCATTCACTCTATGGAATAACTAGTGATTCCGTTATTACCTTTATCATAGAGAAAAGAAAAGAAAAAGAAATGAATGAAAATATGTGAAAATTTGGAATGCTAAAAAGTGATAATTTTTTTCCATTTTAATAATTCCATTAAGTATTTATTAAGCAGATAATAGATACATGGTGTTGCATTCTTGATATCTTTTCTTACATAACTCTGAACATAACAGACTTCTACTCAAGGAGCTTTAAGGGTGCCTCTATGACCACTAAGATAAAATACAAATACTCAGGCTCATAGGTATAAGGGACCTCAGAGACAATGTAGTCCAACCCTATCATTTTGCAGATGAGGAACCAGAGGCTCCTTGAGGTTAAGTGTCTTGCCCAAGGTCACATATCTAATAATTTTTAATGGTAGGATTTAAACCTAAATCATCTGACTCCCCCCAACTAGAATGTACCCTTTCTTCACTTCTAATTCTAGAAACTTCTGGCTTCCTTTGAAGTTTAGCACAAGTGACATTTTTTTATATTTGAAAATTTTTCCAAATTCACCTAGTTGCTAGGGTTCAGTTTCAACTCCCCCCAAAATGTAATTATTTTATGTATGGTTTATATATATTTATTTTCACTCACTGAACTGTAAACTCCTGGAGAGGAGTCTTTTTTGCTTGTTTGTTTTATTTCATTTCTGTTTTTGTATTCTGAGTCTCTAGCAGAGTGCCTAGAATGTAGTATAGGCATTTAGTAAATGTCTAATAAATGCTTGCTGAATTGAATAGAATTGAATTACCCTACTACTGTAGTAATGCAAGTCACCCACATCCAAGTCTAATGCTCACTGACCTAAAGATTAGAGATATAATGATATATAGCTGTATAGTACATATGTTAAAGTGATCGCATCTCCTACCCTTTTTCATAACACAAAAATCTTTGATGTTATGTATTCTCTATCTATAATGGTGTATTATAAAGTAGAACATACCTCAGTGTGTTTTGTTGCCAGATGTTACTACACTATGTACCTGTAATGGTAATGATGCTTTTCAAAAGCTCTCTCATTTCTGTTGTATATTATTTTCCTTGTTGGAATTTCATATCATTTGTCCTTTTAGGACTATAACCTCTAACTTTGATCCAGTGGCAGATTAACTTCTCTACATTGTAGCTGCATAAGTGCTGGAGTGATCATGACAGAGAATCTGAAAATGGAATAGCCCCTCAATAAATCTGCTTACATGATGAAATCTAACTGCTGCTTTTCAAGCCAATGTGCTTGAGGCTTCTGTTACATGTCAGATAAAGTCAGCTATAGTATGCTGCTCCTTATAAGTAGTGAAATATTTGAAGATGACCAGGTCATAAAAATTTTTCAAAATAAGAGAAGAGATAGCCCAGAGTAAAGGTAAGGAGAGGAGTGGTGGTTGGTCCTACTGTGCTCTGCTTTGGTCAAAATATCTGAAATATTTTGTTTACTTCTAGATCCTAGATTTTCAGAGATATAATTCCTAAAAACAGGATATAGAAAGACCTGGGATCATAAATATGCAAGGAACGTTTTAGCCAGAAGGAGACGTAGAGATTACATAGGTCTATAATCGCATAGCTGAAATGGACCTTTAATGACATGTCTGACTAATATCAGACTGAAAATCCCCTCTTCAGTATCCCAATAACAAGTCAACCATGATTGCTAAAAATTACAGTAAGGATGAACACACTATCTCCCATAGCATCCATTTCCAGTTTGGATAGCTCTAATTGTTATGGCAAGTATACCAAAGAATTGTCTCACCCTATAGTTGGCAGCAAGGGTTGAATAAAAATTTTACAAAGTGGCAATTAACTAACATATTAGGTATATAAAGATAAGTATGATTCAAACCTGTTCTCAAAGAGATTATAATCTAATGGGGGAAAGGGCAGTACATTTTTACTGAGTTGGTAGAAAGGTAGCTAAGTGACAATGTGTATAGACTGATTGTAAAGGCAATCAGGGAATGGGAAGATCTTCCCCGCCCATTTGAGTGGGCTTTGAGGGTAGGGCTCTCAGGGTCCTGGCGGGGAGTGGCTAGGACTGGAGCCAATGGAAGCCTGTGGTGGGAAGAGCTTGCTGAATGGTTAGAGCAGAGCTAAAACATGGTTGGTGAGAGCAGTTAAGAGCTGAAGGAGACGGGAAGCAGTCAGCTAGCTGGAACACAGCTTGGAGATTGTGGCAGAAGCGGCGGCGATGGCGGCAGGTGCCACAAAAAGCAGGACTGACCCTTGTGGAGACTGGAGAGTGCTGAGCAGGGGCTTGAGGCCAGTGGGTGGTCTTCTTGCTGGAGAGCCCTGACACTGGGGGGAAAGCACCAGTATGGTTTGGCTTGCTGTCATAATGTTTTTCTGTGGCCTCTTGGTCACTATTGTGAGATGGGCATGCTGGTTTTGGAAGGTTCTTGCCAGGATGTTGAATTGGGGATACTGGTCTGCTAGTTTTGAGTTTCAATAAATGCTTTAACTCCTCTGCTTTCTACTTAGAGAATTCCTTATATCCTGCAATTCTGGACCATTCAGGCATATTCATGGTTATCTTTGAAGTCATGAATTCTGCCTTAATGATATACTGATGGACCAGTAGCTAGGAAGATGTGAGTTTGAACTGTCTCTAACATTTATTTAGCTCTGTGTCCCTCACAAGACACTTACATTTTTCCAGCCTCATTTTTCTCAACTAGAGAAAATAGAAATAATAACACTTACCCCAGGGAGAGAGGTTGTTAGAATCAAATAAGATAATGTGTATAAAGAATTTTACAAATATTAACAATCTATTGATAAAATAATAGGGATGATAAAGATCAGTATGAAGGTGGGAAGAGGGGAATTAGGCAGCATATGATCTAATGATCACTCCCTCCTCCTGGATACTCTCTTCTCACTAGTTTTTAGTGGCCTTTTTCTTCCTTGGCTCTTCTGTCTTTTCTACTATTTAGTCATTTTTGCTGAATGTTCACCTATGTCAACCTTTCTAAATGGGGGTGTGGCTCAAGGCTCTAACCTTGACCTTTTCCTCTTTTCTTCTATAATCTCTCAGTTGGTGACTTCATCAGTTGCCATGGGTTCAATTATCATCTCATTGCAGATGACTCCTGGAGTTATATTTTTATCCATAGTCTCCCTCCAAGTTCTGATCTTACCACATCAACTGCCTTTTAGATATTTTGAATTGGATGTCTTATCAAAATAAGTAATCATAGTCAGATCTCCCTTGTCTCTCAGACATTCCTTCTTTCTGTTATCCATGTTTTCATTCCCTTCCTTAATGTTTTAAAAAATAATAAAAGTCTAATAATATTGTCAACAGGACAGTTTTGTTAGTTCACAGTAGACCGAACAAAATTACTGAAAGTAACAGGCCTAAAAGTGCTTAAGAACATGCCATATCTAGCAAAGCGTTCATTCCTCTAAAGAACAATTATTACATTGATGCAGAGTTAAAAAGAGAGATGAATGATCTACTCTGATTGCTTTATTTGACAGAGGAAAAAAATCTCAGACCTAAAGAGGAGAAAGACATTCCCAAGGTCATTAAGTAAGCATGTAGCAGAGTCTTTGAACTCAGGACGCTTGGACTCCAAAAACAGCAGATTCCTCCCTACACCACAGCTATCTCTAATGCCCCAAGGAGTGATGACTTCCAGTGAAATGTGACCTGGGAATGTTTCTTTCCCCTCATAAAAATGGTGGAAGCATCCTTTTGCAGACAATTTGAAGGGGATAGAAGAGAAACATGGCTGTGATTCCTAATTCTGAGCCCTACCAGGTCAATTTCACAGGAAACAATGACATCACAATCAGTTAAAAGAAGACCTCATGACTTAACTGACACTTCAGTTGATGGATTAAGTAGAAAAAGAATCAAAGTGGCTCATCTAAAGAATTTGTCTTTACTGTCAATTACTTCATCACCTTCCCCTCTCCAGTATTCTCACCTCTGAACCTTTCTACAAGTTAAATTAGTCTTAAGACAATTTCATTAAAAATTATTTGCTGACACTAAAGATCTGAATCCACTATTGAAAATAAAATTGGTATAACTTATAACCATTATTTTGATAATACTTTCCTGGAAACAAAAACAAAAGCCATGAAAATATAATTCAAAATAGATACACAATATACATATTTATTGATAATTCAGTAGGCTAACAAAATAAAGGTCTTCCTAAGCACCTAAGTTAAGCTATATTTAGTGCAGATATGACCCAGAGCTAGAGGAGACCTTCATCTTCACCTATTTGAACCTGCCATTCCTGCCCACAAACTTACAACATTACTACTAACAATAGCAGAGAACGATGATTTGAGAATTTTTCAGAAGAGGAATTTATGGTTCTAGAAACACTATCAAGATTATTTAAAATTCATTATTTCACAATACTAGACAATTAGACAATATTTAACATTTGTAAAACACTTTACATATATTATCTCATTTGAACCCCACAACAGCCCCTTGAGATATGAGCTATGTGTTTGTTATTGTCCCTATTTTACAGAGGAAGAAACAGATTCAGAGATGTTTACTGAGGCAAATAGATGGTGCAGCAGACAGAACTCTGGTCCTGGAGTCAATAAATCTTGAGTTCAAATTGAGCCTCAGATATTTACTAGATATGTGTGGGTCTAAGCAAGTCACTTAACCTTGCTTGTCTCAGTTTTCTCAACTGGAAAATGGGGATAATAATAGCATCTACCTCCCAGGGTTGTTGTGAGGATTAAATGAGACAGTATTTGTAAAAGCTCTTAGCAGAATGTCTGACACACAGTAGATGTGATCCCCTTGTGACTTATCTCCTTCCCTTTTCCCTTAAATTACCTGAACTCAATTCATCTTCATCTGACTCTATGGTATAGCAAGCTAACCCGTATGAAGCATTGTCTCTCAATTTAAGATATAAAGATGTTGTAATGAAACCAACAGTTCATATTTTATAAATAATTCAGTTCATCTATAAAGAAATGTTCTAATCCTTTTGACAAATAAATTTTACCCTGGGTACGGAGAAATCTACAGGAAATTTATTCTCACCCAGACAAGGAAGATTATCATTGCTTGCCATCAAGACCATCTTGCCCCAGGGAATATAGCCCCACTTGCTCATACAACTATTTTTTTTTGAGAATTCAGAGATCTTCAGTTACAAATATCCAATTTTTTATTGTCTTTTTTACCCTGTGACATGAAAATCCCTTGATATTAGGATCTGAATGTATCCTGAGGCAAATTTGCAGAACTCTCTGGAGTACCTCCAAATTTTTTGAGTAAGTAATGGCAAAATACACGGGAAGGTGTTGGAGTTTGCAGTATTATGAACCTTCTTTAATCCTCTCAGGGCAGGGTTCTATCTGAGGAGCAGCCTGTGGGGCTTGATTAGAGTTTTTGTGTCAGTTTCCTGCAAAGCTCTTCCTTTGGAACAGAGAAAAGTGCATTATAGCCGAAATTATGAAACATAAACACTGGGGAAATATAATAGAAAAGTGCTTCTTTATTATACTTTTTCTTACATGGTTGCAAGAACAACTTGGACAACTAGATAAAATAAAGCACAGAGGGATGGTGTTCGTATAGAATCAACTGAAAGCAAAACCCTCACTTAATTCTTAGTTGTCTATTAAGAAAATGGATGAGAAAATACTCCCACAACTCTGCCTCCCTTCTGATTGCCTGCGTTCACAGATGCAGATTTTACATGCTGGAAAATGAGATTTTTTATCTGCATTTGGCTTTGAAGAACAGCGCTGCAATGATCAATCATTCAATCAATTAACAATTGTCCCAAGTCGAGTATTGCATGCTAGGGAAACAAAGTGGAAAAACAAAGTCTCTCTCAAGGTCTCAAGGAACTTACATTTTGTCAATTTCAAAACTAGTTTTTACACATTTTTATACATCTGTACACATTTAAGTATATTCAGAATGAATGTAAAATCACTATGATGTAAGGTGGAGAGGAAGGGATTTAGTATTGAAGAAAATATTTCCATTTGTTCCTTTTTTTTTTAAAGCAAGAATAATTTTTTTTATTTTTATTTTTTTGTCAAGAGGGAAGTTACGGATTCACCCCCAACTGGAAGAATTAGAAAAGGCATCTTATAGGAGGGAGTGCTGGAGCTGAGCTTTGAAGGGAAATAAGTCATTGAAATTCCCCCAGAACTAAACAATAAAGGCAGTATAGTCTTTCTGTTGCTTTGTTTTTTATTTTCCCCCACTTTTTGTCTTGCCAGTGAGCCTTTAGTATTGTTTTTTTTTCTTACTTGTTGGGTACAAATTGACACTAGTCCTAGACTTTGGTCCCTTCTTACTTATTGATCTATTTCCTCTAAGAGCTAGGTAGCGCTATCAAATCCTATCTCAGATGTTAATCTTCAGGTGTCTTTGTTTTATTATTTGGGGGGGGGGGTCTCAAAGTGGGCCAGAGAAGTTACGTGCACTCACAAGTGACTGTGAAGTCCCTGAGGCAACCCTTCTCTTTTGCAAGGATATGGTGATAATGTGATTGAAGATCTTTCCCACACCCTTTTGATGATTGGACAAAGGCCTTGGGCCCTAAAAAGAGTATATACACCCAGAAGGTGGCCATTGAGAACTGAGAATTCAGAAATCAGAGGAGAAGCCAGAATTCAGAATTCAGCCCAAGGAGAAGGATTAAGAACTCTGATTCCACAGAGCTGCTGAAGAAAGTGCTGAGCAGAGAATGGAAATCAGGGAGCTTTGGAGACCAGAGAACTGAGGAGGGAGGGGATGCAGGCAAGCAGACAGTCAGGATCCATGAGTGATTGCTTACAGCAAGACCCTAGCAGGTGGGAAGTATACAGGATGACTTGGCTCTTTGCTGTAATACTGTGTTTTAATCTCCTTGTTGCTACACTGAGGTGGGCTTACTGGTTTTAGAATACAATTTAAAATATAATTACTGTGATATTGAATAGGAATTACTGGTTCTGAGATTTGGCACCTAAATAAATATTATACTTCCTCTGCCTTCTACCTAGAGAGTTTTTTTATACTTTGTGATTCTGAATCACACAGGCATGTTCATGCTCAGCCTCAACATCATGAATGTTGCCTTACAGATACAAAGGCCAAGCCTTCTACGTGGCTTGTTGATTCCATCGCCTCCACAAATATCCTCCTCTCTAATTTTCAATTTCTTCCCATCTATTGACTCCTGCTGTCCTGTATACAAACACTCACAAGTTTCTGGCATTCTAACCCCTCCCCACCAAAAAACACACAAAAACAAAAACAAACAAAAAAAACCCTTTACTAGTCCTTACCTTTCTCTCAGACTAAAATCTAATATATCTCCTCCCTTTCATAATTAAACTCCTAGAAATACCTGTCTGTACCTGTTGCCTTAATTTTGTCTTCTCACATTCATTTAAAAAGTTTTTTGTGTTCATTTTAAAATTATCAATCACAAATTCCTCCCTAACCTCAGGCCCTCTCACTCATTGAGAAGGCAAGGAATATGATACGTATTAGATATATGGTCTCAAAAATTTTGAGCTCTTTGAAATCTGACTTCTGATCACAACTCAACTAAAATTGTGCTCTCCAAACTTTCTAGTGATTCTAAAAAATGTTTGTGTTTTTTTTTTGATTACCAAAATTCTATTTTCTTTCCCTCCTACATCTCTGGGGAAAGAAAAGAAAAGAAAAACAAAAACCCTGTAACAAATATGCATAGTTAAACAGAACAAATTACCACATTGCTCACAGGAGGTCCCCCAAAGCTTTAATAGCTTAAAACTGCAGTAAACCTTTTTTGGCATGGTCTGTATCTGTCTCAATATATACCTTAAGTCCCTCATTTCTTTATTTAAGTTTTGTTTTTTAGCTTTTATTTAGTATTTTATTTTTCTCTAGTTACATGTAAAAACAATTTTTAACATTTGCTTTTAAAACTTTGTGTTCAAATTCTCTCCCTTCCTCCCTTCTCACCCCTGCCCAGTTGAGAAGGCAAGCAATTCAAGACAGGTTATATAGATGTAGTCATACAAAATGTATCCATAATAATCATGTTGTGAGAGAAATCATAGACAAAAAGAAACAAGAAAAATAAAGAAAGTTAAAAAAGTATGCTTCTATCTGTATTCAGACAGCATCAGTTCTTTCTGTGGCAACAGAGAGCATTTTTCATCATAAGTCCTTCAGAGTTGTCTTGGAATGTTGTATTGCTGATGAATAGCTAAGTCATTCGCAGTTTATCATTGTACAATATTGCTGTTAAGTTGTACACAATGCATTTCACTTTGCATCAGCTCATGCAAGTCTTTGCAGGATTTTCTGAGAGCATCCTGCTAATCATTTCTTATAGTACAACCGTATTCATTGTAATCATATATACAATTTATTCAGCTATTGCTTAATTTATGATATTTCGCTCAATTTCTAACTCTATACCCTCAGAAAAGAGTTGCTATTAATATTTTTGTATATATCTGTATCTATACATACACACATATATATGTATATATCCTTTTCCATTTGGCCAATTCTGCTTTTTTAGGACATTTGTCTCCTCACTGGCTTTTTGGACCTCTTTTACCATTTGGTCCGGACTGTTTTTTAAGGAGTTCTTTCCTACAGTAATTATTTTTGTGCATGTATGTCTCCTTTACCAAACTGTTGATGCATTTTTCATAATTTTCTTGTATCACCCTCATTTCTCTCACCAGTTTTTCCTGTACTTCTCTTACCTGATGTTCAAAATCCTTCTGGAGCTCTTCTATGACCTGAGACCAATTCATATTTTTTTCTTGGAGCCTTTGGATGGGAGCTTTAACTTTGTTGTCTTCTTCTAAGTGTGTGTTATGGTGTTTGTCACCATAATAACTTTCTATAGTTAGAGACTTTTTTCCCATTGTTTGCTCATTTTCCTAGCCTTTCACTTGACTTTTAACTCTTTTTTAAAGTAGGGCTCTGCTGTCAGGGTGGAGGGTGCACTGTCCCAAAATTCAGGGGTTTTGTGCAATTGTTTTCAGAGATACTTCTTGAGTTCTGTAAGTTTTCAGTTCTTCCAATGTGGTATGATTTAAGGAAAGCTGATTACTACTCTCCTGGCCTGTGTCCCTGTCTGTGACTGACCATAACCACTTTTTTCTGCCCTGGAACTGTGAGGAGGGTGCCCCTTTCACTCCTGCTGTAAGCTCTGGTAAGTCAGTGCTCCTCCTCGCCCTGGGACTGCCACCCCAGACTGTGGCCCAGATCTGAGCATGGGCAAAGCAGTGGAGTGCAACCTCAGTGCTAGCAAAAAGACCCTCACAATCTCCCTCTGATCCCTCCTCAACCCTCTCTTCTTCATGAGCCAAGAGCTTCGGAAGCAGCAGCTACCACAGCTAATGCAATGGTTTCCAGGACCCTCTCCTAGCTTTCTGGGGCTGGGACTGTGCTGGTATAGCCCACATTGGACTGTGCTCCACCCTCACCCTGGTTTGACAGACTTTTTCTGTCAAACTCATGTAACATTAATTAAGTTGGGACTTCTTTTTTTTTTTTACTGTTTTAGAATGCTAAATTAATTGTCTTTGATTGAGCCTTACTAGGTACAAAGCCCCAGGCCCAAACCCCTAACTACTAGGTGCTAAGCCCATGTGGGCATGAAGCCCTCAGGGTCCTAAGGGGAGTTGCTAAGAGCAGAGCCAATAGTATGCGCATAAGTTCTGGTTGCTCAGATGACATTTGATGATGTCCAAAGACAGTATAAAAAGAGAGAACAGAGCTATTTGCTTGGGGCTCTCACTCTTGGAGGAGTGTTGATGTGGAGACTCTGGGCAGCTGTAGTTAAGAGCCCTCCAGCTTGTTAACCCAGATGTTGATGCCTTCTTGGTAACTATGAATTGTATTTGGTCTGTTTACAACGCATCTGTAATTTGTTTGTATTTGCTCTGAAGTTCAGGGTGCTGGCTTTTTCCCCTGAACTAAGTGAATGATATTGGTATGTTGGATTGAAATAAGATTGTTAACCCCTTAATGTTGCTTTCCTTAGTAAAGCAGATCAAAAGAAACTGTGCTGGCAGCATTCTTGTTGTTAGGCTTGTGTTGGTCTTTCACCCCCCACAACAGCTGCTAGCCCAATTGTTGCAACAACTCACAAGTTGTCTCTACTGTTTGTGGGCTGAGAGGCAGAAACCACCACAGCTGTCAGTGATTCAGTCACCTCAAGGACTGCTCACAGTTTGCTGGGCTGGGTCTGAGTTGGTGTGGCCTGAGCTGTACTGTACTCTCACCCTGGTGACCTTTCTTGCCAACCTTCCAAATTCTCTTGGACTGGAAATTTGTTTCACTTCATCTTTTTGTGGGTTCTGCTGCTCTAGAATTTGTTTAGAGTCATTTTTAAAATGTATTTGGAGGTTCGGGGGAGAGTATAGGCAATTCTCTGACTTTATTCTGCCATCTTGTTTCTGCTTCTCCATTCATTCTTTACCATCACTCCTATACCTACTCCTTCTTTTTCTTTCTTTCTTTCTTTCTTTCTTTCTTTCTTTCTTTCTTTCTTTCTTTCTTTCTTCCTTCCTTCCTTCCTTCCTTCCTTCCTTCCTTCCTTCCTTTTTCTTCCTTCCTTCCTTCCTTCCTTCCTTCCTTCCTTCCTTCCTTCCTTCCTTCCTTCCTTTCTTTCTTTCTTTCTTCCTTTCTTTCTTTCTTTCTTTCTTTCTTTCTTTCTTTCTTCTTACTTCTTCTTCTTTCTTTCTTTTTGTTGAATGCCTTCATATTTAATTACATTTTCCTGAAAACAGAAATGTATTTCATTTTCTCTTTGTCAAGTAAAGTGAATCGTCATTCAAATTTATCAAATCCATAAATATCTATTGAGTACTTACTATACACAGTAATAATTATAACAATTACCACAATAATAACGGTCAACATCTATATAGGGCTATAAGGTTTGGGCCAGATTTAAATAATAAATTATAGGATCACAGAGTTGGGAGGGATGTTTGAGGCAATCTATCAAATCCTATTGCTTTTCAGTCATGTTTGACTCCCAATTTGGGGCTTTCCTGGCAGAGATACTGGAGTGATTTGCCATTCCTTTCTCCAGCTCATTTTACAGATGAGGAAACTGAGGGAAACAAGTTTAAGTGACTTGTCCAAGATCACATAGCTAGTAACTGTCTGAGGCCAGATTTGATCTGAAGATTCATCAGCAGATGAATCTTCTTGACCTCAGGGTCAGTGCTCTAACCACCATGGCACCTAGCTGCCCATCAAATCCTACCCCTTTATTTATGATGAAGAAATGGAGGCCCAGAGAAGTCATTAACTTAACCAGGGTTGGAATTTGAAGCAGGTCTTTCTAAACTCAGGCTACCAGTCACTATGGGCACTGCTTCTGTGGATAGCATCTAACTTTGCTCACATCCTAGTCAGCATACATGCTCCTTTTCTC
This sequence comes from Trichosurus vulpecula, assembly GCF_011100635.1. Classification (NCBI taxonomy): domain Eukaryota; kingdom Metazoa; phylum Chordata; class Mammalia; order Diprotodontia; family Phalangeridae; genus Trichosurus; species Trichosurus vulpecula. Next base: position 127,394,732 of record NC_050578.1, on the reverse strand, counting down.
TGATGATTTTACTCTGCCCTAATAATGCTGCAAATAGGAGACATAAGAACTGTGTGTCAAGTTCTTCAGAATTCTGGAACTTGGAAAGGCAAAGATATAGCTAACTGTGCCTTGGTTCTATAAGCCCACCATATTGGATGCCAAGAAAAAATGTGAGGACCGTATCTTTCCATTACCTGTCAACAAAGCCAACCTCCATGAACCTCTCAGCCCCAAATGTGCTAGTGGATAGAGCAAGCTGCTTTTCCTTATCTTCCCGTTGCCTAGTAACACAGTTGCTCTGTGATCTCATCCCAAACCACCTCCTCCCTAGTTTCCTGTAGGGTAAGCTACCTAATTGGGTGTGTATGTTATTCCCTTCTTAAGCCAAATCCAATGAGAGCAAGATTTACTCATTCCCTTTCACCTCCCTGCTCTTCCCTTCCATTATAACAGCTTTTTCTTGCCTCTTTTATGTGGGATGATTTACCCCATTCTATCTCTTTCTCCTTTCTGCTTCGCCCAATATATCCCTCTCTCATCCCTTAATTTTAGTTTTTAGATATCATCTCTTCATATTCAACTCACCCTGTGCCCTCTGTCTATATAGATGTACATTCCCTTTAACTACCCTAATGCTGTGAAAGATCTCATGAGTTACAAATATCATCTTTCCATGTAGGAATGTAAACAATTCAAATTTAATAAGTCCCTTATGATTTCTCTTCTCTTCCTTAGGGCCAAAAGAATTTTCCCACTGACCTGCTAAGTTGTCTTTGACATTTGTGGGTGGAGAAGTCTAGAAACCACCATAGCTGCCAGTGATTCAGTGCTCTGAGGCCTGCTCCACCTGGTCGGCTCCAGCCAAGTCTGTGTTGGTGCAGTCCATGCTGGCCTGCACTCCATTGCCAGCACTGTGCAATAGAAATTTCCAGTGACCTTCCAGGCTGTCTTGGGCTGGAGACTTGTTTTCCTCTGTTATTTTGTGGGTTCTGTAGCTCTAGAATTTGTTTAGAGTAATTTTTTACATTAATATGGAGGCATTTGGGGGACAGCTCAAGCAAGTACCTGCTTTTACTTCACAATTTTGTCACTGTACCTCTATAAAAGGTCCTTCTGACCATACCAGAGAAAAGAACATGACAACATATGTATTGAGATTTTTTAGCTCAATATAAAGACAATTTAGTTTTATTCATTGAGCACCTACTTAGGCATTTGCTAAGACAAAGTTTTGGGTGTTAAAAAGTTTTTAGTTTAGCTTTTTTGAAGAAAGTAGAATCAAATGAACAGAAGTTCTGGCAAAACTCTTGCTTGATATAGGGTATATTAGAAGCTTGATGGAAAGTCATTTCTGAAATCCATTTAAAGGAGGAACCAAATTAAAACAAACTTGTACAGTTCACTTGGGAAAGGAAAAAAGACTTCTAAGTTTCTATTAAAGAACATATTATTGTGTATATGGAAAATACACCTAATTTATATTTTCTTTTTTGGCCAAAATACATGCTTTGTTTTATTTTACCACTAGCCTTCCTTTCTACCATTTGTCTCCAAGCATCCACTGTATTTTTTTTAAATGAGTTCAAGTGGAAACATATATGATAGTCAGTAACAAAGCTTCTGTTTGAAAAATGCTCAGGGGTGGGGAGGAGCCAAGATGGCAGAGTAACCAGTCAGTAGCTCTTACCCTCCATTGTTGATCTTGAAAAACCCAGAGAATATTGCCTCAAGAAAAATCCTGTAATAGTGGAGCCAACAGAAAGATGGCGTATGGCAGTCTTTTAGCTCTAGCTCAGGAAGCTAGGGGATTAACAGGAAAGTTCCCTTTTGCTATGGTGTAGGGGAACCAGTACAGGACAAGAAGCATCTGAGCAAGTGAGCAGTAAGCCCTACCTCAGCAGACCAGCAGGAAATCCTGACCCCCAAAAACACCAACACCAGTAACACACCACCTCCAACTCAGCACCAGGTAAAATACGAGACCACTACAGCATCCAACTGCAAAGACTTGAGGCCCCAGCACAGAAAACCAATAACAAGGCCACTAGCCCCCAGCACAAGAAGTCTGGGACAATGCCCCCTGGGTCCTAGAAGCAGAGATCAAATTTAAAAGTCAGCAAAAAGGCAAACAACATGAAGAAGAATAAAAAATTCAATGACCATAGAGAAATATCTTGGTGACAGGGAATAGCCAAATACAAATTCAGGAGAGGACATGGTCAATATACCCATATATGAAATTTGAAAGAGGAATATGAACTTGTCTCAAGCCCAAAAAGCCTCCTTGGAAGAGTTCAAGAAGGATTTTAAAAGTCAAATGAAAAAGGGAGAAGAAAAAATGAAAAATACAATTGACAAAGTGGAAAAAAGTACACTGAAGAAAACAACTTCTTAAAAAGTAAAATTGGCCAAATGGAAAAGGAGATATGAAGGCTAACTGAAGAAAACAATTCATTAAAAATTAGAATTGGGCAACTGGAAGCTAATGATTCTATGAGACATCAAGAATCAGTCAAACAAAATCAAAAGAATAAAAAAATAGAAGCAAACATAAAATACCTCATTGGAAAAAACAACTGAACTGGAAAATGGATCCAGGAGGGATAATTTAAGAATTATTGGTCTACCTGAGAGCCACGATGCAAAAACAATCTTGGACAGCATATATCAAGAAATCATCAAGGAAAACTGCCATGAGGTCCTAGAAACAGAAGGTAAAATAACCATTGAAAGAATCTACTCATCACCTCCTGAAAGAGATCCCAAATTGAAAATGTCAAGGAATGGTGTAGTCAAATTCCAGAATTATCATATTAAAGAGAAAATACTGCAAGCAGACAGAAGGAAGCAATTCAAATATCATGGAACCACAGTGAGGATTATGCAGAACTTTGCAGTTTCTACATTTAAAAATTGGAGGGCTTGGAGTATGACATTGCATTGTAAAGGCAATCGGTAAATGGGAAGATCTTTCCTGCCCATTTGAATAGGCTACGGGGGCGGGGTGGGAGTGGCTAAGATCAGAGTCAATGGTAGCCATCTGAGTTCTGGTCGCTCAGATGATGTTCTAGTTGACAGGATGACATCTGGCAACTACATATAAAGGAAAGAACACAGATTGGAGATTGAAACATAATGTAGGGAGGAGAAGGAGAAGTGGCGGCGGTGGCAGCAGCAGAAGTGATGGTGGCGGCGGCGGCAGCAGTGGAAGTGGTGGTGATGGCAGCAGTGGAAGCAGCGGCGGCAGCAGCAGGTGCTACTAAAAGTGGGACTGACCCTCGTGCAGACCAGAGAGTGCCAAGCAAGGGCTTGAGGCCAGTGGGTAATCTTCTTACTGGAGGGCCCTAGCGTTGGGGGGAAGCACCAGTATGGCTTGGCTTGCTGCCACAATATTTTTCTGTAACCTCCTGGTCACCACTGTGAGATGGGCATATTGGTTTTGGAAGGTTCTTGCCAGGATATCTAATTGGGGGCACTGGTCCATGGGTCCGTTATTTTGGAGTTTGAATAATTGCTGTAACTCCTCTGCCTTCTACTTAGAGAGTTCCTTATATCCTGTGATTCTGGACCATTCAGGCATATTCATGATTTTCTTTGAAATCATGAATTCTGCCTTAATGATATCCATAAGGCAAAGGAGCTTGGATTACAAAAAAGGATCAACTACCCAGTGAAATTGAGCACAATCTTTCAGGGGAGGAGAGGGACATTCAATGAAATAGGGGATTTCCAGACTTTTCCCGATGAAAAACCAGAGCTCAACAGAAGATTTGATCTTCGAATACAAGACCCAAGAGGGGCATAAAAAGTTAAACAGGAAAGGGGAAAAACAAAAACAAAAACATATTATTCAATGACAACTTGTTAACATCCCTACAGGGAAGATGATACAACTCTTGAGAACTGTATCTTTATTACATCATATAGAAGTGAAATATATAGACAGAGTGGGTGGGTTTAAGTTGATTTTGATGTGTTGATAAAAAATCTAATTAAGTGCTGAAAATTAAGATTGTAATGGGAGAAGAGAAAAAAAAGGAGACAGAGAAAGGTAAATTACATCACATGAAGAGGTATAAAAACATCTTATAGTAGAGGGAAAGAAGGGAGGGTGATGAGCATTGTTTGAACTTTACTCTCATCAGATTTGGCTTAAGGAGGTAACAACATACTCAGTTAGGTATAGAAATCTAACAAGCCCTATAGGCAGTTGGTGGGGAAAGGGGAAAGAAAGAGAGAGATCAATAGAAGGGAGGGAAGAAGTAGTAAGGGAAAAGGGAGAAAAAAAGGAGGGAGCTGATAGAAGGGATAGGGGATTGACGGAGATGGTGGTTCAAAGCAAAACACTAGTGAGGAGGGAAAGGGAGAAAGGGAGAGACAAGCATAAATGGGTCGGTGGATGGGATGGAGAGAAAGTCACAAATAGTAATATAATTGTGGTTGTGAAAGGGATGAACTCTCCCATAAAATGGAAATGGACACCAGAATGGATTAAAATCATAATCTTACAGTATTTTGTTTACAAGAAACACATCTGAAACAGAGGGATACACGCAGGGTAAAGGCAAAAGGCTGGAGTAGAATATATTATGCTTCAGCTGAGGTCAAAAAAAAAACAGGGTTAGGAATCCTGATCTCAAAGCAAGAGCAAAGATAGATCTAATTAAAAGAGATGAGGAAAGAAACCACATCCTGCTAAAAGGCACCATAGACAACAAAGCAATATCAGTATTAAACATATATGCACCAAGTGGTATAGCATCCAAATTCTTAGAAGAGAAGTTAAGGGAGTTACAGGAAGAAATAGGCAGCAAAACTATACTAGTGGGGGACCTCCACCTCCACCTTTCTGAACTAGATAAATCTAATCCCAGAATAGATAAGAAAGAAGGTAATGAGGTCAATAGAATTTTAGAAAAGTTACATATTGTAGACTCTGAAGAAACTTGAATGGGGATAAAAAGGAATATAACTTTTTCTAGGTGGTACATGGTACTTACACAACAATTGACCATGTATTAGGGCATACAAACCTTGTAATCCAATGCAAAAAGGCAGAAATATCAAATGCATCCTTTTCAGATCCTGATGCAATAAAAATTATATTTAATAAAGGGCCATGGAAAGATAGACTAAAATCAATTGAAAACTAAATAATCCAATCCTAAAGAATGAGTGGGTCAAACATCAAATCATAGAAATAATCAATAACTTCATCCAAGAGAATGACAACAATGAGACAACATACAAAAATTTATGAGATACAACAAAAGCAGTTCTTAGGGGAAGTTTTATGTATCTAAATTCTTACACGAATAAAATAAAGAAAAAGGAAATCAATGAATTAGGCATTCAACTAAAAAAAACTAGAAAAAACAAATTAAAAATCCCCAATTAAATACCAAATTAGAAATTTTGAAAGGAGAGATTAATCAAATTGAAATTAATAAAACTATTGAACTAATAAATAAAACTAATAGCTAGTTTTATGAAAAAATAAACCTTTTAATTTGATTAATAAACAGAATGAAGAAAACCAAATTATCAGTATCAAAAATTAAAAGGGCAAATTCACCACTAATGAAGAGGAAATTAAGACAATAAATAGGAACTATTTTGCTCAACTGTGTGCCCATAAATTTGACAATCTTAGTGAAATGGATGAATATTTACAAAAATTATAAATTACCCAGATTAACAGAAGAGGAAATAAAATAGTTAAATAACCCCATCTCAGAAAAAGAAATTGAATGAGCCATCAATGAAGTCCTTAGGAAAAAATCTCCAGGGCCAGGTGGATTTAAATGTTATTTCTGTAAAACATTTAAAAACAATTAATTCCATTACTGTACAGACTGTTTGGGAAAATAGGTGAAGAAGGAGTCCAAACAAATTTTTTTATGACACAAATATGGTACTGATACCTAAACCAGGAAGAGGCAAAACAGAAAAAGAAAATTATAGACCAACTTCCCTGGTGAATATAGATGCGAAAATCTTAAATAAAATATTGGCAAAAAGATTACAGCAATTCATCATGAAAATAATGTACTATAACCTGGTAGGATTTATTCCAGGAATGCAAAGTTGGTTCAATATTAGGATAACTATCAGCATAATTGATCATATCAACAACAAATATAGCAAAAACCATATCATTATCTCAATAGATGTAGAAAAACTTTTGACACAATACACCATCCATTCCTATTAAAAACACTAGAGATAAGTAGCATCTACCTAAAACTATCAGCAAGCATCCTATGTAATAGGGATAAGCCAGAAATATTTCTATTAAGATTGGGGGTGAAACAAGGATGTCCATTATCACCCTTGTTATTCAGCATGGTACTAGAAATGTTAGCTTTAGCAATAAGAGAAGAAAAAGAAATTGAAGGAATTAGGATAGGCAAAGAATAAACAAGGCTATCACTCCTTGTAGATGATATGATTATATACTTAGGGGATCTTAGAGAATCAAGTAAAACACATAACTACTTGAAATAATAAGTACCTTTAGCAAAGTTGCAGGATATAAAATTAACCCACATAAATCCTTGGCATTTCTATATATTATAAACAAAGCCTGGCAGCAAGAGATAGGAAGAGAAATTCCTTTTAAAGTGACTGTATACATTATAAAACATTTGGGAGTCTATCTGTCAAACAATTCCTGGAACTATATGAACATAATTACAAAACACTTTTCACACAAATAAAGTCAGAAATAAATGATGGAAAAGCATCAGTTGCTTGTGCGTAGGCTGGGCTAATATAATAAAAATGATAAATCTACCTGAATTAATTTACTTATTCAGTGCCATATCAATCAAACTAAAAAATTATTTTATAGAGCTAGAAAAAATATTAAAATTCATCTGGAAGAACAAAATGTCCAGAATATCAAGGGAATTAATGAAAAGAAATGTCATATCAGATCTCAAATTCTATTGTAAAGCAACAATCATCAAATTTACCTGGTACTGGCTCAGAAATAAAGTGGTGGATCAGTGGAATAGCTTAGGTACACAAGACATAGTAGTCAATGTCTATAGTACTCTATTTTTGATACACCCAAAGACTCTAACTTCTAGGATAAGAACTTGCTATTTGACAAATACTGCTGGGAAAAGTGGAAAATAGTATGGCAGATACTGGCGCTAAACCAATATCGTACACCATATACCAAAATAAAATCAAAATGGGTTCATGATTTAGATATAATGGCTGATACTATAAGCAATCTGGGAGAGGAAATAATAGTTTAACTGTCAGTTTTATGGGGATTGGAAGAAATTATGTTCAAAGAAGAGATAGAGAACATTAAGAAATGCAAAATGGATAATTTTGATTACATTGAAATGAAAAGTTTTTGCACAAACAAAGCCAATGCCACCAAGATTAGGAGGGAAGCAGAAAACTGGGAAAGAATTTTTACAATCAGTGTCTCTGACAAAGGCCTCATTTCTAAAATATATAGAGAACTGAGTCAAATTTATAAGAATACAAGTCATTTCCCAATCGATAAATGGCCAAATGTTATGAACAGGTAGTTTTCAGAGGAAGAAATTAAAGTTATCTATTGTCATATTAAAAAATGCTCTAAATCACTATTGAGTAGAGGCATGCAAACCAAAACAACTCTTAGGGACCACATCACACCTGTCAGATTGGCTAACATGACAAAAGAGGAAACTTACAAATGCTGGAGAAAATGCAGGAAAATTGCAACACTAATGCATCATTGGTGGAGTTGTGTACTGATCCAACCATTTTGGAAAGCAATTTGGAACTATGCCCAAAGGGCTAAAAATATGCATACCCTTTGACCCAGCACTACCATTTATAGGGCTGTTTCTCAAAGAGATCATAAAAATGGGAAAACAACCCACATGTACAAAAATATTTATAACAGCTCTTTTTGTGGTGGCAAAGGTTGGAAATTGCAGGGATGCCCATAAGTTGGGGAATGGCTGAACACGTTGTGTTACTATCATGCTATAAGAAATGATGAATGGGCAGACTTCAGAAAAAAAACCTAGAAAGACATATTAACATTGTACATAGTTGCAGCCACATTGTCAGATGACTAACTTTCATAGACTTGGCTCTTATCAGCAATGCAAGGTTTTAATACAACTCCAAAGGACTCATGATGGAAAATGCTATCCATATCACAAGAAAGAATTACAGAGTCTGAATTCTGATCAAGACATGCTATTTGCTCTCTTTCTCTTTTTCTTTTGTTTCTTCTTTCTTGTGGTTCATTCAATTGGTTATAATTCTTCTTTGCAACATCACTAATGTAAAAATATATTTAATGTGAATATATATGTAGAGCCTATACTGGATGGCATTCTGTCTTAGGGAGGGATGGGAAAGGTGGAAGGGGGAAGAGGGGAGGGGACGGAGGGGGAGAAAATTTGGAACTCAAAAACTTGTGGAACTGAATGCTGTAATCTAAAAATAAATAAATTTTTACAGAAGGAAAAATTCTCACAGGGAATTAAAACTTATCAGATGACATATAAAATTTAGACCTAAAAGGCCTTAGATACCATCTAATTCATCTAGCACCTTTATTATCTATATGAAACATAGCAGTAACTAATGTCTAAAAATAAAGCAAAGCAAAGTGGAAAATAGAAGTAACTTTCCAGACTAGCATACAATAGGCATATAACAAAAGCATGTTGAATTGGATTGAAAAACAAAAACAAGTCAGGAACTTGAGACAATTGTAAAATTAACTCAGACATACTAAAAAAATGTGGATATAACTTTTAAAATTACTTCAGAAGAATCCAGATACTTACTTCAAGGCTTGAGTTAACAGAATGGTGATGACATTAGATGTGATATTTATTCAGGGTAGGATGTCTTGTTCCTGAGAGTTAATTTAAAGCATAGCAGCAGATGCAAAGTGGAATAACATTCATATTCATCCATTACATTCATTCCATTTATTCCAACTTTTACCTCATTATCATATTTTTATTCTTGTTATTGTTATTTTGTCTTGTTGCTACCATAAAAGTTCTGCTGTGGATATTTTGGTAAATATAGAGTTTTTCTGTCATTGAACTCATTAAGGTAGACAACACATTTAAAGGGAACTAGAAATCACTGTCAGTCTAATGCATGTGATTGTCATTGATTCAAGCTTATCTTAGTAGCTTTCAAATTTTGATTTATTTAGGCCTTTGTGTGGTCTCATCTTGCCTTCTTACAATCAATTTCTGATTTTGTGGACTTCGTAACTATGCCACAAATCTCCTCACCCTACAATTTCTCTCTGAATTTTTCATTACGGAACATCCCTCCTCACCAATTCTTGCCTTCTCCCATTGTGGAGTCCTCCCAGAACCTACATTTTAAGGAAAGGCCCAGGCCAGTCATTCTGCATTCCTCTTTCAAGTCTACTTCTGATTCTGGACTTGCCATCATGTCCTTGCGCAGGTATATACCCTTCCCACGTGCTTTTCAGCTCCTTCATATGTATTGTTACCTCCTTTAAAATGTAAGCTCCTTGAAGGCAGGATCCACCTCACTTTTGCTTATATTCATATTTCTGCTGCCTGGTTTCTTGAAAGATCATAATAAATGCTTGTCAATTTGATGACTTCCTCAGAAAATTTGCAGAATTTACTGAAGGCTCTAATATTGGAGATCAAATACCTGGAAGGAATCAGTACTCTGTCTGCTATACCACCTGATTGTCATATTTACAGGCTCTGCCCAAGAAATTACACATACCCATACATACATACAGAAATATATGTATATATTAAACATTTTTTCATCTACCATTTTCCTCCTCTGAATGGTTAAACTAAACTTTTATGAAGATTATAATCTCGTACAAGTGGCTTAGTAATATTCTGAGATTCAATCTAATGAATGTACTATAATCTGCCAATAGGAGACTTTTAAAATTCCCTCCCCCAACTATAGGAAATCTGTTGTTGACTTATCCTCTCCTCTGTGACAGTGGCAAATACCTTTGTTAAGCATGTCTCTCTCATTTTTGATTTTTATGGTTTGACTGATATTAATGACCCTCTTTTAGCTACTTTGAAAATTGGTCCTTCAACATTCTGTTAATTCTCTCATCCAGGAAATACCCCCTCTTTATGTACATTTACAGCTGCTTTTCCTTTGTTCTCTTCATTATCTTTTTTACATCCTTTATAAACACACCTAGGATTGTGATGGTAGAGTTCAATTTTCCTGCCTCCACCATATTGAGAGTGAATTTGTTTTAAAAGCCTTTGCAGATCTTTTTCATATTTCAGGTATTTGTTTTCTTCCCAGTTTCATCCTCGAATGCTCTTGGCATGACTTTAGTTACTTTTCTTGATCTTATTTACTGAGATAGTACAGCTCTTACCTTTCTATCATTCTTCTCCATAAGATGTTAAGAATGATTTTAAATATAAAACCTTGCCTTTAAAATCTCTCCCATTGGCAAATCAGTGAAATATTTTTTAATTAAAGTACTTTCTTGCAAGGCCTAAATATTTTTTTCTTATTACAATTGGTTTACATCAGTTAAACTTCTGTATATCAAAACTGAAGTCTCCTAACATGTCCATGTGTTCTGCTTTATAACATGTAAATATCATGTTTGAATTATTTTTACTTGTATGCCATACCTTTCTCATTTTAAATTTTTTTTCTTCTTTCTTCGTTTTAATTATGATCATTCCCATGAAAAGTCAATAGTCTGGTTGGACATGGACAGTTGATTCAAGAATGACTGCTATATTGACAAGGAGCCATTCCCTGTTGATGCTCACCATATTTAGCACCCTGGAATTCTTTTCTCAATGAAAATATTTATAATATATGACATACGGCTTCTTGGTCGTATAAAAGCCTATTGTTCCATATTTTTGCATCTTATTTTACAAAATGTGTTTCATATTCCTTACATACTTGTGACTTTGCAATGAAGTCCCTCAATGTCAAAGCATTTAATTTGAATGATTTTACTGGATTATTTATAGTATCTATCTTCCTCATTGTTTGCAATAAATATTGTACCTAAGTTCCAATTATATTCTCTCTGGTACTTAAGTATACTGAAATAAATGACAATGTCCCATGAAATGTTATTTCTTTTTGTTTGGGAATACACTATAAAATAAATTCCAATGACTCCTTTTTTTCCTTCTGTGAACTATCCTTCCATTTAGTTGTCATTTCCTTGGCTTCTGACTTCATGTGTTGTGAGAATGTCAAAATGTTTTATGCTCTATGGTTCCTCTAGTTATACATCTGCTTATTGATCACTGGACAAGAATCTTATCATCAGAGCCCCAACAGCTAAGTTAATTTGATAGATGTTCTAAAAATTGAGGTTCTTAGCATTTTCTGCCCCTCTTTCACCATTATATTACCACCAAAGAAGAAAAAGGTGCTCAGGCTTGAAGGGCACATTTTCATTTGTTTATTTCACAGCTTGGCATGGCCAAAGAAGTCAGTATTAAGTGTCACACCTGATGATGATAATAATGATGATGATGAAGCTGTTTGTCTGATCTTTAGAAATGATTAAAAAAATTAAAATAAATAAATAAAATAAAAAATAAAAAACTAGATAGATAAAAGAAATGGTTCACATTCTGCTACTGATATGTTCTCCAAGCCTTTCTAACACAATTGCAAAGCCTTTAAAGACATAAGGTCTGTTGCAACAATTCGGCTATGCAGCTGTTGTGGGGGTGAAAGACCAACACAAGCCCAACTACAAGAATGCTGCCAGCACTGGCTCTTTGATTTGCTTTACTAAGGAAAGTAACATTAAGGGGTTAACAATCTTACCTTAATCCAACATATACATAAAAACTCATTTAGTTCAGGGGAAGAAACCAGCCCCCTGAACTTCAAAGCAAATACAAACAAATTACAAACATACATTGTAAACAGACCAAATACAATTCATCATTACCGAGAAACCATCAACACCTGGGTGAGCCAGGAAGCTCTTAGAGAAGCTTCCCAGAGTCCTGTGCCTCCAGGAGTGAGAGCCTCAAGAAAATAGCTCTGTTCTCTCTTTTTATATACTCTTTAGCTGTCATCAAATGTCATCTGATCGACCAGAACTCAGGCACCTACTATTGGCTCTGGTCTTAGCAACTCCCCTTAAGACCCTGAGGGCTTCAAGCCCACATAGCCTTAGCACCTAGTAGATAGGGGTTTGGGCCTGGGGCTTTACACCTAGTAAGGTTCAATCAAAGACACTTAATTAATTTAGCATTCTAAAACAGTAAGAAAGTCCCACCTTAGTTACCAGTGCAGGGTCTTCACATCATAATGAGGCATAGGATTATGATTTTGTTGAAATTTTCACTCATACCAGATCAAAATTATTATATTCATATTAAAAAATTTCTATGGCATAGTGATCAAGGTCAGTGTCCTATTCCCTCAGGAATAGGGGCTGTGTTTTGTCTAATCTGGACATCTTCCCCAATACCCTGGGTAGTGTTCTATATTACAAGAGATATATTTTATATATTATCATATATCGCATTTGTAAGATTTAGATGATTTATTTATTGCACATTCCTATATTCTTCTTTTAATTATTTGGGATGGGAAAGGTGGGGAAGGTATAAGAAGAAACTATTTTTCATTCCATGAAATTCTCTCATTTAGAAATCTCAGGTTGTATGTCTCCAAACGTTTAAAAAATCTCAGGACTATCAGTTCATAATTCTTGGTTTGAAACCCCTAGACTCTAAAACCTGCTGCCTTCTACAATTTATTGAATAACCAGTATTCCTTTTGGATGAAATAAATCCATTTAAATTCACAGCTGTTCCTTGAACTGAGTCTAAAAAGTTGATCTTAAAAGAATATCTCTTAGCAGATCAATGCAGGAATAACTTGGAACTGGCTGAATTGTAGATGAAGAGAATGATATTGTCTCCCCTGAGTAGACAGTAACAACTTACAGCAGTAGTTGAATTAATAATACTGCACTACTTAAAAGAAAAATGACCTCTTCTTGGTTGAGTTTTCAAGCCATTAACTCACATCACAATATGTCTCTAGAAAGTTAATGTTATTTCCTATATTTCAATATTTTGACTGTTCTCCAATCTCAGTGATGTTGCGACTTTTTCAAAGGTGTGGACTGCAATCAATAGACAAAAAGGTGTTTATTTCAATTTTTATTGGCAAAAGGGGTAACTGAGGTTGAATGTGAGTACATGAGGGTAATGGCTCCTAATCACTAAGCACAGTGCTGTGTGTGTGTGTGTGTGTGTGTGTTCATGTGTGCATGTGTGTGTGTGTGTGTGTGTGTGTACTGGGGGGGAGGATGGCAAGTTCATCTGTGTAGGGATGTTTCAGTGTATAAATTCTCTTCAAAGATTGCTGATCATCATCTTATCTGAAAAGTATAATCTTAGGAAGTTGCTTAAGGCACTACATCCCAACTCTCATCTCCTGTCCTCTGCACATGCTGTACTGCATGCCTGGAATTCATTCCCTCCCCCTTATCACCTCTTCTTCTTAGAATTCCTAGTTTCTTTCAAGAGGCAGTTCATTATAACTTCTAACCAAGGACTGATCCTTTCAATTGATCACATCACTGACCCATAAAGATGAAAATTACTTTATATTGACTTCATCTATTGTTCAATCCTCAAGTACAAGGGAGGCACTTTGAGAACAAGGACTATTTCCTTCTTGCCTTTGTATTCACAGAATGAAGCAAAGTTTCTGCATGTAACTTTCAGTTAGTAAATGCTTTTTGAATGAATGAGAGATACAAAAAGATGCTGTAAGTGGTCACTGGAAGTAAAGATCATTTCAGACACATGTTATGAAAGTGGCAAGATTTGTGACAGAAAAAGAAAGATGAGTAGGGTTTTGATTGAAAGAGATGAAAGAGAAAGAGAGAAGAAGACTTTGCAAAGGTAGGAAAGAATGTGAAAGAAAGTCTGGAGGTGACAAAATATGAGGCACTTTTCTATTTTTAAGTAAGATTTCCTGGAGGAAGTGATTAAGCAGCTAATGGCAGGTTCTTGTAAATACAATAAATAGTGTGCCAGAAATATAAGATATGTGATGTAGGAACAGGGTGAAATACAGTTGGAAGGCTAGCTTGAAACTGAATTGTTGGGATAGACAAGAAGTTTAGTCATCAGAGTAAGGATTTTAGACTTTATACAGGTATTGGAATACAATAAAGGGATTTGAATTTGAGTGACATGATTAGATCTAAGTATAAGGAAGATTTGTCATTGATATGAAAGTATCATGATTAGACAAAGGAGGACTGTTAGGAGAATGAGGGAAACTGAAAAAGTAAGAAGATGGACTAACAGGTGGCATACTATACAATTAGTGAAGAGAAGTGACGTAAGGATCTGAACTAGGTTAGCTACAGAATGAGTAGGAAGAAGGAGAGAGTTATGGAAATAATCTGGAGATAAAATTGTTACGATTTGTGAAGTTATTGGATGAAAGGGGCAAGTGGTTAGATGTGAAGGGTAAATCAAAGGCATTCAAATTTATAATCACATGTGATGGAAAGAATGACCAAGTAGTAAAAGAGGCACAAAAATTTGCTGAGGAAAAGAACTCATTAAAAATGAGAATTAGGCAGGGAGAAACTAATGACTCCACGAGAAACCAAAAACAAACAAACAAACAAACTAAAAAGAATGAAGAAATGTGAAATATTTCATCAGAAAACAACTAACCAGGAAAATAGATTGAAGAGAGATGATATAAGAATTATTGAACTACCCAAAAGCTATGATCAAAGAAAGAGCCTGACATTGTATTTCAAGTAATTATCAAGGAAAACTCCCCTGATATCTTAGAAAAAGAGGGTAAAATAGAAATTTTTTTAAAAAAATCCATTTTCATCACCTCCTGAAAGTGATCACCAAAAGAAAACTCCCAGGAATATTATAGCCAAGTTCTGGAACTCCCGTCGAAGAGAAATATTTCAAGCAGCTGGAAAGCAACCACTCAAATATCATGGGACCATAGGCAGGATCGCCCAAGATTTAGTGCCTTCCATGTTCAAGGAGTGGAAGGCTTGGAATATGAAATTAAGAAAGGCAAAGGAACTAGAATTCCAAATAAAAATCACCTACCCAGAAAAATGGGCATAACCAATTTGGGAAAAAATGGATAATTAATGAAATAGAGGATTTTCAAGTATTCCTGATGAAAAAATCAGAACAGAATGGAAAATTGGACATTGAAACGTAAGACTCAAGAACAAAAAGGTAAACATGAAAGAGTAATCCTATGGGACTCAAAAAAACACTTACATTTTCACATTGGAAGATGATACATTTAATTCCTAAAAACTTTGTCATTGTTATAGAAGTTAAAAGGAGTTTACATAGAGAGATGGCATGAGTGTGTGTCAATTTTGTTGGAATGATCTCCAAAAACAATGAAGCAGGGAAAGTGATGCATTAGGAGAAGAAGGAATTGAGAAGTAGAATGGGAATATATTTCTCAAATAAAAGAGGTACACAAGAAAGAGTTTTTACATGGCAAGGGAAAATGGGGGGTGTGGTGGCAAGCAATTATTGTACCTCATTCTTTTTGGAGCTGGTTCAAAGAGGAAAGAAAGAAAGAAAAAAAAAGAAATAAAGAAAGGAAGAAAGGAAGGAAGGAAGAATGATAGATAGATATGCATACATATACATTTGTGCATAAAATTGCAACTTAACCAATAGTGGAATAGGAGGGGAAAGGAATAAGAGAAAGGGTAGGGGAAGAACAACTTTAACGGATGAAAACTTGGCTATTTTGATCAATGCAACGATCCAAGACAATTCCAAAAACTCACAATGAAAAAAAAATGCTATACTATACACTTCCAGTGAAAGAATCAATAAACTGATTACAACTTGAAGTATAGTTTTCCTATTTTCTTTATTTTTATTGCTTTTTTGGAAATATGGCTAATACGGAAATATGTTTGCATAATTTCACATGCTTATTTGCTTACCTTCTCAATAAGCAGGGAAGGGATTGGAGAGAGAGACTTTGTAACTCAAAGAAAATAATAAATTAATAAATTAAATTAATTATAACAATAATAAATTAAATAATAAATTAAAATGTTAAAAATAAATTTAGAAAAAAAGGCCCTAAAAGAGGTAGAAAAGTATGGAATAAAGGAAGCAAAATATGGTGGATAGAGTCTTAGAGGTAGAATCAAGAGACCTCAGTTCAAACCCACTGCTAACATTTACTGCTTATGTGATCATAGTTAAATTATTTATGTATGAGCCTCAGCTTACTCATTTGTAAAATGAAAGTTTTTGTCAGAAAACCATTAGCTATAGTAGATAAAATATACTTTGAAAACCTTAAAGCCCTTATTAAGTGTTAATTGCTATTATCACAGGTGAAATGTTTGGCCTTAAGGAGAATCACTTGTTCTGGAAGGTAGAGAGGGTAAGTGAAGAAACAAACATGTTTAAAAATAGAAAAGAGAAGAGTTGTAAGAATTCACATCACATGGCTTCCATTTTAGTAAAGTAGGAAGGGAAGTAATATGCTAAGTATGGAAATTCAATTTCCTCAGTTAAGCATGTATTAAACAACTACTATGAACAAAGCTCTTTGCTAGGAGTTGTTCAGTTTGGGGTGGTAGGCAGAGGCATGCCTATGAATTTATTGGTAGATGTAGTTACTAGAGAGGAGACTTCCCTCTGCCAAAGCAGATCAACCCTTGCCTAGCTGCCATTTAAGGTTAAATGTCTTGCCCATGATGAGAAATTGCTATGTAATAGAGGCAAAAATTGAAAATGAATATTCTTGATTTTTTGACTCTGAAGTCAGTTGTCTAGGCAGAGAAATACTTTAACATAGTGCATAATATGTTAGTCTTTTTAAAATTTTTTTTATATTTTTAATTTTTACTTTACAACACTAGGTTCCACAAGTTTTTGAGTTCCAAATATTCTTCCCCTCCCTCCTCTCCCCCAACCCCAAAGACAGCCTGGAATCTGATATATGTTCTATGTATACTTTTGCATTAAACTTATTTACACAATAGTCAAGTTGTAAAGAACAACCATGACCAGTGGAATGAATAATGAAAAAGAAGAAACAAAACCGAAAAAGAAGAGAAAGAAAAAAAGAAAGCAAATAGTCAAGTTTTAAAGAACCATGACCAATGGAAAGAATAATGAGAAAGAAGAAACAAAACCAAAAAAGAAGAGAAAGAAAAAAAGCAAATAGTTTGCCTCAATCCATTTTCAGACTCCATAATTCTTTCTATGGATATAGATAGCTCTTTCCATCATGAGTCCTTTGGAGCTATCTTTAAACTTTGTATTGCTGAGAAGAGCCAAGTCTATCAAAGTTTGTCATCATCCTCACTTAATATTAGATCATGTAGGTCTTTCTGAGTTATTATGAAGTCCATATCTTTCCCATTTCTTATAGCATAGTAGTATTCCATTACATTTATATACCACAACTTGTTCAGCTATTGCCCAGTTGATGGGCATCCCCTTGATTTCCAATTCTTTGCTACCACAAAAAGAGCTGCTGCAAATATTTTTGTACATATGAGTCCCTTTCCCATTTGTGTGATCTCTTTGGATACAGCCCTAGGAGGGGTATTGCTGGGTCAAAGGGTATACATATTTTATAGCCCTTTGGGCATAGTTCCAAATTGCTCTTCAGAATGGCTGGATCTGTTCACAACTCCACCAACAATATATTAATGTCCCAATTTTCCCACATCCTCTCCAGCATTTTTCATTTACCTGTTTTGTCATTTTAGCTGATCTGACAGGAGATATGTGGTACCTAAGAGTTGTTTTGATTTGCATTGCTTTAATCAACAGTGATTTAGAAGATTTTTTCATATGCCTATAGATATCTTTAATTTCTTCCTCTGAAAACTGCCTATTCATATCCTTTGACCATTTCTCAATTGGGGAATGGCTTGTATTTCTATAAATTTGGCTCAGTTCCCTGTATATTTCAGAGATGAGGCCTTTATCAGAGACACTAGTTTTAAAGATTTTCTCCCAATTTTCTGCTTCCCTCCTAATCTTTGTTGCATTGGCCTTTGTTATACAAAACCTTTACAATTTAACATAATCAAAATTATCCATTTTGCATTTTGTAGTGCTCTCTATCTCCTGTTGTGTCATGAATTCTTTGCTTTTCCATAAATCTGATAGCTAAACAATTCCTTGCTCTCCCAAATTGCTTATGGTATCAGCCTTTATTCCTAAATCATGAACCCATTTTGCCTTTATTTTGGTATATGGTGCAAGATATGAGTCTGTGCCCACTTTAGTGCCTACCATTTTCCAATTTTCTTAGCAGTTTTTGTGAAATAGTGAATTCTTAGCCCAGAAGCTGGATTCTTTGGGTTTATCAAAGAGTAGATTGCTATAGTCATTGATTATTGCATCTTGTGTATCTAACCTATTACACTGATCCACCACTCTGTTTCTTAGCCAGTACCAAGTAGTTTCAATGACTGCTGCTTTATAGTACAGTTTAATATGTGATATGGCTAGGCCACCTTTCCTAGCATTTATTTTCATTAATTCCCTTGATATTCTGGACATTTTGTTCTTCCAGATGAATTTTGATATTATTTTATCCAGCTCTATAAAATAATTTTTTGGTAGTTCTATTACTATGACACTGAATAAGTAAATTAATTTAGGTAAAATTCTCATTTTATTATATTAGCCCAGCCTAACAATAAGCAACTGATGTTTTTTTTTTCATTTATTTAGATATGACTTTATTTGTGTGAAAAGTTTTTCATAATTATGTTCATATAGGTCCTGAGTTTTTCTTGGCAGGTAGATTCCCAAATATTTCATAGTGGATACAGTAACTTTAAATTGAATTTCTCTTTATATCTCTTGCTGTTGGGATTTGTTAGTAATATATACGAATGCTGAGGATTTATGTGGATTTATTTTATATCCTGCAAATTTGCTAAAGTTTTTTATTATTTCAAGTAGTTTTTTACTTGATTTTTTAGGATTCTCTAAGTAAATCATCATATCATCAGCAAAGAGTGATAACTTAGCTTCTTCTTTTCCTATTCTAATTATTTCAATTCCTTCTTCTTTTTTTATTGCTAAAACTAACATTTCTAATACCAAATTGAATAATAGGGGTGATAATGGACATCCTTGTTTTACCCCTGATCTTATTGGGAATGGATCTAGCTTATCCCCATAACATATAATTCTTGCTGATGGTTTTAGGTAGATGTTACTTATAATTTTAAGGAAAACTCAATTTATTCCTCTGCTTTCTAGTGTTTTTAATAGGCATGGATGTTGTATTTTGTCATAAGCTTTTTCTGCATCTATTGAGATAACAATATGGTTTCTGCTAGTTTTGTTGTTGATGTGATCTATTATGCTGATAGTTTTCCTCATATTGTACCAGCCTTGCATTCCTGGAATAAATACTACCCAATCATAGTGTATTATTCTCATGATGAATTGCTGTAATCTTTTTTTGCTAATATTTTATTTAAAATTTTCACATCAATATTGATGAGAGAAATTGGTCTATAATTTTCTTTCTGTTTTGACCCTTCCTTGTTTGGGCATTAGTACTATATTTGTGTCATTAAAAGAATTTGGTAGGACTCCTTCTTTGCCTATTTTCCCAAATAGTCTATAAAGTATGGGAATTAATTGTTCTTTAAACATTTGATAGAATTCACATATAAAACCATCTGACCCTGGAGATTTTTTTCCTAGGGAGTTCATTGATGGCTTGCTCAATTTATTTTTCTGAGATGGGGTTATTTAGGTATTTCACTTCCTCCTTTGTTAACCTGGGCAATTTATATTTTTGTAAATATTCATCCATTTCCCTGTGGTAGTCCAAATTATGGGCATAAAGTTGGGCAAAATAATTCCTAATTATTGTTTTAATTTCCTATTCATTGGAGGTGAATTCACCCTTTTCATTTTTGATATTGGTAATTGGGCTTTCTTCCTTCATTTTTTTAAATCAAATTGACCAAAGGTTTATCAGTTTTATTGGGTTTTATCATAAATCAAGCTCTTAGGGGGGCGGAGTCAAGATGGCAGCTGGTAAGCAGGGACTAGAGTGGGCTCCATACCCGAGTCCCTCCAAAAACCTATAAAAAATGGCTCTGAACCAATTCTAGAACGGCAGAACCCACAGAACAGCCAAGGGAAGCAGGGCTCCAGCCCAGAACAGCCTGGATGGTCTCTGGGTGAAGTCTACTCCACACAGAGCTGGGAGCTGGGAATGGAGTGGAGCAGAGCCCAGCCTGAGCGGCGTGGACCATCCAGACCAGAAGCCGGGCGGAGGGGGCCCTAGCGCCCTAAATATGTGAGCTGCGGCACTTACCAGACCCCTTCGATCCACAAACACCAAAGACTGTGGAGAAGGTTAGTGGGAAAAGCTGCGGGAGTGGAAGGAGTTCACAGTTCGGCTTCCAGCCCCGGGGGCAGCGGAGGTGGGTCAGCTACAGCTGTTGTTACTTCCGGCTCCAGGCCCACCTGGTGAGAGGAATTAAGTGGCAGATCAGAGCAGGAGTGCAACAGCCTGCTGAAGATCTAAGCCCAGTCTGGACTGGGGGTTCTTGGGGAAGGAGTAGTGCAGGTCTGACAGAACTGGCACCTCCCCCCCAAATGTGGAACATAGAACTCATTAGTCTACAAGCAGTCATACCCGACTGAAAAACTCAAGGGTCAAGTTAGTTGGTTGGGAATATGGCCAGGCAGCGAAAACACGCCCAGATTCAGTCTCAGACTTTGGATTCTTTCTTTGGTGACAAAGAAGACCAGAACATACAACCTAAAGAAGACAACAAAGTCATAGAGCCTACAACAAAAGCCTCCAAGAAAAACATGAACTGGCCCCAGGCCATAGAAGAACTCAAAAAGGATTTGGAAAAGCAAGTTAGAGAAGTAGAGGAAAAATTGGGAAGAGAAATGAGAAGGATGCGAGAAAAGCATGAAAAACAAGTCAATGACTTACTAAAGGAGACCCAAAAAAATACTGAAAAATACACTGAAGAAAACAACACCTTAAAAAACAGACTAACTCAAATGGCAAAAGAGCTCCAAAAAGCCAAGGAGGAGAAGAATGCCTTGAAAGGCAGAATTAGCCAAATGGAAAAGGAGGTCCAAAAGACCACTGAAGAAAATACTACTTTAAAAATTAGGTTGGAGCAAGTGGAAGCTAGTGACTTTATGAGAAATCAGGATATTATAAAACAGAACCAAAGGAATGAAAAAATGGAAAGACAATGTGAAATATCTCCTTGGAAAAACCACTGACCTCAAAAATAGATCCAGGAGAGATAATTTAAAAATTATTGGACTACCTGAAAGCCATGATCAAAAAAAGAGCCTAGATACCATCTTTCAAGAAATTATCAAGGAGAACTGCCCTGATATTCTAGAGCCACAGGGCATAATAGAAATTGAAAGAATCCATCGATTGCCTCCTCAAATAGATCCCAAAGAGAAATCTCCAAGGAATATTGTTGCCAAATTCCAGAGCTCCCAGATCAAGGAGAAAATACTGCAAGCAGCCAGAAAGAAACAATTTGAGTATTGTGGAAACCCAATCAGAATAACCCAAGATCTGGCAGCTTCTACATTAAGAGATCGAAGGGCTTGGAATGCGATATTGGGAAGGAGCAAAATGTAGTTAGCCTTTCACAACATGAGTATTGTGGAAGGGTTATACATAATGATACATGCGTGACCTAGGTTGAAGTGCCTGACCTCTTAGGGAAGGTGGGTGGGAAGGGAAGAAGGGAGAGAATTTGGAACTCAAAGTTTTAAAAACAGATGTTCAAATACAAACAAAAAAAAGTTTTTGCATGCAACTAAAAAATAAGATACACAGGCAATTGGGCGTAGAAATTTATCTTGCCCTACAAGAAAGGAAGGGAAAAGGGAATGAGAGGGGAGGGGGGTGATAGAGGAGAGGGCTAACTGGGGAACACGGCAACCAGAATATAAGCCATCTTGGAGTGGTGGGGAGGGTAGAAATGGGGAGAAAATTTGTAATTCAAACTGTTGTGAAAATCAATGCTGAAAACCAAATATGTTAAATAAATAAATTTAAATTAAAAAAAATAAATCAAGCTCTTAGTTGTATTTATTAGTTCAATAGTTTTCTTGCTTTCATTTTCATTAATGTCTCCTTTGGCTTTCAGTATTTCTAATTTGGTATTTAATTGGGGATTTTCAGTTCATTCTTTTTCTTTCTTTTTCAGTTTCATGCCCAATTCATTCATCTTCTTTCTCTCTATTTTATTCATGTAAGCATTTAGAGATATAAAACTTCCTCGAAAAATTGTTTTTTTTTTGCATCCCATAAGTTTTGGTATGTTGTCTCAGTATTGTCATTCTCTTGAATGAAGTTATTAATTCTTTCTATGATTTTTTCTTTGGCCCACTCATTCTTTAGGATTAGATTATTTAGTTTCCAATTAATTTTTAGTTTATCTTTCCATGGTCCTTTATTACACATAATTTTACTGCATTATGATATGAAAAGGATGCATTGACTATTTCTGCCTTTCTGCACTGGATTGTGAGGTTTTTATGCCCTAATACATGGTCAGTTTTTGAGTATGTGCCATGTACTGCTGAGAAAAAAAAGTATATTCCTTTTTATCCCCATTCAGTTTTCTCCAGAGGTATATCATATCTGCCTTTTCTAAAGTTCTATTCACCTCCTTAACTTCTTTCTTGTTTATTTTGAGGTTAGGATTTATCAAGTTCAGAGAGGGGGAGGTTAAGGTTCCCCACTAGTATAGTTTTGTTCTCTATTTCCTCCTGTAACTTCCTTAAGTTCTCTTCTAAAAAATTGTATGCTATACCACTTGGTGAATATATATTAGATAGTGATATTGCTTCCTTGTCTATGGCGCCTTTTAGCAGGATATACTGTTCTTCCTTATCTCTTTTAATTAGATCTATCTTTGCTTTTGCTTTGTCTGAGATTAGAATTGCTACCCCTGCTTTTTTAAATTTTTTTTGCTTTAGCTGAAGCACAATATATTCTACTCTAGCCTTTTACCTTTACCCTGTGTGTTTCCCCCTGTTTCAAATGTGTTTTTTTGTAAACAACATATTGTAGTATTATGGTTTTTCATCCGTTCTGCTATCTGCCTCCATTTTATGGGACAGTTCATCCCATTCACATTCACAATTATGATGACTATATGTGTCTTTTTCTCCATCCTATTCCCCTCATTTATGCTTTTATTTCTCTCTTCTCCCTTCCACTCCTCAAAAGTTTTTCTTTTGACTGCCACCTTCCTCACTTTACACTCCTCATTGATTCTTCTCCTTTCTCTCACCCTTTTCCCATTGCTACTTATTCCCTTCTTTCTGACCACCCCCCTTTTCTTTCCCCTTTCCCCTTCTACAGCCTGTAGGACAAGTTCGATTTCTACACTTATTGGAGAATATTATTCCCTTCTTGAACCAAATCCAATGAGACTAAAGCTCAAATACTGCTCTTCTCCCCCACTTCTTTCCCTCTTCTGTAATATTTTTTTGTGCCTCTTTATGTGATGTAATTTACCTTTTTTGACTAACTTGTTGCCTCTTCTCCCAGATCTATCCATTTACATACCTTAATTATGTTTCTTATCATTATATCAGTTATTTTATACTAACACTCTCAGTCTATGTGTATCCCTTCCAATTGTCATAATAACTGTACTATTCTCAAGATTGACATATATCTATATCCAAATAGATATAAAACATATATAAAACAATATAAACCTATATAAGGATGAAAATAATTTGCCCTTATTGATTAACAGGGTTTTCCCCCCATTTACCTTTTTATATCTCTATTGAGTTTTATATTTGAAGATCAAATTGTCCATTGAGCTCTGGCCTTTTCATCAGTAAAGTCTTGAATTCCCTTATTTCATTGAATGTCCATCTCCTTGCCTGAAAAATTATGCTCAGTTTTTCTGGGTAGTTGATCCTTGGTTATAGTCCAAGCTCCTTTGCCTTTTGGGATATCATATTCCAGTTTCTCCTGTCTTTTGATGTAGAAGCTACAAGATCCTGTGTGATCCTGACTGTAGTTCTGCAATATTTGCTTTGTTTCATTCTAGTTTCTTGCAGTATTTTCTCCTTGACCTGATAATTCTGGAATTTGGCTATTTCTTGGAGTTTTCAATTTGGGAGCTCTTTCGGGGGTGATCAGTGGATTCTTTGGATGACTATTTTACCCTCTGGTTCTAGGACCTTATGGCAGTTATCTTTGATGATTTCTTGGAGGACACTGTTCAGGCTCTTTTCTTTCATCATCTCTTTCCAGTAGACCAATAATTCTTAGATTGTCTCTCTGGGATCTATTTTCTAGTTCAGTTGTTTCTTCCAATCAGATATTTCATGTTTTCTTTTAATTTTTATTCTTTAGATTTTGTTTGACTGATTATTGATGCCTCATAGAGTCATTACATTCTACTCACTCAATTCTAATTTTTAATGAATTGTTATCTTCATTTTGCTTTTGCTTCTTTTCCATTTGGTTAATTTAATTTTTCAAGGGGCATCATTCTCTCTAACTAGATTCTGAATCTCCTTAGCCATTTCACCAATTTTGCTTTTTAAAGATTTGTTCTCTTCAGTTGATTTTTTTTTTCATTTTCTCTTTTACCTCTCTAATTTAGTTTTTAAAGTCCTCCTTAAGTTCTTCTAGGAATGTCTTTTGGGCTGGAGACCAGTTGACATTCCCTTTTGTTGTTTCAGATGTGGGTATAGTGTCAATGCTGTCCTCTTCGTAATTGGTATTTTGATCTTCCCTGTCTCCATAAAAAGAATCAAAGGTCCTTGGTTTTCTCAAGTGTTTCTTCATGTTGGTTAACTTTTTCCTGGCTTTAAAGTGGATTTCTGCTTCTGTGGCTAAGGGGACCCTGTTCCAGGCTTCTTGTTCTGGCTTTGTATGCTATGGCCTCTGGTTTTGTGATATGTGGGTGAGGGGTGGTCTGGCTGCTGGAAGTCTCCTCTTCCCTGGGACTGCTCTACAGCATGGGTGGTCTCAGCTCTTGTCTGTGCTGGTGTCTCCCATGTCTCCTGGCTATGTTAAGGCACCTCTGGGTTCCTGGTGTTGACCTTTGCTGGCTCCACCCCCTGGGGCTCAGGAACTCCTGCTGTTTGGCTACTGAAGCCCCACATTTGGCTCCTCTATTTCAGGGTTTCTCCCAAGGGAGTATTATCTGGGTGAGGAAGGCAGGAATGAGCATCATTTTACCTGGTAATTATGGTTCCTGGAAGTTCAAGAAGGCAAACTTCAAACCTTTAGACTGTGGGCTGCAAGCCTCATGAGTAGTTGTTCTTGCGACTACAGGCACTGCAATGCTGCCTCTTGTGGATCTGACAGACTCCTGTCCAGGGCTGGGAGGCCTGGCAATCACCACCAGTTTCACATGCCCAGATTCTCCCAGTCTGAATTGCTGGCTGAGTTCTGCCACTGCTTCACCTCATGTGTTAGTCTTAAAGTCAGCAAGACCCAAATTTACTTCAAATGCTTCCTTGCTAGCTGACCCTGGCAAATCACTTAAAATCTGTTTACCTCAGTTTCCTTATCTATAAAATGGGGATTATAACTGAATCTGACCTTCAAAGCCAACTTTATATCCTCTACAGAAATTGCCACTTGTTATTATCGTACTATGCTGTCCCTCATTAGAGTTAGAATTAATAAAGTTTTCTTTTCTTTTTTTAACGATACAATTCTTGTGTTCAAGAAATTTACATTCTCCTAGAAGATGTGGAATGTATACAGATAAGTCTATTACAAAATCACATAAAATAAGACAAAATTGAACATGTATGGGAATAATTGAGGAGGGATAATACACTTTCACTTTGAGAAATCAGAAAAGGCTTCATATAGAAAGTAATTAATAAGTAAAAGAGTATATGTACTCAAATATTTGGCACTGCAACTCAAAAATCTTATCAAAAGCTCAGATAGTATATCTTCATAAAGATAGTAAAGAAAATTTGACAGGAAACCATTGAACTTAAAAGATCCTATTATTGTATATGTGAACAGAACAAAGTTTGCGTGAGAAAATAGTACAGAAGCTGACAAAAGAGTTAGAAAGGAAGGCCGGAGAGCATGAGAAAAAAAACAGGTTGACACAAATGGAAACTAAGAATAGGTTTTGAAGAAAAGAACAAAGGAATGTTTCTATTAAAACAATTTTAAAGACTTAGAAAATGCATATTCAATTTCTAACTCTGTGTCTGATTAAAGTGGACATCAGTTGAGGATCTGGTGTTCTGTCATCACATTAATGAAATGGAAATCTATTTTTGATTTTAAAGATTATGTGAAAATGGGAGTTAAAGAAATACATGCTTAATTTTCATTTATTTCTTATATGAGTAAATAGAACTGGTATTGTATCTGGATGGGGGAGGATGCATAGCCACTTTTTAAGGGGCTTCAGCCTCACGGCTAAGATTTGAATGGCTCCTTTGTCCAAATGTGAACTCATCTGGTGCCACAGGGATATTTAGTACATCTTTCAATTTAGCTCAAGTCCTCTGGACTTCAAATAATCTACTACTGGGGCCTTTAACTTTAGAAGTCCTCTTCATACAAGGAGCATGAGGCTGAATAATTTGGTGTTATTATTTTAACCTAAAAATGTATGACTTTCATTTGGATTTTCCTGAAGCTATTTTCTCTTTTTTACACTATGGTATGAAAGGAAGTATGAAGGAAAGGATTATGAAAGCAATATTTCTATTGTCACATGATTTCTTTCCTTGCTGTTCATGGAGAATAGCCTTCCCTGAACTCTTCTCTCTCATCTTTCTAAACCCAGCATAGTAGACACGATTCAATAAAGTCTTTCAATCAAGCACCCTAATTAAAATAATTTGAAAGGTCTCCACACAATGACTGTCTGTCTGTTCACTCTGCTACATTCCTACTCTGACTGCAGAATCTTTTGGCAGTAGTCATTAGTTACAGCACAATCACTAACACATTCAGGGTTGGTAGAATATAAACCCTTGGAGAGAGTAAGGAGTTTAATTTTGATCTTGGCATTGCCAAAGCATAGCACAGGGCTGGGTATGTAGTAAACATTTAATAAAATATGTGTTGATTAGATTGCTAGAGAGAGTTATCAACTCAGTATCAAAAGTCTGAGAAAGCACAAAATTCCCTTTAATTTTGCAGTGGAAATGGTGTCCTCTGGAAATGAGAAGCACCACGCCATGGTGTATTCATATCTAAGAGACTGTGGGTCCATCCTCCTTGGTTCCTCAGAGGGCAGATCAGCTATATCAATTTTTCATTAGGTAAAAAGGAGCACCGAGAGAAATTGTACCAGAAAATATGGCCACACAAATTTCTGTTGACTTACATTAGCGATTCTTGCCCATTCTTTGTAAATAATACTGCTTCAAGATTGATTTTGCCATAAGACCTGCAATCCTGGTGTGGTGTTATTGCTCCATTAAATTATCTCAAGTTTGTCAAAACCCACAGAGAATGGCATTGCCTACCCCAAGTATTATCTCATCACTGGGGAGAAGTGAAGGAGAGCATTACTCTGATTCATTTTTAGTACTGGGTAATGCACATAAATGCATCACGCATACATCTATTATAGAGGTAGAAAGACTCCAGAAAGAATAAAGAATCCTTTGAAGAAGCATGTAATACATACAGAACTTTATAGCTGTGTGACTCGAGTTAAGGGTCCTCTGGTGCTTCCATTATCCAATCTATTTTTCCTGGAGTTTATAATTCAGCTAGACCCATTTTCTTCAAGTAGAAACTTGGCATACAATCACCTACCTAGGGGGAAAGTTTTAGGGGAACTCCTCAATTTCCCCAATATACTTGTAACCTCAGTAATGATACAGGTAGTCCCTGTAGCAATGTCGAATGCAGCCCCAATATAGGCCTTCTCATACTGTAAGAATTTTGCCCATGCCTGTTGATAAAATTTTAATGAAGGATACGCAAAATATACTGGGGGCTTTACCCGCTCTCTCTCAATATCAAGAGGCTACAGTGGAACACAGAAACTGGAAATGATACAGATTAATCTGAATAATCTTTATATATATAATATATTATATATATATATATATATATATATATATATATATATATATATATATATATAAAATACGTGTTTGTGTGTGTGTGTGTGTGTGTGTGTGTACACACATTTGTATATGCATTCAATTATAGCAACAGATTAGAGATTGTATAAAATCCAGTTTTGGAACCCATCATTAATTCACAAACTTATAGAGCCCTTCTTCTCCCTGCTACCCACCCTACTCAGGAGACTATAAACCTCTTGAGGGCAGGGAGTATTTTAACCTCAAAGTCCAGTGCAGGGTATACTTAATAAATACCTGTTGAATTGAAATGAACTATCAGTGCCTAAATACTCTTCTGTAGCTTCCCCCATGCTGGAACCTTTTCTAGAGTTTTATGTTTTATAAAATCTTAGGACTATAGATTTATGGTTTGAAGGGAGCTAGGGATTATTGAGTCCAACAGTCATTTTAAAGATGGAGAAGTGGAGACCCAGAGAGATTACATAACTTACCCAAGGTCACATAGGTCTTAAGTAGAAGCACTTATGATTTTAAGCTACAAAATATACTTTGGAACACATAACTACTATGTTTGAAGTAGTTCTCTAAGTTTTAAAAGTTTTTTGTATATATATATATGTTTCAGGGATATCTGCTGACATTGAAAAAGAGCCTGGCCAATAAAGTAATAAATAGGGTTTGTCTATTTCATCAGTCTATTCTTCAGATCCAATCACCAAATCCTGTGTACTCACTCAAGTGCTCTAGTCAGTCCCATAATTTTGTTCCAAATAAAATAGTGTCTCATTTAATTTTTTTCTCATCATTCACTCATCTTGATGCCTTTCTATTAGTACAGAGTCTGAATTTCATCAACCACCTAGATCTGGTGAGTATTTTATAGCTCTGGCCCAGCCATGGCTCTTCTGGAGTAAATTCATTTGTGTAATTATTGAACCCAAAAGTGGGAAACTTCTACCTGCAAAAGTGTTGTAACTTCGCAATAGCATCTGATCCTCCTAAAGGAACTGGAATCAGTGGAAACATTTGAGAAAGTAACAAGATCAGATAACCCTGTATGTCAAACCTGCATGATTCTAAGGGGCTCTTGCTTTCTTTCTTTGTTTTCCTCATTCTGACATTGTTTTAACTTCTCCCTATATTTGGGCCCTACATATTGAACTTGCTTGTCAGACTTGGCTTATCAGATTTTTGTCTTCCAGACTAAAGGCAATCACCGATAGTTGGCAGTAAACAGTGGATATCAACCCACGTCCCCCATCATCCCCTGGATGCTGCCTATGCTCCATTCCAGTCAAAGTCCTCCCCAGGACGCCTTCTATAATCTCTGATTTGCAAATACTCAACCTACAAACACCCCATCTAATCCACGCAATACCCCCCACTTCTCAGCCCTTATTGCAGTTGCTACTGATATCTAAACAGGTCTAGTATGAGTTCTTCCTTATAAAGCACATTTATAATATACTTAAACCTAGTGGCATATTGGATGCCCAGATCTGAGCACCCTTTTCTGATGATTGGGAATTGATCTTGTTTTTGGAAGATCAGAAGCTTAGCTCTCAGGCTGAATCTGCAAGATCATTGTAATCAGTTAAAGAAGGACTTTTTAAGAAGCTACTATATGCCATGACCTATGCTAGGTGCTGTTGACACAAAGAAAGAAATGAAACAGTTCCTCTCTTCAAGAAGCATAAATTCTGTTAGGAGACATGCGCATGCATCATTTCTGCTCAGATGCTCTTTCTCATATCTTAGTGTCTTGGCTTCCAAATCCATGGAGTCTCAGGTTTTTGAGAAAAGGTGAGGAAAGAATGGAGGCTCAGGTTTTTGGGAAAAGTCGAGGAAAGTTACTAATCATAGAACTTGCAAGAAATGAGGAAATTTAGAAGTAATAAAAACTTTGCAGAATAAATTGCATGTGCCTTCACTGAAAAATTAAAGAACCAAACTTGGGCATCCTTTTCCAAGGATTTCATTATTTTAGCTTGTTCCTTAATAGTTCTAATCCATATTTTGGATTTACCTCTCAAGTATTATTTCCCTTTCTGAAAGATGATTCCCTCACACTCAGTTCATATTTCCATAGTCAGGCATAAGTTGTGCTAAGATGAAAGACAAACCCTGAGTTCAATAATGGTTCATAAAATGGCTCATAAACCGCTTCCCCAAACTCTTGTGGATGACTCACCTTTAAGCGACTTTCTCAGAAGGGGAGTGGCATGTTGACATTTTTAGAACATCACCACCCTAGATTTAAAATATATTAATGCACAGCAAGAACATGCAGAAAAGCCATTTTTGTTATCATACACCATAAGATATCCAAAAGACTAAAGTAAGTGACTCCAAAGTGGGAGAGATGACATCATCCCTGAAGTTGTGTGGTTTGACATCAAGGACTTTGTGATCAACCAATAGGTGAATGAGAAGACAGGTTGCATCCCATACTACATTTATTAGCCAAATGTCAGTCTACAAAACAATCGAACCTACCCCTGTGTTTCACCTCTCTTCCCTATCTCTCCTCCCTCTTTTATGAAAATTCTCAACCTTCCTCTTTCTGAGTCAAGTGTGAACACATAAGATCAGTAACTGTAACTGGCTGCTACCCATACCTATGATACTGCTAATGGGGAAATCTGCCTCTCCCCCATCATCCAAATCACCTGCAGCAGGTGCTTCTTGGAGGAAGGGATCTCTGACTGATGCATAAGAGCCCCCTACCTGTTGAGTTTTCAGTTTGGTTTAGAATGGGTAAGCAAAATGAGCAAGCATGAATAGGTTACTACCAGCCATCTTCCAAACTTCCCTATAACAATTAAAGATATTATAGTACTTCAATTCACCCAAATTTTCATAACCTCAGTATTATATTTGACTCCTGATTTTCCCCCATCCCCAATTCACATATCCAATCAATTGCCAGATCTTGTTGATTCCACTTTCACATAGTTCTATCTATCCCCTGCCTTTTTTCCTTTTTTTAAAGTTAAAATAATTATTTAATATTTTTAGTTTTCAATATTAATTTCCACAAGATTTTGAGTTACAAATTTTCTCCCCATTTCTACCCTCCCCCCACTCCAAGATGGCATATATTCTGATTTCTCCTTTCCCCAGTCTGCCCTCCCCTCTGTCACCCTACCCCACCCCCACCTTATCTCCTCTCCCCTTACTTTCTTGCAGGGCAAGATAGATTTCTATACCCCATTGCCTGTACATCCAACTTCCCCGTTGCATGTAAAAACAACTATTTTTTGAACATTTGAGTTCTAAATTCTCTCCCTTCTTCCCTCCCCACCCACCCTCCTTGATAAGGCAAGCAACTCAATACAGGCCACACATGTATCGTCATGCAAAACACTTCCATAATAGTCATGTTATGACAGACTAACTATATTTCCTGCCATCCTATCCTGTCCCCTTAACTTTTTTTGACTCGCTATCTCCTGCCTTTACTAATAGTCACTACTCTAGTTCAGGTCATCACTACATCTCAACTTGCCTATTGCAGTAGTTTAATAACTGGTCTCCTTGTCTCATCTGTTCCCATTCAAATCCTCTGAAAATATTACTCCCCCACTCAACAAACTCTAGAGGCTCCCTATGGTTTCTAGGATCAAATATAAGTTTTACTTTACATTTCTCTTTTTTGTGTAAGTGTCCTCTGAGATTTCTTCTAGACTTTGATCAACTGTTGTGATTTTAAGATGTTCAAGACTCCAAGATACAACAAAAAGCACTCTTTAAAAAAGAAATAGAGATAACTCACTAATCCTGACCCAAGGCAGGTCACTGGGACAGGCAGGCTTTTTCTCTATTCCTTGTTCTTTCCCATATAGCTGAGTAGTTCTGGTCATGCCACTTAATCTTCTCAATTCTGATTCCTTATTTGTAAATTGGAAATAATAATTGTAGTTCTTACCTCATGGGGTTCTTGTGAATTAAAAAACAAAACAAAACAAAAATCCCAAGTCTTTGCTAATTTTAAAGTACTATATTAATTTATACTGGTGTTATCATTTATTCCATTTGCACTGCTATTTGTCCATGAGCCCTCTTGGCATAGAGAGAATTAATCTGATACACTAATTCACACTAAAGTATTAGTAATCTAACAAACACTTGATATGTTAACCCTACAAAGTGCTTGCACTTTGAAAGTGAATCCCTGTAAGCAATAATATTTACTCTAAATGGATGACTATATATTGGCAAAAAAAAGAAAAAGGAAATATTCTGCACCTGGCTATGTGTTACCTTAGGTTCCCTTAAATCATACCACACAGGGAATATTGATTCTATGAACAACAAAAAAATGCTGTTCATGAAGCTAATGGCAAAAGTAACATTTTTCTAGTTTGCAAACTTTCCCAAACAGAGTAAGTCTGTGCAATCATGTGATTGCGGTCTACATCTTGATAAAGTTAGTGAACATTGACCTTCCTGTGCACTATCAGTAAAGTGTTTAGTAATATGTCATAACGAAATCTGTATGTGGCTTGAAGAAAATATAAAGCACATAGATACTGATTATTTCTGGGTGAACTAGGGATGAAATCAGCCGTCCCTGGCTAATTCAAAGACTTCAGAAACCCATTCAGAACTCTGGCAAGATGCAGAGCAGACAATATGATGAAGAGTATAAGAAGGTCATATCAAAGGGCACAGCTATATTTCCAATAACAAAAAAAGAGCTTCCATAAAGGCTGCTGCTAATGATGGGAACATCAATGTCTCAAAATAAAACTGAGCTAGTCACAGTTATATATGCATGTACTTGCATATTCTCATAGAATTGAAATAATTATTTCTGCTCATGAAATCTGGTGTCTGTGAACTTAAATATATTTTCATTACTATAATTAAATAGAATCAGTTTCATTTACAATACAATAATGCATTATATTTTATGCATTTAAAATTATTATGAGAAAGGGTTATAGGCTTTACAGAACTGCCAAGATTGTCTATGACAGAAAAAGAGGTTAAGAACATCAGCTTTAGAAAATGTTGTTTTTGTTTTGTTTTCAAGGGAGAAAGGCTTTTTAATTTTTCTGACATTGTGACTGCTTTTAGAGTTAATGAGGCATTTATATTTGACTGGATTCTTAGATTCATCACTTTCCATTCAATAATAATTGACATTTATGTACAGTGGATTAAGGTGTGTAAAGAACTTTCTGGATAGGAAGTATGTGGTAAGGAATAGTGAGCATATAGTACCAGGTTAGGAGTCAGTAAGATCCTTAGTTCACAATCTAATTATTTCTGTAATTAGGAATAAATAGGAATGCCATATGCTCACATTTTTTTGGTAGGGAAGGGAAATTTCACTAGGTGGGTAAGGCTGAGAAAATTATGTCTAGAAATGACTGTGAAGTTAAGAAAAATAAAGTAGGAATTCGGATGTAGGGATTTCTAAACTCTCTTCCAGTTCTAGATCATAATATTCCATGACTATATATTAACTAGTTACTCAAAAGACATGCGATTTCATCATAGTGTCTATAACTTCACTTGAGAAACATGACAGTCTTTCCATACGTCGGTTGACGGTGTCATGAGTTGCTAAAACTAAAAAACAAATCACAATCTAAGGTCCAGATTTTTAAGGATGAGCCTCTTTAAATTTAGCTTGATTGACTAGACCTTGGATAATGACCAAGTGTATGTAGCTGGGAAAGAATTTGAACCTAGGTCTTCCTAAGCCCAGAAGCGACTCTCTACCTTATACCTTGTGTGCTTTGCACGAAAATTCAAAGAATATATGTATGTATATGTGTGTGTACTTGTGTGTGTATGCACACATATGTCTGCAAGAGAACCTCTCAGATCACAGTCCATCTAAAATATAATAGCTAAGACCTAAGGAGTTTCTGGAGGCATATGAAATTTAAATAACTTGCTCAGGAACACACCATTAGTGTGAAAGATAGGATTTGAATGCAGGTCTTCCTGATGCCAAGTTGGACTCTATTCACTATAATACTGATTCTTAAGGTCATTCCAGTCTCTTTAATTTTAAAAGACATGTATTAGGCAGTGGCCATATAAATTTTTAACGTTCATATACTAATAACAAATATTTATCTATGGTTGAGTATATACAAAATCATGCACTAGATACTGTTGAGTGGCCAAAGCTGTATGAAACATTACTCCTTGCTCTCAAGGGATTTTGTTGGAGAGAAAGAGCATGGAAAGATGCCAGAAAAGATAGATGATAATAATACAAAATAAAAGTTTAGATATTTCATAAGGCAATCAAATAAATCATATAGGGACTCAGAGAATAGGAATTCTAGGAAGGGAGATAAGATTTTAGCCTGTACAGTACTCAAGAGCCTCATTGGAGCCTTTTTTTTTTGGTGGGGGGGATCTTGAATAATTATGAAGTAACTGGTCAGTCAGAGATTGGAGAAGAGATAGGTTAGACTAAAAAGACATCTGTAAGTGAAAGGTCAGATGTATTCATTTTTTAAAAAGATGAAAAGGATGAAATGGTCCAAAAGGAAATTTAAATCATGTTTGGGCTAAAATGTGATGAAGTGATTATAGAATAGTTCTAATCTGACTGGTCTCTAATGACCCAAGTTTGATAAAATAGCTATTACTTCTGCTGTCATCAATTCTTTACTCAATACAAAGGGAGAACCGAAGTTCACTGTCTTGCTTACTCAGCTTGGCAAAGAAAGTAAAGACATTCCAGGAATGAGAGTTAGATGCACTGCATTTCAATCTGTTGTCATCATCTATAAAATAAGGAATTTTAACTTGATGAACTCTAAGAAAGCAGCCATAATTCTCCAATTCTTACACTTATTCTCTCTCTTAAATTTTTCCCCTTTTTAGAAAACAGGACAGTGAGTCCCTTAAGAAACAGATTTGATAATGAAGCTTTTTTTAACTTCTAAATATCTTGTTGATTCCACTTCCACAGATTCTTCCTAGTCTGCATACTCTTCCTTATTTTTCATTTCCTTAGATTGCAAATGGTTACTAAGTTGACATCCTTACTCCAATCCATCCCCTGCTCCACTACAGACTTTTTCACCTTCTTGCCATTTGCAGCATCTACTCCAGATACATGTGTGTACACACAAACATACATGTATGTATACATATATAGAATATTGATAATGATATAAACTAACAGATGATCTCTAGGTTTTCCATCTCTCTGTACAGAGACCAGAGTGCAGATAATAAGCATTTTTCATCCATTGGGTTTTCCTATGGAGTGTTCCTGGGCTTAATAAAGTCAGTATACCATCTTTTAAAAACAGCAGCATCTGAAGGACATAACCTTCAGGTGATTTAGACTCTTTAATTTGGACTCTGCCACAGGCATCCTCCATCAAAATGTCAAGCCTTTTCTGACTTCGGCAAGCCACCAACTCCCATGCTAACTTTGATATCTATGATCAAAAGTTCAGGAAAGGTATCTCTTGATTCATCTTTCAAAGAATCATGTGGCTTTAATATATATGTATATATATACATAGGAAATACCATGTTAGAAGAGAGCCTTTAGAATAGCATTTTTTTCTACCTAAAAAATATTTTTATAGGCAAGAAAAAATTATCATAGTAAGATTTTGTAGTCTCTTCCCTTTCAATCGTGTAGAAGAAAAATGTGGGATAGTGCAGAAAATCATTTGCAAAAAGTCGATTACTTTACCTCATCATACCTTCATCAAGGATACCCTTAACATCTGTAGATTGTTTTCCTTTTTTAATAAACTATTTTTAAACAGCAAAAATATGCTTTCTCATCCTTCCATCCCAAAACTAAGAAAACTGAGGAAAAACAAAACCCTAGTTACAAGCATGTATAGTCAAGTACAGAAAATTTACATGTTGCCTTCCCAAAAGAATATATTCATTCTGCACTTTGAGTCCTTCACATCTTATCAGGACTTATGTAGAATATATAATCATTAATCTTCTGGAACTAACAATTCCATTGCATATTATTGGTACTTGGTCTTTACAATGATGAGTTCCTAATTCTTTCAAAATTATTTGTTTTTATAATATTGTTGTCATTATCTAACTGTTCTCCAGATTCTGTTCATTTCATTCAATTCATAAAGGCTTCCCAGGTTTCTTTGAAACTATTCCCATGATTATTTCTTACCATACAGATGAATGTCATCATATTTATAAACCATAACTCATTCAGTCATTCCACAATTTACTGATACCCTCCCAGATTCCATCTCAAAAATTTTCTTAAAATATAATGTCTAGGATCTTTTATTGGTCATGGTTTAGGTAGACTAATGAATCTTAAATTCTTTCTCCTCAATCTTTTCTCTAGTTCAGATTTTTATTTGAAATGCCATAATTTTCTCCTCTTTTTCCAGTATTTTGCTTTTGATTTGATGTCTCTTACTGTCTCATAGAATAACTGATTTCCATTTGTTCCCATTGTAATTTTCAGGGTGTTTGTTACATAAGCAAGTTTTTGTACTTCTTGTGCCAAGTTGTTAATTCCCTTTCCAAATGTGTTTATCTATCTATTTATCTGTCTATCTATCTATCTATCTGTATGTGTATATGTATGGAGGTGTATGTATATATGTATATGTATATACATATACATACACATACACACACATATAAATATATTCCTATAAATCTCATTTCTTTGCCATTTCCCCGTGGCAAGCTTATTTCAATGATAAAAAAATATTTTAACTTAAAAAAAAAGCTTGTAATACATCTCTTCCAAGGATTGAAGTTTAGTTTATGTCAAAGCTATGTTTTTCTTTTAGACTATTTGCAAATGTTTTAGAGTTTTCCTCTTCTGGGCTTATGTCTGCAGTATCTTTGTCACCATAATAACTTTTTATGGTTGAATTATCTT
This sequence comes from Trichosurus vulpecula, assembly GCF_011100635.1. Classification (NCBI taxonomy): domain Eukaryota; kingdom Metazoa; phylum Chordata; class Mammalia; order Diprotodontia; family Phalangeridae; genus Trichosurus; species Trichosurus vulpecula. The sequence continues at coordinate 127,357,754 of NC_050578.1, read as the reverse complement.
TGTTTTTTTTCTAATTTTTTCAGCTTACTTTCTGATTTCAGATTTAATGTCAGAACCAGTCTCTATACATCCAGAGGGAAAATATGACTTCATCTTGTTTCAGGTTTCTTGGAATATTGAATGTTTTTCCCCCGTAAGATATTAGAAACAGCTCAGGCGAGGGACTTTCAGTGAACCCAAAGTGGTCTGATTCAGGGCAAAGTCTGAATACTCCCTACTCCCACCCCCACCCCCAGAATGAGCTCTGAAAATTCCTGACCTGGATTTTAGTTTGAGCGACAATAGACTGCTGCTGAACTCAGCCACTCTAAGCCAGCTGGGAAACTTGGCTGGTACAGTGACACAACTTAATGATCCCATTTGATCTGGTATTTCTTCCTTGATTATGCCTCTGTAGCTTTCAGATTGTTATGGAGACTGGAAATGAGACACTGCTCTGCTCCTGGGATATGGGTCACAATGCTGCTACTTGCCTCTGGCTTGCTTCTCTTGGAATAATACCCCAGGCCTGGAACTTTGCCTTGCTCCATGCCATGCTCAGTGCTCTCCTCTTTCTCCACCACCTTGGTTCTATAACCCACAAGTGGCAAAACAGTCATTTGACACCTGTTCCCATCACAATGTCTGGGTATGGGTCTTAGGTTTCCCTGTGTGGGTCTGGGACATTCTTTACCCTTGCATACTGCTTTTTTCTGGTATTGAAATGCTTTTTCGGTAGTGCACTCACGTGCAGACCCTATCTCTAGTGCCCACAGACCAAGCTATCTATCTTCCTATGCCAACCAGAGCTGGAAAAATGACTTCCCATGACTTTTTTTTCCTGGAAATTCCCCTCAGAATTATATTCAGTGTGTTTTCTAGATCTTTTGGGAAAAGTTTTAGAGGAAAAGTTTGATGTATTTCTTTCTCCTACAACACCATCTCGATTCTGCCTTCTGTGGATCATTTTCATAAATATTTTGTCAAGATTATAAAGTGGATGGAAGGTCTTAATGTCTTCACCCTTCTCTGTCTCTCTGTCTGTCTGTGTCTGTGTCTCTCTTTACCAGTAATAATAGTATTCAGCTCTTTAAAGGCCTACTAGCGATGGAATGAGCACCACTGTGCTAAACTAGACTGATTTTGGGGAAAGTCTACACAGCTGGGTAACAGGACCAGTACAAACCTAGTTTTGATTACCCATCAAGATGCAGTTTGCATTTACCTTGGCTCCTGCATTGCAAAGGCAAAATAATTCGAAACATTATGTCCAGTCTACTGGTGATGAACTTCTTTGTACTCAATTAGCTATGTCGTTATTCAGAAATAACCTCACTCTGTCAGTGCATCCAGTGATTGATTGATATGCCTTTTTATTTTCCTATATGAGTGATTTCATTTCAAGGATGCTACTTGCCATTTAATTTCAAGGATGCAAAAATTGGCGAACAGCTTATAATGACAGCAAAGCAGTATATGTATTAGTATACCTTCATTTGCAAAAATAGAAAAAAATACTTAATTCCTATTTCAAGGACAATACTTTGTAAATGCTAAAAATATCACAGATTTGTGAGTTAGTAGTAGTAGTAGTAGTTGCTGTGGTTAATGTCTTGACTTGGGTGTGAGTTGGAATTAAGGGATGCAGTTACACAAAGTTGTCAGTCTTACTCCCTCTTCCAGAGTCATTGGAGTCCAATGGCAAGACAAAAATGGGGATGACTGGTAATGGCCTGGGATGCAGTGGATGACCTTGGAGTTGTTGATATCTGATCAAGTCCAAAGCATTCCATAGCCCCTGCTTTAGCAACCTGAATGGTAGTTGGAATAAATTATTATCATCTGGCTATTTCACAGGGGGAAGTCATCACATATTTGAGGTAAACATTTCTCTAACTCACTAATGGGTTTGAGGCCTTTTGGTTACCTTCAACCTGGTTTAAATTTTCTACTGGTGTATTTTACCTGGTTGGGGCTGCTGTGCATGCTACAGCTTCTTGGAACCACAGGTTAGAGTTGGGCGAAAGGTGGACACCAAAGATGGGTGAACAGCCCTGAAAAGGACTAAGTAAGTGCTCACACTAGAGGTACTAGTATTCCCTGAACACCCCATAGAACACAGTAAGAGGAGGAGGAGGAGCAGCATTGGCAGAGTACTGGTAGTAACAAGTTGCAAAAGTCCAAAACCGTATTTCCCTGCTTTTTGTCTCTAGTGCAAATATATAAAGACAAGATGGGAAAAGAAAGATGGAAAAAAGCCTTTATAGAATCAGGTCATGGACCAACATTTATCTTTGTCTGCCTCTTGAACAATGTTTACTCATAAATCAGTTGCTGAGACTTAATGTATTTGTAAGGTTGCTTCTCATTCTGAAATGAAGATAGCTACAAAAGAACAACTTCCTGGATAACATGTTCCAACCTTTGCCACCAAAAATGTATAAGTATATTCATGCATATTGTTGTATATTTATAATAGCTTGTATCTTTGTGACACTTAAATGTCAATACACTGCTTTACAAACGAAATCTCATTACATACTCATAATTTTGCGAGGTAGGTGTTATTGTTATCCCCATTTTAAGGATCAGGAAACTGAGGCAGAGAGGAGTTTAGTGACTTGTCCAAGGTCTCATGGCTAGTAAGTGCCTGAGGCTATATTTAAACTCAAGTCTTCCTGAATCCAAGTCCAGGTTCTAACAATAATAGCTAACCATTACATAGCGCTTACCAAGTGTCAGGCACTGTACTTAAGCACTTTAAAACTATTATCTTATTTGATCCTCAGAACAACACTGTGAGGTGCTATTGTTAGCTGCTCCCTATTTTACAGATGAGGAAACTGAGGCAAAGGTCAAGTGAATTTCCCAGGGTCACATAGCTAATAAGCTTCGAAGGCCTCATTTGAACTCATCTTAATGACTCTAGCCCCAGTGCTCTCTCTACTGCACCACATAGCTGCCTCATTAATTTTAACATATCAGTACTATGTTTTTATGAAGAATAAAACATAACTATATTATATTCTCTAATGTCAGATACTTTTCTGGATACATTTTCCCATGATTTCATAAAATTGAATTTAGGACTTGAAATTCAAAGGGATCTTTGAAGACATCCAATCCAGTGCCTTAATTTTATCATATGGAAACTGAGACAGAGGTCTTAAGTAACTGATATAGGTCCTTTTTCCAGTGGTGCAGACTGCACCTCTCATTCCCATCATCTATGCATTCCAGGATTCTATCTTGTACTTTTCTCTATGCTCACTTTGTTATATATAAAAACTTGGGTCTGAATACATGATTATTTTAAGATTCAAACTCATCTCTTTCCGTGTCCAGTTGTTGACTTCAGTTCCTTATTTATAATATTCATTCTTTTACTTTTTCCAACTTCAAGTTGCCATGACTTTTTCTTTATTTCTTTTTTTTATTTAATATATTTAGTTTTCAGCATTGATTTTCACAAGAGTTTGAATTACAAATTTTCTCCCCATTTCTACCCTCCACCCCACTCCAAGATGACATATATTCTGGTTGCCCTGTTCCCCAGTCAGCCCTCCCTTCTGTCACCCCACTCCCCTCCTGTCCCCTTTTCCCTTCCTTTCTTGTAGGGCAAGATAAATTTCTACGCCCCATTGCCTGTGTATCTTATTTTCTAGTTGCATGCAAAAACTTTTTTTTTGTTTTTGAACATCTGTTTTTAAAATCTTGAGTTCCAAATTCTCTCCTCTCTTCCCTTCCCACCCACCCTCCCTAAGAAGTCAAGCAATTCAGCATAGGCGACACGTGTATCATTATGTAAAACCCTTCCACAATGCTCATGTTGTGAAAGACTAACTATATTTTGCTCCTTCCTAACCTATCCCCCTTTATTGAATTTTCTCCCTTGACCATGTCCCCTTTCTAAAGTGTTTGTGTTTGATTACCTCCACCCCTATCTACTCTCCCTTCTAACAGCCCCCCTTTTTATCTTCTTCCTTCTTCTTTTCTGTGGGGTAAGATACCCAATTGAGTATGTATGGTATTCCCTCCTCAGGTCAAATCTGATGAGAGCAAGATTCACTCATTCCGCCCTCACCTGCCTTCTCTTCTATTCCTACAGAACTGCTTTTTCTTGCCACTTTAATGTGAGGTCATTTACCCCATTCTATCTCTCCCTATCTCCCTCTCTCAATATATTCCTCTCTCATCCCTTAATTTGATTTTATTTCTTTTAGATATCTTCCCTTGATCTTCAACTCACCCTGTGCCTGCTCTCTCTCTCTTTCTCTCTCTCTTTCTCTCTCTCTCTCTGTCTCTCTCTCTCTCTCTCTCTCTCTCTCTCTCTCTCTATATATATATATATACACACACACAATACATATATACATACATATTCACTTATACATATATATACATAAACATATATATATATGTATGTATGTATGTATGTATGTATATGCATATTCCATTCAGCCACCCTAATAATGAGGTCTCATGAATCATACACATCATCTTTCCATGTAGGAATGTAAACAAAACAGTTCAACTTTAGTAAGTCCCTTGCAATTTATTTTTCTTGTTCTTTTTCTTGATTACCTTTTCATGATTCTCTTGATTCTTGTATTTGAAAGTCAAATTTTCTATTCAGCTCTGGTCTTTTCACTGAGAAAGCTTGAAAGTCCTCTATTTTATTGAAAATCCATATTTTGCTTTGGAGCATCATACTCAGTTTTGCTGGGTAGGTGATTCTTGGTTTTAATCCTAGCTCCATTAACCTCCATAATATCGTATTCCAAGCCCTTTGATCTCTTAATGTAGAAGCTGCCAGATCTTGGATTATTCTGATTGTGTTTCCACAATACTCAAATTGTTTCTTTCTGGCTGCTTGCAGTATTTTCTCCCTGATCTGGGAGCTCTGGAATTTGGCAACAATATTCCTAGGAGATTTCTTTTTGGGATCCATTTGAAGAGGCGATCGATGGATTCTTTCAATTTCTATTTTGCCCTGTGGCTCTAGAATATCAGGGCAGTTCTCCTTGATAATTTCTTAAAAGATGATATCTAGGCTCTTTTTTGATCATGGCTTTCAGGTAGTCCAATAATTTTTAAATTTTCTCTCCTGTATCTATTTCCCAGGTCAGTGGTTTTTCCAATGAGATATTTCACATTGTCTTCCATTTTTTCATTCCTTTGGTTCTCTTTTATAATATCTTGATTTCTCATAAAGTGATTAGCTTCCACTTGCTCCCATCTAATTTTTAAGGTAGCATTTTCTTCAGTGGTCTTTTGGACCTCCTTTTCCATTTGGCTAATTCTGCCTTTCGAGGCATTCTTTTCCTCATTGGCTTTTTGGAGCTCTTTTGCCATTTGAGTTAGTCTATTTTTAAGGTGTTGTTTTCTTCAATATATTTTTCAGTATTTTTGGGGGTCTCCTTTAGCAAGTCATTGACTTGTTTTTCATGGTTTTCTTGCATCCTTCTCATTTCTCTTCCCAATTTTTCCTCTACTTCTGTTACTTGCTTTTCCAAATCCTTTTTGAGCTCTTCCATGGCCTGAGACCAGTTCATGTTTTTCTTGGAGGCTTTTGTTGTAGCCTCTTTGACTTTGTTAACTTCTTCTGTCTGTATGTTTTGGTCTTCTTTGTCACAAAAGAAAGAATCCAAAGTCTGAGACTGAATCTGAGTGCGTTTTAGCTCCCTGGCCATATTGCCAACTAAATAACTTGAACCTTGAGTTTTTCAGTGGGGTATGACTGCTTGTAGTCTTAAGTGTTCTATGTTCCATGCTTGGGGGGGATGCGCCATCTCTGCCACAGCAGCACTCCTCCTTCCCCAAGAACCCCCAACCCAGACTGGACTTAGATCTTCGGCAGACTTTTCACTCCTGCTCTGATCCACCACTTAATTCCTCCCACCAGGTGGGCCTGGGCTGGAAGCAACTGCAGCTGTAGTTGTGTAGCTGCCCCACCTCCGCTGCCCCCAGGGTGGTAGCTGAACCTTGGACTCCTTCCACTCCTGCAGACTAACCTTCTCTGTTGACTTTGGTGTTTGTGGGTTGAGAAGTCTGGTAATTGCTGCAGCTCACTGATTTGGGGTGCTAGGGCATGCTCTCGCCAGCTCCTGGTCTGGTTGGTCTATGCTGCTCACACTGGGCTCTGCTCTGCTCCATTCCGCTCTGCTCCCAGCTCCGTGTGGGATAGACCTCACCCAGACCAGAGACCATTCAGGCTGTCCTGGGCTGGAGCCCTGCTTCCCTCTGCTGTTTTGTGGGTTCTGCAGTTCTAGAATTGGTTCAGAGCCATTTTTTATAGGTTTTTGGAGGGACTTGGCGGGAAGCTCATGTTAGTCCCTGCTTTCCAGCCACCATCTTGGCTCTGCCCCCCTCAATACTTTTTCTTTTAAGCATGCCCTATCTTGTATTGCACAAACCAGTTTTCCCTTGATAGGAAGAACTAAGTGTGGAGCAAAACTTTGTCTTATTGCTATCTCTATCTCCTGAGAGAAGACAATTTAAGAATGTATAGACTTTCCATTTTATCACATTTATATTACCAGTTATTGACAGCATATTTGTTGACTATATCTGCATTCCTGCTATGTCTGCCTCTCCATTAATTTTGGCATCTGTATTAAGAAAGTATCTTCCACATGCATTCTGGGAATTTTATGCTCTATTCGCACAACAACATCATATGTATTACTATACCCTTCAATTTTCATTCAAATGTTCTCAAACATCTTTCAATATCCATCTTAATTCTACAACCTATACTTGAATATTCCCTCAGTGGTCTATTCTATTCCCTTACCATACTTTATTTTTTCTTCTTCAGAAGTCTAATCTACTCCCACAGCTTCAATTATTATTTCTATTTAAATGACTTCCATATTCTTCTTTCCAGCCATGACCTCTCTCTCAAGGGTCTAATTTCTCTCTAACGTCAAAATCACCAATCACTACTAGGTCTTCTTCCTCTACTAGTTTTAGGAAATCTTATACTTAGATAGGCAGTTTGCAATATAAACTCTTATTAATATTGCTTCTGATTTTCTCTTTTTTTCCTACAAAAATGTCCTCTGTAATGTGCCCAATGGAGTCACTATTAGAATTCATGAAGCTTCATGCTCTTAAATAGTGAAGGTAGGGTAGTGGGGATTGACACATGCACAGAACATCTCTGATTTCACTCCCCACAGGGAAGAAGCAGGGAGTTTCCTTCCAGGGAGAGTCATGCTGAATTCCTTGGAGAAATATTGTAGCAAGTGTAGACAACCTGTAATTAATTGGTTCTAGCCTTCTAACAATATGTTGAATGGCATTCTCTGTGGTTGCCTGCCATTGTGCAACTAGAGCTAGGGGCATTAACAAAACACCCTAGTGGATCTTAGCCTCCTTCTCTTCACCTGATGTCTCTGTAGCTCTTTGTCTTTGGTTTAAATCTGTCAATTTCTGAATCTAGCGAGAGACAATGTAATAAGGATGGAGGCCTTGGACCCTCTCAGTTATGGCTGACACATAGCCCCATAACATGGGCCTCATTCCTTTTTTTCCTTGCTTATTCTTTTCCATTTTAAATAAAGGGATTGGGACGTTGACCTTGTTAGTTTCAAAAATGTTAGGAGAGCAAACCTTTGTGTGCCTGGGAACCAACAAAGGACTGGGATCCAGGAAATCTTGAATCCTTGCTTGGTTCTGCACATAACACATCAATAATATTAGGTCTTTAATAAATGCCCTCAGGACCAGGGAGTGACCTTTGGGAGTGATCTTCTTTAGCTGTGACAAGGATTTGTCCAGCAGTAATATTTAATTGGGAAGCTAAATGTCCCTAAGACTTAGATGGGATAGGGAATAGTTTGCCCTAATGCTGTGAGGAGAGGGAGAGAGGTGTTTGTATTTTTTTATTGTTTTATCTTCAAAGTGAATATCATTTTGTGAAAATTAACTCACGTTAAGTAGTTAAATGCAACTTCAGTGCTAGTCAGTGGGGGCTGACAGTGGAGGAACACAAATGATGAGGTTTTGAACTGAAATAAACTTATTGCAATACCTCTATTACTAATTAGAACACCAATTCAGGAAATGAAAAAATGTTTAACATTTTTAAGAAGGGAATTACAATGTTTTAAAATTGGCAAAATATCTAGTAATTATGATGGGAAAATAGAAATATGAAGCTTTTCTTTTTGTCAAAGACTTCCTTGCAGTCCTTAATATTGGAAGACCTGAGTCAAAAGTACAGATATTGTATTCACTTTAATTCATAATTCCAAATTGCTTTTGCAATAATTCACAGCTCCACTAACTATAAATGTGATCCTCTCTAAAACTTTCCCAACATTAACTATTTCCATATTTCATCACTTTTGCCAATTTATGGAGTATGAGGTGAAGTCTCAGCATTATTTTGATTTTTATTTCCTTTATTATTAATGGTTTGGAGCATTATTTCATTTTTCATCTCTTTTTAATAATACCAGTACTAATGATACCATTAAAAATAATTTTTACTAATTTATGGATTTTTGTAGTCACTTTCTTAATAAAATTAAACAAAAAAGAGCCTCATCTTGCAAAGTAACCAGTGATTTCTAAAAACTATAAAACTTCTATCTAAAGGTTTATTAGTAACTTACAAGAAAGAAAAACAAAAATCTGCAAACAGTCTTCTCAGAACCACTTTCATGCATTCAGTGAAAGTATCTGTGTGTATAGTAAATATTTGGACAATTAGGTGAAGCATTATGTGCAGTACTGGGCATGAAGTCAGGAAAATTCATATTTCTTAGTTAAAATCTAGCCTCAGACACTTCCTATCAGTGTTACTCTGGGCAAGTCATTTAACCCTGTTTGCCTCAGTTCCTCATCTATAAAATGATCTGGAGAAGGAAATGTCAAACCACTCCAGTATCTTTGCAAGAAAAACCCCAAATGGGATCACAACAAGTAAGATACTATTGAAACAACTGAACAACAATACTAGTGAAGACTTCCTGATTACAATAAAAATAATTATCATTATGTCATGATGAAGAAAATATAGAGATGATAAAATTTTACTCTATCCACGTCTCCCTACTCCCTGTACTAAGTGACCAAAATTTTAAATTTTCAATGGAAAGAAAATCAAGCTTCCTTTGGGCAAATGGAGTACCTGGCAGTAATACCAAAGAATGAAAATATTCAGTATCAATTACCATAGGCAAGAGATCTACAATGCACAAAACATTTGAGCATTGTTTTCAACAAGAATAAGTATTCATTTATAATGCTGAGATGAGAACTTTTTTTGAAAAAAAAATGTCATTGATAGGTTCATACTGTAACACAACAGTTTTTCCAGGGGTCTTAAATCCAGTAAATAAGTGAAGTCATCCCCAAGGGCTGAAGGGATGGCAGCTATGTCAATATGAGTCCTTTCACCTCTTCCCAAGCTCTTAGATTTCTGCTGTCATGCATGAAATGACAGGTACATGCATCAGGCTGTTGTGTATCATGTAAGTGACAGGAAATATCTCCTCACCTTTTTCTCTGATAGGTTTTTAGTCTTAATATTCTTGTTGAATGTAGTACTTGGGGACACTATAAACCAATACTGGGAATAAATTTCTAATGTCATGAATAACTGTATTATATTAATGGTCAGATATTCATAGATAAGACCAACAGTGAGAGAGATGCAAGCCAGTTTACAAATAAGTGAGCAGAAGTGGCCCAGGCCAAGGTCTAGGCCACTGGAGCCACCCATGCTCTCAGTAGGGACAATTTCCCTTTCTTCCCCAATTCAGGAAACCTGTGAAGAAACTAACCTAGAGAGGTTCCTTTTCCTAAACATGTGTGGAGTGTCTCCTTTTACATTTGCTTAGAGATATATAATAGCACCTTTTTTCCACCATGGAAAAAAGTTAGTGAGTAACTGCTGTCCATGATATAAAACATATACATACACACACACACACACACACACACACATACACACACTACACAAATATATCTATATGAATATGGATATCTATATCTCCATCTATCTATATCAGATTTTCATAGAATTACAAGAAATGGATTAAAACTTTGGTTGAGTGTTGGCTTTGAAGTCTTAAAATCTGTGTTCAAATTTTGCCTGTTACTACCTTTGTGACCTTACTTTAGAAGGTCACCTAACATCACTAGTCCTCAGTTTCCTTGTCCATAAAATGATGGGGTCAGACTAGATGACCTCCAGGGTTTCTATCAGCTCTAAATCTATGTTTTTATGGTCTTGCTATCTATATGATTTTGGACAATTTAACATCTCTGGGTATGTGTTTCTTCATATGTAAAATGAGTGATTTGGAGTACAATAGAAATGGTTTTAAGGCCATTTGGAACCTGGCTTTAAATGGTTTTCCAGACATTACCTTCTTGCTTGTTTTGCTGCTTTCTATTCCCCAAACCCATAATGCCATCTCTTACCTCCATGAATTACTAGATACTACCGCCATGGGGGCGGGGGGGGGGGGACATAGTAGACAGAGTGCCGAACCTAGAATCAGAAAGACTTAAATTTAAATCTGGCTTTGGATTTCACACGGGTAAATCACTGAACCTTTGTCTTCCTCATAGTCTCATTAAAACCTTTCAGAATACTTATTTTCCTTAAATGCTACATCCTCCATTGGGTTTTGCCTCATTCTCCCATTTCTACGCACAAATGTTTTCTCTTCTGTCAGTTTTGCAAGATCACTGTGACAAGATTTTTTCTTGGTTCCCAACACACCCAAGTAGAATTTAAGCATGGGACTGTGCTATTTAAAAAAAATCTATCTCCAGTGTCTCTCACAAGGTCTTGTTCATCTTTGGTACTTAAATGATTCTTGAGAGAAATACCTGTTGTTTGAGAGATTCTCAAAATTTAGCACCCTCTAATCTTATTCTACAGTTGACTTAGATGCTTTCTGTTTCCTCAATAGAATGTAAGCTTTTTAAGGGCTTTTCACTTTTGTCTTTACTTAATATATAGTGCATATAGTAGGCACTTAAAGGTTTATTGAGTTCAAATGGAAGGAGGGTTAACTCCAGCTTCATTGAGAATGAGGGACTTCACTAGATTATGATTTCCCTATTGTAGACCTGACCTTTGAGGCAAAGAACCTACTTCAACTCTGCCAAGCTTGAGGAAGCCATTTGAATAATTTAAGAGGAAACATATGCAACATTAAGATAGAAGCAATGGGATGTATCAAATCCAAGCTCTGTCACTTATGACCTACATGGCCTTGGGCAAAATACACCAGCTCTTTGTGCCCCACTTTCCACATTTATAAAATGAGAGTCAGTCTAGATCAGGGATGCTTAATCTTCTCTGGGTGAATCATGAATCCCATTGGCAATACAGTGAAAACTATAGACCCCTTTTCAGTATGATGCTTTTAAAGGCATAAAATCAAATATCATGATGCATATAATCAAAATGCATTTAATGCATTTTATGCATATAAAATTCATTTTATGTATATTAAATACGTAAAATAAAAAATCAAAAGGAAGCTAATTATATTGAAATGCAGTTATCTTCTTCAAGTTCACAGACCACCAGTTAAAAACTCTAGACCTGATGCCATCTAAGCTCCAGTTCTAACTTGTATCTAGCAATCAATTATAAAGCACTTATTAAGCACCTACAGTATGCCAAGGACTGTGCTAAGTGTTGGGAATGCAAAGAAAAAAAGTGAAACAGTCTTTGCCCTGGAGGCCCTAATATTCTATTGGCAACATGACATTTTCACATTTACGTATATTTAAAAATGCAAAACAAATACCCTCCAACTTTGGAGTTGTAATTTTGAGGCACTAGAAGCTGGGGGGATCAAGAAAATTCTCTTCTAGAGGTTGGCATTTGAGCTGAGCTTTAAAGGGGACTAAGGATTCTAATAGAGGGGTAAGGAAAGAATGAAAATATTCCAGCCTTTTTAAAGGCATGGTTATAGTTGTTTGTCCTTCATTTTCGAAGGGGACCATGGCATCAAGAAGGTGATGCCATGACTTGCAAGTGGATTGGATTTAAGTGACAGAGGGCCATGCAAAATCATCATCCTCAGTCTCTCCTTGGGCGCCATCTGGGCCCAGTAGTAAGATATAGATCAGGACAACTGGAGATGGCTGCATATGTAGTGGGAGACCTTGGCCTTTTTTATCTAAGGTCTTTCCCAGGACTCAGTTTGTCCGAAGAAATGCCCATTCAGTGATTAAGGATAGGTATGAAATGGTTCAAAGAATGGCCTCTTTTACCTAGTTAAAAAAATCAAACTGAGAGATGAAAAACCTCAAGGTTTCTGGCCAAAACAGAAACAATTGCTATTTACTCTCACTCTGAACCATCAGGCCTCGGGCAACGACTAAGAAAGCCTTGGGCTGGGGCCTATTGTTGGCCAATCAATGACAGCCAGAGTGATTTGAGTTTAGGGCATGGT